>NC_050097.1:51874457-52177487 GCF_902167145.1 Zea mays
TCTTTGGACCGCTTGAAAGGGGTTGATTGCAACCCTCGTCCGTTGGGATGCCACAACGTGGAGTAGGCAAGCGTTGGTCTTGGCCGAACCACGGGATAAACCACTGTGCCATCTCTGTGATTGATCTCTTGTGGTTGTTGTGTTTTGTTGAGACTCCTCTCTAAGCCACTTGGCATTATTGTGCTAACGCCTAATCAAGTTTTTGTGGATTAAGTTTCAAGTTTCACAGGATCACCTATTCACCCCCCTAGGTGCTCTCAATTGGTATCGGAGCCGTTCTCTTCACAAAGGGACTAATCGCCCGAAGAGATGGATCCTAAGGGGAAGGGAATTGTGATCAACGATAAGGAGAAGGAGTCCTTCGTCAACGAGCCGAAGGATGACAAGCCTACCGACTCGGGCTCGGGCCACAAACGCAAAGATGGAAAGAAGAAGAAGACAAGACGCATCAAGGAGATCATCTACTACGATGACAGCGATGAGTCCACTTCTTCCCAAAAGGACAACGACGACAACGACTACGACAAAAGAAAGACGGTTAATTCGAACTTTTCTTTCGATTACTCTCGTATTCCGCATAGCTCAAATGCACATTTGCTTTCCATCCCTCTTGGCAAACCTCCACACTTTGATGGGGACTACGGATTTTGGAGTCACAAAATGCGTAGTCACCTGTTCTCTCTCCATCCAAGTATATGGGAGATTGTTGAGAATGGAATGAAATTTGATAGCTCGGATAGTCCTATATTTATTAATGAACAGATTCATAAAAATGCACAAGCTACTACTGTGTTGTTAGCCTCTTTGTGCAGGGACGAGTACCATAAGGTGAGCGGCTTGGACAATGCCAAGCAGATCTGGGACACCCTCAAGATCTCTCATGAGGGGAACGACGTCACCTTGCTCACCAAGATGGAGTTGGTAGAGGGCGAGCTCGGGAGATTTGCAATGATAAGGGGCGAGGAGCCAACCCAAACATACAACCGGCTCAAGACCCTCATCAACAAAATAAGGAGCTACGGAAGCACGCGATGGACGGACCACGACGTCGTTTGCCTAATGCTAAGGTCCTTTACTGTACTTGATCCACATCTGGTGAACAATATTCGTGAAAATCCTAGGTACACCAAGATGTCGCCCGAAGAAGTTCTTGGGAAGTTCGTGAGCAGGCGAATGATGATCAAGGAGGCGAGATACGTGGACGACGCATTGAATGGTCCAATCAATGAGCCTCAACCCTTTGCTCTTAAAGCAACAAGAAGCAAGGAGGCGCTACCTAGCAAGGTGGCACAAGTTGAGGCGGCAGGGCTAAATGATGAAGAGATGGCTCTCATCATCAAGCGCTTCAAGACGGCGCTAAAGGGTCACAAGGGACAGCCAAGCAAGACCAAGACAAAGGGGAAGCGCTCATGCTTCAAGTGTGGTAAGATTGGTCATTTTATCGCTAACTGTCCCGATAATGATAGTGACCAGGAACAGGGGAACAAGAGGGAGAAGAAGAAGACATACAAAAAGGCTAAGGGCGAGGCACACCTTGGCAAGGAGTGGGACTCGGATTGTTCGTCATCCGACTCCGACAATGAAGGACTCGCCGCCACCGCCTTCAACAAGTCATCCCTTTTCCCCAACGAGCGTCACACATGCCTCATGGCGAAGGAGAAGAAGGTATGTACTCGAAACAATGCCACTTATGATTCTTCTAGTGATGATGAGTCCAGTGATGAAGAAATAGATTACTCTAGTTTGTTCAAGGGATTGGATAGAACTAAAATAGATAAGATTAATGAATTGATTGATGCCTTGAATGAAAAGGATAGACTTTTAGAGAAACAAGAGGACCTTTTATATGAAGAGCATGACAAATTTGTAGAGGCACAAAAATCTCATGTGTTAGAAGTTAAAAGAAATGAAATGATTTCTTGTGAACTATCTTCTTGCCATGAGACAATTTCTAGCTTAAGGAGCATAAATGATGATTTGAATGCTAAGCTAGAAATAGCTAGTAAATCTAACTCTTCTGTTGAACATGTTATGATTTGCAATAGGTGTAAAGATTTTGACATTGATGCCTGTAGTGAACACCTAGTTTCAATTTCCAAATTGAATGATGAATTGGCTAGTCTTAGTGCCCAACTTAAGACTAGCAAGAATGAATTTGACAAGCTAAAATTTGCAAGGGATGCCTACACGATTGGTAGACACCCCTCAATTAAGGATGGACTTGGCTTCAAGAGGGAAGCCAAGGACTTAACAAGCCATAAGGCTCCCATATCCGCCAAGGAGAAAGGGAAGGCCCCCTATGGCTAGTAGTGCTAAAAAGAACCATGCTTTTATGTACCATGATAGAAGAAAGTCTTATAGGAGTTGTAATGCTTATGATGCGTTTGACTCTCATGCCATGTTTGCTTCTAGTTCTACCTATATGCATGGTAGAGATATGTCTAGGAGATATGTTGTTCATATGCCTAGGAGAAATGTTGTTAATGTTCCTAGGAAAGTTGATGAACCTTCTACAATATATCATGCTTGCAATGCTTCATTTGCCATTTATAGAAAGAATAAGAAGGTGATTGCTAGGAAGTTAGGGGCAAGATGCAAGGGAGATAAAACTTGCATTTGGGTCCCTAAGACAATTGTGACTAACCTTGTAGGACCCAACAAGAGTTGGATACCTAAGACCCAAGCCTAAATTTGCCTTGCAGGTTTATGCATCCGGGGGTTCAAGCTGGATTATCGACAGCGGATGCACAAACCATATGACGGGGGAGAAGAAGATGTTCACCTCCTATGTCAAAAACAAGGATTCCCAAGATTCAATAATATTCGGTGATGGGAACCAAGGCAAGGTAAAAGGGTTAGGTAAAATTGCTATTTCATCCGAGCACTCTATATCTAATGTGTTTTTAGTTGAGTCTCTTGGATATAATTTGTTATCAGTTAGTCAATTATGCAATATGGGATATAATTGTCTATTCACAAATATAGATGTGTTTGTTTTTAGAAGGTGTGATGGTTCACTAGCTTTTAAGGGTGTACTAGACGACAAACTGTATTTGGTTGATTTTGCAAAAGAAGAGGCCGGTCTAGATACATGCTTAATTGCTAAGACTTGCATGGGCTGGCTGTGGCATCGCCGTCTAGCACATGTGGGGATGAAGAACCTCCACAAGCTTCTAAAGGGAGAACACGTGATAGGTTTAACTAATGTGCATTTCGAAAAAGATAGACCTTGTGCAGCTTGTCAAGCAGGCAAACAAGTGGGAAGCTCTCATCACACCAAAAATGTGATGACCACATCAAGACCTTTGGAGATGCTTCACATGGACCTCTTCGGACCCGTCGCCTATCTAAGTATAGGAGGAAGTAAGTATGGTCTTGTTATAGTTGATGATTTTTCCCGCTTCACTTGGGTATTCTTTTTGCAGGATAAGTCTGAAACCCAAGGGACCCTCAAGCGCTTCCTAAGGAGAGCTCAAAACGAGTTTGAGCTCAAAGTGAAGAAGATAAGGAGCGACAATGGGTCCGAGTTCAAGAACCTTCAAGTGGAGGAGTTCCTTGAGGAGGAGGGGATCAAGCACGAGTTCTCCGCTCCCTACACACCACAGCAAAATGGTGTGGTAGAGAGGAAGAACAGGACGCTCATCGATATGGCAAGGACGATGCTTGGAGAGTTCAAGACCCCCGAGCGGTTTTGGTCGGAAGCTGTGAACACAGCTTGCCACGCCATCAACCGGGTCTACCTTCACCGCCTCCCCAAGAAGACTTCATATGAGCTGCTAACTGGTAACAAACCCAACGTGTCTTATTTTCGTGTATTTGGGAGCAAGTGCTATATTCTTGTGAAGAAAGGTAGAACTTCTAAATTTGCTCCCAAAGCTGTAGAAGGGTTTTTGTTAGGTTATGATTCAAATACAAAGGCGTATAGGGTCTTCAACAAATCATCGGGTTTGGTTGAAGTCTCTAGTGACGTTGTATTTGATGAGACTAATGGCTCTCCAAGAGAGCAAGTTGTTGATCTTGATGATGTAGATGAAGAAGACGTTCCGACGGCCGCAATGCGCACCATGGCTATTGGAGATGTGAGGCCACTGGAGCAAAAGGAGCAAGATCAACCTTCTTCCTCAACAATGGTGCATCCCCCAACTCAAGATGATGAACAGGAGGCGTGTGATCAAGGGGGAGCACAAGATGATCATGTAATGGAGGAAGAAGCGCAACCGGCACCTCCAACCCAAGTTCGAGCGATGATTCAAAGGGATCATCCCGTCGACCAGATTTTGGGTGACATTAGCAAGGGAGTAACTACTCGGTCTCGATTGGTTAATTTTTGTGAGCATTACTCCTTTGTCTCTTCTATTGAGCCTTTCAGGGTAGAGGAGACCTTGCTAGATCCGGACTGGGTGTTGGCCATGCAAGAGGAGCTCAACAACTTCAAGAGGAATAAAGTTTGGACATTGGTGCCTCGTCCCAAGCAAAATGTTGTGGGAACCAAGTGGGTGTTCCGCAACAAACAAGACGAGCACGGGGTGGTGACAAGGAACAAGGCGCTAGCATATGTCGCTCACCATTCTTTCAGGTTGTTCCAAATGGATGTGAAGAGCGCTTTCCTCAATGGGCCAATCAAGGAGGAGGTGTACGTGGAGCAACCCTCTGTCTTCGAGGATGAACGGTACCCCGACCACGTGTGTAAGCTCTCTAAGGCGCTCTATGGACTTAAGCAAGCCCCAAGAGCATGGTATGAATGCCTTAGAGACTTTTTAATTGCTAATGCTTTCAAGGTTGGGAAAGCCGATCCAACTCTTTTTACTAAGACATGTGATGGTGATCTTTTTGTGTGCCAAATTTATGTCGATGACATAATATTTGGTTCTACTAACCAAAAGTCTTGTGAAGAGTTTAGCAGGGTGATGACTCAAAAGTTTGAGATGTCGATGATGGGCGAGTTAAGCTACTTCCTTGGGTTCCAAGTGAGGCAACTGAAGGATGGGACCTTCATCTCCCAAACGAAGTACACGCAAGACTTGATCAAGCGGTTTGGGATGAAGGACGCCAAGCCCACAAAGACTCCAATGGGAACTGACGGACACACCGACCTCAACAAAGGAGGTAAGTCTGTTGATCAAAAGGCATACCGGTCTATGATAGGGTCTTTACTTTATTTATGTGCTAGTAGACCAGATATTATGCTTAGCGTATGCATGTGTGCTAGATTTCAATCCGATCTAAGGGAATGTCACTTAGTGGCGGTGAAGCGAATTCTTAGATATTTAGTCGCTACGCCTTGTTTCGAGATCTGGTATCCAAAGGGGTCTACCTTTGACTTGATTGGATATTCAGACTCCGACTATGCTGGATGTAAGGTCGATAGGAAGAGTACATCGGGGACATGCCAATTCTTAGGAAGGTCCCTGGTGTCGTGGAGCTCTAAGAAACAAACCTCTGTTGCCCTATCCACCGCTGAGGCCGAGTACGTTGCCGCAGGACAGTGTTGCGCGCAACTACTTTGGATGAGGCAAACCCTCAGGGACTTTGGCTACAATCTGAGCAAAGTCCCACTCCTATGTGATAATGAGAGTGATATCCGCATGGCGGATAATCCTGTTGAACACAGCCGCACAAAGCACATAGACATCCGACATCACTTTTTGAGAGACCACCAGCAAAAGGGGGATATCGAAGTGTTTCATGTTAGCTCTGAGAACCAGCTAGCCGATATCTTTACAAAGCCTTTAGATGAGCAGACCTTTTGCAAGTTGCGTAGTGAGCTAAATGTCTTAGATTCGCGGAACTTGGATTGATTTATAGCATACATGTGTCTATGCCTTTGATCATGTTCCTTATGCATTGTGTTGTTTATTAATGGTGCTCAAGTTGTACAAGCACTCCCCGGACCTTACAAGTCCATTTGCAAGTGATGCATATATTTAGGGGGAGGTATGCTACAACTTGACTCTTTGGGACTAACCATGTGCTTGAGTGCTTGATTTAGTCTCAAAGGTGAATTGAAAGGGAAAAGGTGGACTTGGACCATGCAAGACTTCCACTGCACTCCGATGAAAGAGTAACTGTTTACCAAGTTCATCTTTGTACTCTTATTGCCTTTTTACTCTTAGTTGAAGATTTTGGTGAGGCAATGGGGTTAAAGGGCCAAAATTGATCCCGTTTTGGTGCTTGATGCCAAAGGGGGAGAAAATAAGGCCAAAGCAAGAAATGGATCAGCTACCACTTGAGAAATTTTGAAAAAAGTTAGAGTTTTTGGTTTGTCAAAATACTCTTGTTTGCCTTTTATTATCAAAAGTTAGTCTCTTGTGGGGAGAAGGATTAATTATGGGAAAAGGGGGGGTTTTTGAAATCTTTGATCAGTTTCTCTTGGAACAACTCTTGTTATGTCTCAACAAGTGTTTTTAACCTAGAGATAGGAATTTGAGGTTGATTTGCAAAAACAAACCAAGTGGTGGCAAAGAATGATCCATATATGCCAAATTTGATTCAAAACAAATTTGAGTTCTTATTTGAATTGATATTGTACTTGTTCTACTTGCTTTATGTTGTGTTGGCATAAATCACCAAAAAGGGGGAGATTGAAAGGGAAATGTGCCCTTGGGCCATTTCTAAGTGTTTTGGTGATTTAGTGTCCAATACAAGTGCCTAAGTGTCAAAAGGTGGACAAAGTACAAATCAAGTATAAAGGTATGTTTCTCAGACTTAGTACATTGTTTTAGAGACTAATGTATTGTGTCTAAGTGCTGGAAACAGGAGAAAACGAACTGGAGAAGAGATGACCTTGTTCAGCCAAAGCCAGCTCTGTCTGGGTGCACCGGACTGTCCGGTGTGCACCGGACAGTGTCCGGTGAGCCAACGATCGCCGAGCCAACGGTCGGCCGCTTAATCCGGGCGCGACGTGTGGTCGAGCCAATGGCTAGAAGGGGGCACCGGACTGTCCGGTGTGCACCGGACAGTGTCCGGTGCGCCAACGGCTCCAAGGCGCCAACGGTCGGCTTCGCCAAATAAGGAAAGAGATCCGCACCGGACTGTCTAGTGCGCCAGTCGACAGAAGGCAAGAAATGCCTTCCTGGAATGCACTCAACGGCTCCTAGCTGCCTTGGGGCTATAAAAGGGACCCCTAGGCGTATGGAGGAGAATATCAAGCATTCTCTAAGCATTCCTAAGCACTAAGACATCGATTCCGCGCTTTTGATTCCTTGCAATAGCAATTAGAGCTCTAGTTGAGTTGTGAACTCGTTGAGTTGTGTTGTGAGCTCTTGTTGCGACTTGTGTGCGTGGTGTTGCTGTGATTTCTTGTCTTGAGTGTGTTGCTCATCCCTCCCTTACTCCGTGCTTCTTTGTAAACTTCAAGTGTAAGGGCGAGAGGCTCCAAAGTGTGGAGATTCCTCGCAAACGGGATATAGTAAAGCAAGCAAAACACCGTGGTATTCAAGTGGGTCTTTGGACCGCTTGAAAGGGGTTGATTGCAACCCTCGTCCATTGGGACGCCACAACGTGGAGTAGGCAAGCGTTGGTCTTGGCCGAACCACAGGATAAACCACTGTGCCATCTCTGTGATTGATCTCTTGTGGTTGTTGTGTTTTGTTGAGACTCCTCTCTAAGCCACTTGGCATTATTGTGCTAATGCCTAATCAAGTTTTTGTGGATTAAGTTTCAAGTTTCACAGGATCACCTATTCACCCCCCCTCTAGGTGCTCTCATTAACTTTGATCTTTTTATTGGTTTGTGTTGAACCTTTAGCACATGTAGAACATATAATCTAGAGCAAACTAGTTAGTCCAATTATTTGTGTTGGGCATTTCAACCACCAAAATCATTTAGGAAAAGGTTTGACCCTATTTCCCTTTCAATCTCCCCCTTTTTGGTGATTGATGCCAACACAAACCAAAACAAATATATAAGTGCAAAATTGAACTAGTTTGCATAAGGTAAGTGCAAAGATTGCTTGGAATTAAACCAATTTATACTTTCACTAGATATGCATGGATTGTTTTCTTTCTTTTAACATTTTGGACCACATTTGCACCACTTATTTTGTTTTTGCAAATTCTTTAGGAAAATCTTTTCAAAGTATCTTTGCAAATAGTCAAAGGTACCTGAATAAGATTTCGAGAAGCATTTTCAGGATTTGAAATTTTTCTCCCCCTATTTCAAATGCTTTTCCTTTAGCTTAAACAAAACTCCCCCTGTATGAAATTCTTCTCTTAGTGTTCAAGAGGGTTTTTATCAATATGAAAAAGATTTAGGTACCAATTGAAAGATCCTCCTTTAAATATGCATACTGATTGAGATATAATTTTCAGAGGAATACTAATTTGAAGGATACCAATTGAAAACTTTATTTCGAAATTTTTTGAAATTGGTGGTGGTGCGGTCCTTTTGCTTTGGGCTTAATATTTCTCCCCCTTTGGCATTAATCGCCAAAAACAGAGTCGTTTAAGAGCCCTTTTACTTTCCCCCCCAATGGTACAAATAAATATGAGTGAAGATTATACCATAGTGGAGAATGGTGTGGAGTGACGACGAAGGGTAAATAATACCGATAGAGTGGAGTGGAAGCCTTGTCTTCGCCGAAGACTCCATTTCCCTTTCAATCTACGACCTAGCATAGAAATACACTTGAAAACACATTAGTCGTAGACATAAAAGAGATATGATCAAAAGTATATAAATGATCTATGTGTGCAAAGTGTCAATCAAAGTTCCGAGAATCAAGAATGTTTAGCTCATTCCTAAGTTTGGTAAATGCTTTCTCATCTAATGGCTTGGTAAAGATATCGGCTAGTTGTTCTTTGGTGCTAACATAAGCAAACTCGATATCCCCCTTTGTTGGTGATCCCTCAAAAAGTGATACCGAATGGCTATGTGCTTAGTGCATCTGTGTTCAACGGTATTATCCGCCATGCGGATGGCACTCTCATTGTCACATAGGAGAGGGACTTTGCTCAATTTGTAGCCATAGTCCATGAGGGTTTGCCTCATCCAAAGTAATTGCGCGCAACAGTGGCCTGCGGCAATATACTCGGTTTTGGCGATAGAAAGAGCTACTGAATTTTGTTTATTTGAAGCCCAAGACACCAGGGATCTCCCTAGAAACTGACAAGTCTCTGATGTGCTCTTCCTATCAATTTTACACCCTACCCAATCGGCATAGGAATAACCTATTAAATCAAAAGTGGATCCCTTGGGGTACCAAAGACCAAACTTAGGTGTATAAACTAAATATATTATGATTCTTTTCATGGCCCTAAGGTGAACTTCCTTAGGATCGGCTTGGAACCTTGCACACATGCATACAGAAAGCATAATATCCAGTCAAGATGCACATAAATAGAGTAGAGATCCTATCATCGATCGGTATACCTTTTGATCTACGGATTTACCTCCCGTGTCGAGGTTGAGATGCCCATTGGTTCCCATGGGTGTCTTGATGGGCTTGGCATCCTTCATTCCAAACTTGGTAAGTATTCTTGTATGTACTTTGTTTGGCTGATGAAGGTGCCTTCTTGGAGTTGCTTGATATGAAATCCTAGAAAATACTTCAACTCCCCCATCATAGACATCTCGAATTTTTGAATCATAATCCTACTAAACTCTTCACATGTAGATTTATTAGCAGACCCAAATATGATATCATCAACATAAATTTGGCATACAAACAAATCATTTACAATGGTCTTAGTAAAGAGTGTAGGATCGACCTTTCCGATTTTGAAGCCATTAGTGATAAGGAAATCTCTTAGGCATTCATACCATGCTCTTGGGGCTTGCTTGAGCCCATAAAGCGCCTTTGAGAGTTTATAAACGTGATTAGGGTACTCACTATCTTCAAAGCCGGGAGGTTGCTCAACATAGACCTCTTCTTTGATAGGTCCATTGAGGAAGGCACTTTTCACGTCCATTTGATAGAGCTTAAAGCCATGGTAAGTAGCATAGGCAAGTAATATACGAATTGACTCAAGCCTAGCTACAGGTGCATAGGTTTCACCGAAATCCAAACCTTTGACTTGTGAATATCCCTTGGCCACAAATCGGGCTTTGTTCCTTGTCACCACACCATGCTCATCTTGCTTCTTGCGGAATACCCACTTGGTACCTACAACATTTTGATTAGGACGTGGAACAAGATGTCATACCTCATTCCTTGTGAAGTTGTTGAGCTCCTCTTGCATTTCCAACACACAATCCGAATCTTTTAGTGCATCCTCCACCCTATATGGCTCAATAGAGGACACAAAAGAGTAATGTTCACAAAAATGAGCGACTCGAGATCGAGTAGTTACCCCCTTATGAATATCACCGAGAATGGAGTTCACGGGGTGATCTCTTTGAATCGCTTGGTGGACTCTTGGGTGTGGCGGTCTTTGACCCTGTACTTCTTGATCATCTTCCTTGTCTTGATCATTATCACCTCCCCCTTGATCTTTGTCCTCCTCTTGAGGTGGCTCATCCTCTTGATCTTCATTTTCATCACCTTAAGCTTGATTCTCATCTTGGGTTGGTGGAGATGCTTGATTTGAAGATGATGGTTGATCTTGTGCTTGTGGAGGCTCTTCGGATTCCTTAGGACACACATCCCCAATGGACATGTTCCTTAGCGCGATGCACGGAGCCTCTTCATCATCTAGCTCATCAAGATCAACTTGCTCTACTTGAGAGCCATTAGTCTCACCAAACACAATGTCACAAGAAACCTTAAACTAATCCAGTGGATTTGTTGAAGACTCTGTATGCCCTTGTGTTTGAGTCATAACCAAGTAAAAAGCCTTCTACAGCCTTAGGAGCAAATTTAGATTTTCTACCTCTTTTAACAAGAATAAAACATTTGCTAACAAAGACTCTAAAATATGAAACATTTAGCTTTTTACCGGTGAGGAGTTCATATGATGTCTTCTTGAGGATTCGGTGAAGATAGAGCCGGTTGATGGAGTAGCAGGCGGTGTTAATCGCCTCGGCCCAAAACCGGTCCGGAGTCTTGTACTCATCAAGCATGGTCCCCGCCATATCCAGTAGAGTTCTATTCTTCCTCTCTACTACACCATTTTGTTGAGGTGTGTAGGGAGAAGAGAACTCATGCTTGATGCCCTCCTCCTCAAGAAAGCCTTCAATTTGAGAGTTCTTGAACTCCGTCCCGTTGTCGCTTCTTATTTTCTTGATTCTAATCCGAACTCATTTTGAGCCCGTCTCAAGAATCCCTTTAAAGTCTCTTGGGTTTGAGATTTTTCCTGTAAAAAGAATACCCAAGTGAAGCGAGAATAATCATCCACAATTACAAGACAATACTTACTCCCGTCGATGCTTATGTAAGCGATTGGGCCGAATAAATCCATGTGGAGTAGCTCAAGCGGCCTGTCGGTCGTCATGATGTTCTTGTGTGGATGGTGGGTATCAACTTGCTTCCCTGCTTGACATGCGCTACAAACCCTATCTTTCTCAAAATGAACATTTGTTAGTCCCAAAATGTGCTCTCCCTTTAGAAGCTTGTGAAGATTCTTCATCCCAACATGGGCTAGTCGGCGATGCCAGAGCCAACCCATATTAGTCTTAGCAATTAAGCAAGTATCGAGTTTAGCTCTATTAAAATCAACTAAGTATAGCTGACCCTCTAATACTCCCTTAAATGCTACTGAATCATCACTTCTTCTAAAGACAGTAACACCTATATCCGTAAAAAGACAGTTGTAGCCCATTTTGCATAATTAAGAAACTGAAAGCAAATTGTAATCTAAAGAATCTACAAGAAAAACAGTGGAAATGAAATGGTCAGGTGATATAGCAATTTTACCAAGTCTTTTGACCAAACCTTGATTTCCATCCCCGAATGTGATCGCTCTTTGGGGATCTTTATTTTTCTCGTAGGAGGAGAACATTCTTTTCTCCCCTGTCATGTGGTTTGTGCATCCGCTATCAATAATCCAACTTGAGCCCCCGGATGCATAAACCTACAAAACAAGTTTAGGCCTTGTTCTTAGGTACCCAAACAATGTTGGGTCATTTCACGTTAGAAACAAGCACCTTGGGTACCCAAACACAAGTCTTGTAGCCCTTGTGTTTGCCCCCAACATATTTGGCAACTACTTTGCCTGATTTGTTAGTTAAAACATAAGAAGCATCAAAAGTCTTAAATGAAACACTGGGTTCATTTGATGCAGTAGGAGTTTTCTTCTTAGGCAATTTAACATGGGTTGATTGCCTAGAGCTAGAAGCCTCATTTTTATACATAAAAGCATGATGAGAACCAGAATGAGACTTCCTAGAATGAATTCTCCTAATTTTATGCTTGGGATAACTAGTAGGATATAAAATATAGCCCTCGTTATCCTGAGCCATGGGAGCCTTGCCCTTAACAAAGTTAGACAATTTCTTGGGGGCATTAAGCTTGACATTGCCTCCCTGTTAGAAACCAATGCCATCCTTAATGCCAGGGCGTCTCCCATTATAGAGCATGCTTCTAGCAAATTTAAATTTTTCATTTTCTATCTCATGCTCATTGATTTTATTAGTCAATTGTGCTATATGATCATTTTGTTTTTTAATTAAAGCTAGGTGATCATGAATAGCATCAACATTAATGTCTCTACATCTAGTACAAATAGTAACATGATCAACACTAGATGTAGAGGGTTTGCAAGCATTTAATTGATCAATCTTAGCATATAACATGACATTCTCATTTCTAAGATTGGAAACAGAAACATTGCAAACATTCAAATCTTTAGCCTTAGAAATTAACTTATCATTCTCAGTCTTAAGGCTAGAAATTGATTTATTTAATTTATCAATCTTAGCAAATAAACTAGCATTTTCATTCCTAAGATTATCAATTGAATTATGGCAAACATTTGATTTTTCAACCTTAGCAATTAAATTAGTGTTCTCAGCTCTAAGGTTGGAAATGGTGCCATGGCAAATGCTAAGCTCCTTAGTCAAATTTTCATTTTTCTCTATCTCCTAAGCATAAGCATTCTTTACCTTAACATGCCTTTTGTTTTCCTTAATAAGGAATTCTTCTTGGCTATCCAAGAGTTCATCCTTATCATGAATAGAACCTATTAATTCATTTAGTTTTTCCTTTTGTTGCATGTTAAGGTTGGCAAAAAGACTAAGCAAATCATCCTCATCTTCACTAGAGCTACCCTCATCACTATATGTTGAATATTTAGTGGAGGCTCTAGATTTTACCTTCTTCTTTTTGCCATCCTTTGCCATGAGGCACTTGTGGCCGACGTTGGGGAAGAGGAGGCACTTGTTGATGGCGATGTTAGCGGCATCCTCGTCTGAGGATGAGTCGGTGGAGCTCTCGTCGGAGTCCCATTCCCGACACACGTGGGCATCGCCGCCATTCTTCTTGTAGTACCTCTTCTTTTCCTTCATCTTTCCCTTCTTGTCGTCGCCCCTGTCACTATCACTAGACATAGGACATTTAGCAATGAAATGACTGGGCTTACCACACTTGTAGCATACTTTCTTGGAGCGTGGTTTGTAGTCCTTCCCCCTCCTTTGCTTGAGGATTTGGCAGAAGCTTTTGATGATGAGCGCCATTTCCTTGTTGTCGAGCTTGGAGGCGTTGATGGGGAGCCTACTTGATGTAGACTCTTCTTTCTTTTCTTCCGTCGCTTTGAATGCGACGGGTTGCACCTCAGGTGTGGAGGTGCCGCCTTGCTCGATGATTTGTTTGGAGCCTTTGATCATCAGCTCAAAGCTCACAAACTTTCCTATCACTTCCTTGGGAGACATTAGCTTATATCTAGGATCACCACGTATTAATTGAACTTGAGTAGGATTACAAAATACGAGTGATCTAAGAATAACCTTAACCATTTCATGGTCATCCCATTTGGTGCTCCCGAGGTTGCGCACTTGGTCGACCAAGGTCTTGAGCCGGTTGTACATGGCTTGTGGCTCCTCTCCTTGGTTGAGGATGAATCGACCGAGTTCCCCCTCGATCGTCTCCCGCTTGGTGATCTTGGTCACCTCATCTCCTTCGTGCACGGTCTTTAGCACATCACAAATCTCTTTGGCACTCTTCAACCCTCGCACCTTATTATACTACTCTCGACATAGAGAGGCAAGGAGTATAGTAGTGGCTTGGGAGTTGAAGTGCCGGATTTGAGCGACCTCGTCCGAGTCGTAGCCTTCATCCCCCACGGATGGTACCTGCGCTCCAAACTCAACAATGTCCCAAATGCTAGCGTGGAGTGAGGTTAGATGATGCCTCATTTTATCACTCCACATACAATAATCTTCATCGTAAAAAACCGGTGGTTTTCCTAATGGGACGGAAAGTAAAGGAGTGCATTTGGAAATGCGGGGATAGCGTAAGGGGATCTTACTAAACTTCTTTTGCTCATGGCTCTTAGAAGTGACGGACAGTGCGTCGGAGCCAGAGGTGGAGGGCGACGAAGAATCGGTCTTGTACTAGACAACTTTCTTCATTTTCTTCTTCTTGTCGCCACTCCAGTGCTACTTGCCGCGGGGAGGTGATTCCTCCCTTCCTTTGGCGTCGGACTCTCTTGATGGAGCCTTCCCGTGGCTTGTGGCCGTTTCCATCTCCCTCTTGGCGGATCCTCCCGACATCACTTCGAGTGGTTAGACTCTTAATGAAGTACTAGGCTCCGATACCAATTGAAAGTCGCCTAGAGGGGGGGTGAATAGGCGGAATCTGAAAATTATAAACTTTAAACACAAACTACAAGTCGGGGTTAGCGTTTGAAATAAAATCGAGGTCCGAGAGAGAGGGTGAAAAACAAATCAAGGCAAATGAAGTGGATGTCACGGTGATTTGTTTTACCGAGGTTTGGTTCTTGAGAACCTACTCCCCGTTGAGGTGATCACAAAGACCGGGTCTCTTTCAACCCTTTCCCTCTCTCAAACGATCACTTAGACCGAGTGAGCTTTCTCCTTAATCAAATGGGTCACTTAGACCCCACAAGGACCACTACAAACTTAGTGTCTCTTTCTTTGATTATAAGTGCTTGAAGAACAAGAATGGGGAAGAAGAAAGCGATCCAAGAACAAGAGCTCAAAGGACACGAGCAAAACTCTCTCTCTAGTCACTAAGTGTTTGGAGTGTATTTGGGACTTGGAGAGGCTTTGATTCTTTTGAATTGTGTCTTGTATTGATTGCACTAGCTCTTGTATTGAATGAGATGTCTGAAAAACTTGGATGCTTGGAGTGGTGGTGGTTGGGGGGTATTTATAGCCCTAACCACTAAACGAACCATTGGGGAGACTGTCTGTCGATGGGCGCACCAGATAGTCCGGTGCGCCAGCCATGTCACCCAACCGTTAGGGTTCTGACGGTTTCGACCGTTGGAGCTTTGACATCTTGGGGCATCGGACAGTCTGGTGCCGCACCGGACAGGCACTGTTCACTGTCTGGTGTGCCTTCTGGCGCTGCTCTGACTCTGCGCGAACTGTCTGCGCACTGTTCACGTTGCAGGCGACCGTTGGTGTTGACTGTTGCGCTCGGTAGCCGTTGCTCCGCTGGCACACCGGACAGTCCGGTGAATTATAGCGGAGCGGCTCTCCAGAAACCTGAAGGTGAAGAGTTTGAGGCAATCGCCCCTAGTGCACCGGACACTGTCCGGTGGCACACCGGACAGTCCGGTGCGCCAGACTAGGGTTCTCTTCGGTTTCTTTTGCTCCTTTCTTTTGAACCCTTAACTTTGATCTTTTTATTGGTTTGTGTTGAACCTTTAGCACCTATAGAACATATAATCCAGAGCAAACTAGTTAGTCCAATTATTTGTGTTGGGCATTTCAACCACCAAAATCATTTAGGAAAAGGTTTGACCCTATTTCCCTTTCAGTATGTACATAGTTAGAATTCACACATATAGCAACATCATATTGAATATATAGTAGACAATGTTACCAAAACATATAAAAACTTTCATTGAAAAGACACAAAGGTCTAACCAATCTTAGTAGAACTAAACAATTGTCGTGGATCTCTACATCCTCAAGAAAGGTCGACTAGGGGTACACACTCCTTTAGCTCATGATAGCCTTCTCATTCCACAACATCACCTCCACTTTCTAAGTAGAATAAATAGTGGTGGTGCATTCACACAATAAGTACATAACACACTCATCAAGCGATAATTAAGTATTGTATGAAGGCTTTATAGTGGACTCGATGAAGCATTAACATTTTTAGTTTACCAAGTTTTATTAATAACATAATGTTTGTAAAACCATCTCGGTTGTAATCATTAGTATAGAGAGTAATTATCATTCATCACTTCGGCATCATAACCATCAGGGTCCATAAATTGTTCCATGTTCTGTCTAATAAATGAGGGTCAAAACTGGTCTTAAACTGTGAGCACAACTAATGCATCTATTTGTTAACACTCTCGAGAGATTGTACACTTTCTCTAGAAGTCATGATTTCCCATTGTCCATGATAGCTAGTCATGTACACATGCCAATGATATGTGATAGGTAGTCTCACTATGATGCCTTTACAAAGAGTCCACCAATGTGTATTAGTCATAGCGGCACGTCATAAAATACATCTATCGTAAAACCTCTCCTTCTACCCTTGCAGTAGAAAATCCTAGAAACACACTTACACAACTTAATTCCTAGCCAAGTGCAGAAGTGCATATAAGCATTCTTTTGTTACCTAGAAAAATATGAGGTAATGCCCACATAAATATTTTCTAATTAATTAGCCAAGACCAAAGTCATAATAGTCCTTGTGATTGCTCTGTTTTAATGGATAGTCACTTAGTAAACCAAACAGTAAGGTGGAGCACTTGAAACAAGTCCCTAGATCCAAGTTGCTTAAAAACCAAATTTTAACATTTAGTTGCATAGAACCATTACTCAAGATTATCATATCATCGTTGTCATCCTTAACATGCATGTTCATCTTAGTATGGTTGAGGGACTAGCAAAATACTAAAACATCACAACCTAAGATTTGGTATCAACAAGGTAAAATAACTGGCTAGTCAATAGAGACGTTTCAAAATATAATCCCATAATTTATTGAAAACAGTGGAATAACTGGCTAGTCCAAAAGTGGAATTATATAATATCGACTTGCATAGTTGCATCATCCGCAGAACAATGCAATCCTTTATATACTTCTATATTTATCGATTCATAAATTTTACTCCCTTTGTCTCAAAATAATATTTGTTTTAGAGTGTTATTAGATTCATACAATATTTGATGTATGTGTTTTATATATGTCTGGATTTATTGTCGTCCATTTGAATATGGATAAAAAAATAAAGAGCTAAAACGAACAATATTGTGTAACGAAGGGAGTACTGTATATCTAGATATAGTAAATAAATCTAATCAGCAGTCAAAAGACTAGCATGTAGCATCGTAACACTTCACCAGTTCACCTAGCCCATCTTGTTCCCTAAGCATGCACAAAATTGTATAGTAGTCTCAAACTATAAGAACTTTTTAGTATTTATATATTCATGAATTTTACTATATATCTAGATATGTAATAGAAATTATAAATCTTAAAAAGTCAAAATATCTTACAAAAATAGTAAAGTCAATAACATATATACCGACGCTAGTGACATACCAACAAATCAAATTCCAAGGGTAGAAAACCAGCGAGAAATAACGAGTACATCATAGCGTTACTATGGCTATTCCCAGCCCATTGTTTCTTGTCACAATATCCAATATTATTACATCATACGTTAGTATAGAAGATAAAATTATCCCAATGTATAGTATCATATGGTATTTCGTAATCCCCACAAGTCAATTAAATGCTACTCCCTTGGTTCACAAATGATTATCGCTATGGTATTTGTGCCGGTCAATCTTTCTTAAGTTTGACTAAATTTATAGAATATATTAGCAACATTTGTGTCTTTGAATAATTTTATTATAAAAATAGATTTAAAGATCTATCTAATGATACTAATTATATACTATAAATATTAATATTTCTTATATAAATGTGGTCAAAGTTAAAAAATGATTGACTCCTTGAAAAGTGAGAATGACTAATATTTGTGGACGGAGGAGTAGATGTGTATGAGAGTATGATTTGTGGGTCACTTATATAGTTTAGATTTTAATGCATATGATTTCGTGTCAAAGTGATATCTTCCTCAAGATAATGCTTTATTATCTTCCCTCTTTAATAACATGTCACATTAAATGGCATGTATTTAATGAGTTTGATACTATACACTGTGAATAGCCTAACCATGGGTCATAATCTGGACTCTCGAGTCTCGATCCGGATTTTAGTTGCGGCGAATAATTTGATGGCACCTCAAACTTTGGTGTATCGTCGTCACATCACGTGACTCTGAGGGCATGTACAACCCTGAACCCTTTGGAACGTTTTTTTAAATACAAGAGACAACTAAGAAACTGCATGATACAACCCTTAGTCTCTAGATAATAAACACAGTCAAGACACAATATGTATAGAGAGTTGTGTAGACAGGGGCGAAGCCACGTTAAGCCTCTTTGGTGCACAGGCACCAGGGTAAAATGGAATTTTATTAATAACTATCTTAAATTTATCATGTATTTATTTTCAAATGTATAATTTCCTTTATGTTTGATAGAGTGTGCACCAGATTCTTTTTGAGCTGACTCCGCACGTGTAGAGATGGGTTATCCATGAAGAGACCGTCTCTTGATTTTTTTACTTAGCCCCCGAAAGATCCGTCGAGTGACTTGTTTAATTGTTTAACTTTTAAACAACACATTCTCGCTGTGTTAAAACCCTGTGTTAAAAGTAACTCCTGCAATGATTGGCAATCATTTGGTTGCACAGCCTATCGATGATTCAGCTATGACTATGACTAATACTCCGTACTACACGTTGAGCTGCAAGTTCTTGGAAGCCAAAAGGCAAGGAGACAGCCCGCCGTGACGATGACGATGCACGCAGGCGAAAGCGAGCTGAGCTAACCTACATCTTTTGCACATGCGTCCACGCATAGCAATGGCACACGAGAGGATGCAAGAGCCTCTAGTTGACTTTTGAAAACCAGTGTCGGCTGGATTAGAGATTTTTCTTCCAAGGACCTGTACCTGGACCAGTGATTTCGGCACACCGTGTACTCCAAGGTAACGTGGGCCGTCGACCAAGATCTTTACTTCCACGTCGACGCGAGGGTAACTAATGTTAGGAATCTAGGCATTTTTATATTTATTTTAATTTAGAAATACCATATCAGATTTACGAATTGTGAAATATAACTACCATAATAGTAGTAGACGTATATATGAAAATCACACCGGTCATAGCAGTAACTATATATATATACTAAACTTAATAAATTCAGAGAATGAATTATATCCTGCTTAAAGACTTATGTTAAAGACATTAGTGACTCCATTCACATGTATCAATATTATACGTTACTCAAAGTAGTGGACCATAGTCGATACAGTCAGATGTTCGTGGTACTATTCCGCAAGTATCCACCAAGAATAAAAGGAAGAAGATGATCCTCCGATCAACAGTAGCACCAGGAAGAAGGCAACCAGCAATAAGAAGACATAGTGACACTCTAAAAACTTGACCGCCTGCGCATCGAGCAGGTGTTGCAGATGTAGATGGCGGTGCTTGGTCCCTACTCTCCCAACACTCTATGTGCATATAGAGGATCAGGATGAAAAGGCTTAGATGCAACTTGATAGACAAGAGAGATGATTTTGTGTGTTCCCGTGAGAGGCTCCTGCAGAGGAAGGGAGGTAACAGTAGGAGTTTTCAGAAGATGGAGTAATTGTAGTAATGTACTTCCATGGCCTCAAAATTTACACATCCATTACACCTGCATCATTCAGTAGTTTACTCCTCCATTAATCGTCCTAAGTGGCAAAACAAGCCCACACCCATAGCACATCATGTTGTGGATCGACGTAGCCCATGCCTAGTGCATACCACGCCACACCTCAACTCAGTTTAGCAGCGGCAGCGCATGCACACGTGGCACACACTTAAACACTCTCAACTTCTCAATAGGTGCACACATAGTCCGCCTATTTAAGCTGAGTCATCATATAACCAAAATCCCATGTAGGGTTAAAACTATAATGCACCATAAGATTTAATATAGGCCTTTATTCAATTTAATTAATAAAATATGGGTAAATCCATATTAAATCTAACAATCCTTACCAATTTCTAAGGCATATATGAATTTCTCTCACTTCTAAGTTTTGATACACAGTGATTCAATGGGGACTATTAAGTTGAACATTCATCTAGAACAAAAGTTAGAATTCTTTATAACAGAATAATGGACTATGTCTTAATTGATAGTTTTATGCCAAATTAGTTTCACCTAAACTCTTTATCTGTACTAGGTTGTCAAAAGCATCCTCTCTGATTGGAGGATATAAGTTAAACCTCACGTCCTTTCATGACTATCTAGAGATCATACAAATTTCACTTACTATGACTAGCAGTGGCACTCATATATGTGTGTTCCTTAAAAGATGTCCTATAGTACAACATCTTTTCTTCAACAAGACACATAGAACACATCAAGGTACAAAATATTCTACCTTACAGACAAGGAAATATGTGCATCTATGGGCCTTGCTAAGGGTATTTTTCATAGTCTACCACTAGTTTGTTACACCATTCTACTTCACAGGATCTCCAATAATATAGAACATATTACTGCTATGATATACTTCATATGGGTCTCAAGCCCCATGTCTCTCGATGCCCTATCTATCACATGCACCCTTAGTGACTTTATCTACTAGATTTTTAGACATGTGGACATAATCCAACACTTTCACTCTAGAATTTCTCTAATTTTTGATAGATTTTAATTGCTTCTTTACATGCCTTACATACTTCTTGTTATCCTTAGTACTATTGACCTTGAATATCATATTATAATCATCATAGTTCATAGAAATAGCTAGTATAGGTTTTCAACTATCGGTGAATCCAAAAGGAGTTCACAAAGCTACTCAACATATGCAGTATCTAATGTTCTCAGTTCAGCTTGGATAGTTAACCTCATTAAGGTGGTTTGCTTGCAAAAATCCCATGAAATAGTGTCACCTCCAAGTGAGAACATATATACATTTGAGGCGTATATCTCATCAGCATCTGATATCTAGTTTGCATCATAATAACCATCTAGTACCCTTGGGTACCTAGTATAGTGAATGTCATAACTCACAGTACCTTTTAGATAGCACATTACTCTCTCAAGAGCACACCAATGAACATTTCCTGGGTTTGACACTAATAGGCATAGTTTGCCCATAGCAAACAAGATATCAGGCCTTGTCACGCTAACGAGATATAAGTGAAGCAATTATTTGGGGTATCAAAATTAATCCCTCGCTATTCTTCAATTTTTTTTCAATAGCGCACCAAGGGCATAAGGCGTAGAAGGATGTTTGTAGACACTAAATCGAAAGCGTCTCAAAACCTTTTCCACATATTGAGATTGCATAAGTGTAACCCCCACCATTGCCTTCTCTCATCAACTTGATATTAAGAATAACATCAATTTCTCCCAAATCTTTTATTTTAGACAAAAAGATCTTCATTTCACTTAGCACAAGAAGACTGGCTCCAAAGATCACTATGTAATCAACATATAGTCACAAGATGACACCTTCACCCCCACCATGTCGATAGTATACACATTTGTTAGCTTTATTTATAACAAAGTTGGTGGATGTTAAATTTGTGTTTAACTTCTCTTGTAATGTTTTAGGTTCTTGTTTTAAGCGATACAAGTAGGCCTGGGCAAAATAAACTAAAACCGTAGAGCCAAAACAGAATTAACTGAAACTAAATTAACCATTAGAAATTTCGGTTCCATGTATTAGAAAACTAAAATAACTGAGGCAATTTCGGTTCTAGACATCAGAAAAACAAAATTAACAGAAAAACTGGAATGTAAGAGAAGCCCAATAGACCAATAGAATTTTAGGCATATCTCAATATAGCCTTCCCAAATCCTAAGTATATAAGCATACAACCCCTCCAAATCAATCCATCCCTAACCCCAATCCTCCATCTGGTCAGCTACACACTTTTGCTACACTCTAAAATTGTGTTGTTTTGTTGTTTTTTTGCTAAACTTTTGGAAACACACATGGAATTTGCTCGAGTTCTTTAGATAGTGCATGTATCTCATGATCTTGTTCCACTATGGAATGGTTATCAACCACTATGTAGTCATATAGCTACTCTATGATGTACAATTCACTACCAGCATCAAAAACACCAAACTTTTCATCAAGTGCATCCCATAATTTTTGCTAGTTGTGCATGTTATGTAAGAATCCACATATAATCTACTAGGCATATCACATATATGCAAACCATCCAAATAAAAAGTTATGTGTGACCTATCTCTAGTACCATTGTTGGGAAACAAGTATGCTATGCGCTAGCATATTTACCACGTTCAACCAAGATAACATGCAAGTAGAGGATTATGGATCATTACCACTAGACACACAACACAACGAAAGAAAAGTGTGATGATATAGTGGAAGTAGCCATACGTCATTACGTACCAACAAAAGCAACACATCACTTGTTCTCCTAAACTTTGTTGTTGATCAATACCACAACAACAACATCGCCATGGTATTCACACATGCAAGAATAAAATACTATGACACCGATGTGCTACCACCATGTGTGCAGCAAGAAAAACTATGGTGGTGTCTTGGGCACCTGCAACCCTAGGGAGAGGTGGTGACTAAGATGAGTCTCTACACTTAGCATGCCAATCTATTCATATATATAAACCAGGTTAATATGCTTTTAACCTAAAGGTCTATTAGCATTCTCATGAATTCAGATTGTCTCTTAAGCATATATTCAATACTTTGGATGTAGAGATAGTTGAGGAGCGTGGTTTGTCAGAACTCAGAAGAATAAGGCATCAAGGGCGATGAGTTTGTAGTTCTTAATGGTTCAACGGTGGCATCACTAGTACATAATTGCATATTCGATATTGGAAGGTTAAAGTAGCGGTGGAGCAAGCATGACCATATTTAGAGAGGGGCAGTACTGGCAATGGAACCAAATTAGTAACGTTTTAATCCTTGTTAAGCTTTATACTCCAAATTGGCGTGACCTCGTCTCGACTTATGCTTTGTTGGGGGAGATGGGTGCTTACAATTTTTGGGAATAAACTATTTGGAGTGTTTGACCCTCCTCCTTGATGGAAGTAATTCAATGCACTTTGGCTAGCATAAATAACCTGATAAAATGCATCAGTGGTCCTCGAACTTGCCATGATATGTCTTTTGGGTCCTTGACCTGTCGCGGCGCCGTCGCCGCCACGTCTGCAAGGCCGCAGGGGCGGATCCACAATGTGGGCAAAGTGGGCCATGGCCCCACCTCAATTTTTGGAACTCTTTATACCTACCTTTTATATATACTATAAAATAAAAAATATAAGGTATATGAGACTAAATTAGATAAACATCTGGTCCACCACATCATACCATCGACTAACCCACAAGATCTAGCCTATTATCTTAGGTCACGACCTATATCGACTAAAACACAGAATGAGAAAGACATCAACCGCACGTTTGTAGCATCCAACCCCTGCTTGGCGCTCGTCCTAGCGTTGTGCCCGCTGCCCAATCGGCGTCCAACAGTCAGTTCATCATTGTTGGTCGTCCACCCAACCGTCATCGTCAGCTGTCAGGACACCGTCGCTAGCTTGCTGCTCGCCTGCCATTGCCGCCAGCCTATCGTCTAGTCGATAGCCCGTCATGGCCAGCCTGCCTCCACTCGGCCACGGCATCACTAGAGTGCAAGCTGCCATAACCACAAGATTGATGGTTTAATGATGTTTTCGATGTTTTTTCTATATAGTTTTGTTCTTTTACTTACATTGATGTTTATCTAATACTTTTTTCTTCTAATTGTAGATTGAATTTTCTATCGATGATTTGATGTCGCTAAAAGGATTTTCGATATCCACATTATTTTATAATAGTCATGATATTACAACTTAATTTCATACTATTACCAAGAAACTACTTATAATTTAGCATTTTTTTCTTGTGATTTCTCCATTACGGATTGGCCCCACCTGGACTTTCGTCCTGCGTCCGCCACTGGCAAGGCCTGAAGTCGTAAGGACATGAGCAGGACCTGTCGCCACTGTCCTCGTAAGCCGCTCAGGATTTTCAGATGCTCATTACAAATTGTTTTCAGATACTCATTACAAATTTTTGAGAAGTGTATGAACAACTATCTCATTTAAACAAACTCTGTATATATGCAAGCCGTTCGCTTGAGCTCATCGGTGGCTGCTGCTATAGCCCATAAAAATCGGTTTACTGTAGCAATAGGTCAAGCGTGCTGTGTGCCTGCTAACAAGCAGCAGCGAATTACACGATGATATCCAGAAACCCTAGCCATACAAGGACATATAACTTGTTAGATTCTATAGGCAAGCGTTTCGTCCAACCATCCCTAAAAATCGATTAAAAATTAAACGTAATAGTTGCTTAGGTCACCACTGCTGCTGGTGCTTGTAGTGGTGCTCTTCAAAAGAGGCTTCCCCACGCTGTTTATTTAGCTAGAGCTGCTATATCGTATATGGACCCGGTCCGTGCCACCGTATATCTAGCGATGCCATAGTACCAGCAAATTAATTAGAGGAGCTTCCGTGGTCAAAGTTAGAATGTGAACCCTAACCCTAACAGGGGTTGGGTGATATATTAATAGGCTGAGTAAACTGGGCCAGGCCCATTACAGAGGGGTGAGATGGTCATTACACGGGGAAGACCCCAAACCCTAAGCGGGTATTCTAACACCCCCCGCAGTCACAACTCTATCCTGTACAGATGTTGAGACTGGATCGAAAGTCTAAAAATACACTCGACGGTAATCCTTTGGTGAAGATGTCGGCGAACTGCAGTGTGGTGGGGACACTGAGAACCCGAACGTCACCGGCAGCGACACGCTCGCGGACGAAGTGCAGGTCGATCTCCACATGCTTCGTGCGCTGATGCTGCACGGGGTTGGTGGAGAGGTAGACCACGCTGACGTTGTCGCAGTAGACGATGGTGGCACGCTGGAGGGGACTGTGGAGCTCGTGGAGGAGCTGGCGCAGCCAGGAGGCCTCTGCCACGCCGTTGGCCACGACACGGTACTCGGCCTCAGCGCTGGAGCGAGAGACGACGGGCTGACGCTTGGCGGCCCAAGAGACGAGGTTGGCGCCCAGGAACACGGCGTAACCGGAGGTGGACCGGCGCGTGTCGGGACAGCCAGCCCAGTCAGCGTCGGTGTAGACCACGAGCTCCGACGTCGGGGATGGTCGGAGAAGGAGGCCGTAGTCGAGGGAGCCGCGGAGGTAGCGCAGTATCCGCTTGAGCGCGGTGAGATGGGGCTCCCGTGGAGTGTGCATATGCAGGCACACCTGCTGGACGGCGTATGCGATGTCGGGCCTGGAGAAGGTGAGGTACTGGAGCGCGCCGGTCAGACTCCGGTAGGACGTCGCGTCGGCGACCGGAGGCCCGTCGTCCTCAGAGAGCTTCGCCTGAGTGTCGACAGGCGTGGAGCAGGGCTTGCAGTCAGACATGCCAGCCCGCTCCAGGATATCGATGGCGTACTGGCGCTGGTGGAGGAAGAGACCCTGGGACCGGCGCTCGGCGGTGATGCCGAGGAAGTGGTGTAGGGGCCCCAGGTCCTTCATCGCGAACTCCCGCTGAAGGGCGACGATCGTGCGGCGTAGAAGGTCGGCGGTGGATGCCGTGAGCACAATGTCGTCGACGTAGAGCAGGAGGTAGACGGTGTCGTCGCCGCGCCGGTAGATGAACAGGGACGTGTCCGACTTGGCCTCAACGAAGCCGATGGAGGCCAGGTAGGAGGCGAAGCGACTGTACCATGCCCGTGGCGCCTGCTTGAGGCCGTACAGGGACCGGTTCAGCCGGCAGACCAGATCCGGACGGTCAGCGTCGACGAAGCCGGTGGGCTGGCTGCAGTAGACAGTCTCCGTCAGAGTGCCATGGAGGAAGGCATTCTTGACATCGAGCTGATGGATCGCCCAGTCGCGGGAGAGGGCGAGGGAGAGGACGGCGCGAACAGTGGCGAACTTGACGACGGGGCTGAAGGTCTCGTCGTAGTCCACTCCGGGACGCTGTGTGAAGCCCCGAAGGACCCAACGGGCCTTGTAGCGGTCGAGGGAGCCATCCGAGGTCAGCTTGTGGCGAAATAGCCACTTGCCGGTGACCACGTTGGTGCCTGGTGGACACGGCACCAGGTCCCAGGTGTGGTTGGCCAAGAGGGCCGCGTACTCCTCCTCCATAGCACGACGCCAGTGTGGGTCGGCGAGGGCAGTGCGAACGGAGGAGGGCACCAGGGAAGCGTCGGGTGGAGTGCTGGACGTATCAACTGCCAGGATCAGCCGGTCGACGGGGCGAAGAACGCTAGCGGCGCGCCGAGTCACCATCGGGTGGACGTGTCCGGGGTCGCGGTGGATGGCGACCGGGTGGTATACGGACGGCTCGGAGCGGACCGCCGGAACGTCGAGAGCGGCGGGTGTGGCCGGCTCGCGGCGGTGATAGACGACGACGGGGTCGGCGAAGCGGGTCGCGCTCGTCGACGGGCCCGAGTCGGGGGGCGCGGAGGTAGTGGCGTGGCCGCGGCGGTGGTAGACGAGCGTGGGGTTGGCGAAGCGAGCCGGGGTCGACGGGGCCGCGCGTGGCGCAGGCGTGGTCGACGGGGCCGCGCGTGGCGCAGGCGTGGTCGACGGGGCCGCGCGTGGCGCAGGCGGGGTCGACGGGGCCGCGCGTGGCGCAGGCAGGACCGACGGGGCCGCGCATGACGCAGGCATGATCGACGTGGCCGCGCGTGGCGCAGGCGGGGTCGACGGTGCCGCGCGTGGCGTGGAGATGGGCGCGAGCTGTGGCGTCGTGGCTGCACGAGGAGCAGGTAACGGCGCAAGACGGGGCGCCGGGGGTGGGGGGGAACCGGGTCGGACTCGAGGAGGGAGTCAAGATCGGTGGGTGGGGTGGAGCCTGCAAGGGGAAACACATCTTCGTCGAAGACGACGTGACGAGAGATGATGATGCGGTGGGAGGTGAGGTCCAGGCACCGATACCCCTTGTGGTCAGGGGAGTAGCCGAGGAAGAGGCAGCGAGTGGAGCGAGGAGAAAGCTTGTTAGGGGCGGTAGCGGAAATGTTAGGGTAGCAGGCACAGCCGAACACGCGCAGATGGTCGTAGGAAGGGGTTGTGCCGTACAGGGCGAAGTGAGGTGTAGGGTGGCTCACCGCCTTCGAGGGAAGACGGTTGAGGAGATGCGTGGCGGTATGAAGGGCCTCTGCCCAGTAGGTGGCAGGAAGGGACGCCTGAAAGAGAAGGCATCAGATCATGTTGGTGGTGGTGCGAATCATGCGCTCGGCCCGACCGTTCTGAGCAGAGGTGTAGGGACACGAGAGGCGCAACTGGACGCCGTGAGTGAGGAAGAATGACCGAGAGGCGTGGTTGTCGAACTCGCGGCCGTTGTCGCACTGTAGGGCACGGACCGGGCGCTCGAACTGGGTGGATACCCAGGCGAAGAAGTGAGTGAGGGTGGTAAACGTGTCAGACTTCAGTCGAAGGGGGAAAGTCCAAAGAAAATGGGAGTAGTCGTCCAGAATGACCAGGTAGTATTTGTACCCGGAGAGGCTAAGGACAGGAGACGTCCAGAGATCACAGTGGACAAGATCAAAGGCCTGAACAGCCCTAGACGTGGAAGTGGAAAAAGGAAGACGGGAGTGACGGCCGAGCTGACAAGCATGACAGAGGCGCTCAGAAGAGCCCCGAGTATAGGATATGTCTGAGTGGCTGGAAAGCTGGGACATGACTTCAGGTCCAGGGTGCCCGAGGCGACGGTGCCAAATGGCGGAGGAGGTGGTGGTAGTAGCAAGAGCATGTGATGTGGTGGTAGTGGTAAGTGCAGGAGATGAGGCTACTCTGGTGTGGGGAGTGGAGGGCAAGTGAAGAGAATAGAGGGGGCCAGAGCTGTCACAGCGAGCGAGCACAGCATGTGTGGGAAGGTGGCGTATGGTGAGACCCCAGGGGTCGAACTCCATAGAGCACTGGTTGTCACTAGTGAAGCGACGAACCGAGAGGAGGGGATGAGTCAGTCCGGGAGTGAAAGGGAAATGTGCCTTTGGGCCATTTCTAAGTATTTTGGTGATTGAATGCAAACACAAGTGCTTAAATGTGAAAATATGCCCATGGATGAACAAAGTGCAAATCACAAGTTAAGGTATGTTTCTAAGCCTTAGTACATTGGTTTTGTGTACTAATATTCTTGTCTAAGTGTTAGAAACAGAAAGAAGAAGAGAAGAGAAGACTTGGCTGTATACAGCCAAGAGGCTGTTTCGGTCTGGGGCACCAGACTGTCCGGTGGTGCACCGGACAGTGTCCGGTGGTGCACCGGACAGTGTCCGGTGCGCCAGGCTGCCTCGGCCGAAGAGGCCGCTCTCGGGTTTTTCTCCGGCGACTTCGGCTAAAATTCACCGGACTGTCCGGTGTGCACCGGACTGTCCGGTGAGCCAACGGTCGGCCGGGCCAACGGTCGGCCGCGCGATCGGCGCGTGACACGTGGCCGAGCCAACGGTCGGAAGGAAGCACCGGACTGTCCGGTGTGCACCGGACTGTCCGGTGCGCCAGATCTGCAACGGTCGGCAACGGTCGGCTTCGCCGTTTATGGAAATAAATCGGGCACCGGACAGTGTCCGGTGTGCACCGGATTGTCCGGTGCGCCCGACGACAGAAGGCAAAGATGGCCTTCCAGATTTGTTCTCAACGGCTCCTAGCTGCCTTGGGGCTATAAAAGGGACCCCTAGGCGCATGGAGGAGTACACCAAGCATTCCTACAACTCTTCTAAGCACCAAGACATCAATCTCACGCATTCGTTTCATTGTGATAGCATATAGAGCTCTTGTGGAGTTGTGAACTCTTTGTGTTGCGTTGCGAGCTCTTGTTGCGACTTGTGTGCGTGTTGTTGCTCTGATTTTCGAGTCTTGTGTGCGTTGCTCATTCCCACCTTACTCCGTACTTCTTTGTGAACTCAATTGTAAGGGCGAGAGACTCCAAGTTGTGGAGATTCCTCGCAAACGGGAAAAGATCAAAGGAAAGGAAAACACCGTGGTATTCAAGTTGATCATTGGATCACTTGAGAGGAGTTGAGTGCAACTCTCGTCCGTTGGGACGCCACAACGTGGAGTAGGCAAGTTTTGTACTTGGCCGAACCACGGGATAACCACCGTGTCAACTCTGTGATTGCCTTCTTGTGGTTATTGGGTTTTGACTCCTCTCTAGCCACTTGGCCATACTTGTGCTAACCCTTAACAAGTTTTTGTGGCTTAAGTATTGAAGTTTTACAGGATCACCTATTCACCCCCCCCCCCTCTAGGTGCTCTCAATTGGTATCAGAGCCGTTCTCTTCAAGAAAGGGACTAACCGCCCGAAGAGATGGATCCTAAGGGGAAGGGAATTGTGATCAACGACAAGGAGAAGGAGTCCTTCGTCAACGAGCCAAGGGATGACAAGTCCAATGACTCGGGCTCGGGCCACAAGCGAAGAGATGGGAAGAAGAAGAAGACAAGACGCATCAAGGAGATCGTCTACTACGACAGCGATGAGTCCTCTTCTTCCCAAAAGGACGACGACCACGACAAACAAAGGAAACCGGTTAATTCTAACTTTTCTTTTGACTACTCTCGTATTCCGCAAAGTTCAAATTCACATTTGCTTTCTATTCCACTCGGCAAGCCCCCACACTTTGATGGGGAGGACTACGGATTTTGGAGCCACAAAATGCGTAGTCACCTATTCTCTCTCCATCCTAGCATATGGGAGATTGTAGATAGTGGAATGCACTTTAATAGTTCGGATAGTCCTATATTCATTAATGAGCAAATCCATAAGAATGCACAAGCTACTACTGTTCTTCTAGCCTCATTGTGCAGGGATGAATATAATAAAGTGAGTGGCTTGGATAACGCCAAGCAAATCTGGGATACCCTCAAGATCTCTCATGAGGGAAATGACGCTACCTTGCTCACCAAAATGGAGTTGGTGGAGGGCGAGCTTGGACGGTTCGCGATGATAAGGGGCGAGGAGCCAACTCAAACATACAACCGGCTCAAGACCCTTGTCAACAAGATAAGGAGCTATGGAAGCACGCGATGGACGGACCACGACGTCGTCCGCCTAATGCTAAGGTCCTTTACTGTTCTTGATCCTCATTTGGTGAATAATATTCGTGAGAATCCCAGGTACACCAAAATGTCGCCCGAAGAAATTCTTGGAAAATTTGTAAGCGGGCGGATGATGATCAAGGAGGCAAGGTACGTGGACGACGCCTTGAATGGACCGATCAACGAACCACAACCTTTTGCTCTCAAAGCTACAAGAAGCAAGGAGGTGCTACCTAGCAAGGTGGCACAAATTGAGGCGGTCGGACTTAATGATGAAGAGATGGCTCTCATCATCAAACGCTTCAAGACGGTGCTAAAGGGTCACAAGGGGCAGCCAAGCAAGACCAAGACGAAGGGGAAGCGCTCATGCTTCAAGTGCGGTAAGATTGGTCATTTTATCGCTAACTGCCCCGATAATGATAGTGACCAGGAAAAGGGAAACAAGAGGGAAAAGAAGAAGCATTACAAGAAGGCAAAGGGCGAGGCGCATCTAGGCAAGGAGTGGGACTCGGATTGCTCCTCTTCCGACTCCGACAATGAAGGACTCGCCGCCACCGCTTTCAACAAATCAACCCTCTTCCCCAACGAGCGTCACACATGCCTTATGGCAAAGGAGAAGAAGGTTTATGCATCCGGGGGTTCAAGCTGGATTATCGACAGCGGATGCACAAACCATATGACGGGGGAGAAGAAGATGTTCACCTCCTACGTCAAGAATAAAGATTCCCAAGATTCAATTGTATTCGGTGATGGGAATCAAGGCAAGGTAAAAGGTTTAGGTAAAATTGCGATTTCTAATGAGCATTCTATCTCTAATGTATTTTTAGTAGAGAGTCTTGGATATAATTTGCTATCTGTTAGTCAATTATGTCATATGGGGTATAACTGTCTATTTACAAATGTAGATGTGTCTGTCTTTAGAAGAAGTGATGGTTCACTAGCTTTTAAGGGTGTATTAGACGACAAACTTTATTTAGTTGATTTTGCAAAAGAAGAGGCCGGTCTAGATGCATGCTTAATAGCTAAGACTAGCATGGGCTGGCTGTGGCATCGCCGCTTAGCACATGTGGGGATGAAGAACCTTCACAAGCTTCTAAAGGGAGAACATGTGATAGGTCTAACCAATGTTCATTTCGAAAAAGATAGACCTTGTGCAGCTTGTCAAGCAGGGAAACAGGTGGGAGGAGCGCATCACAGCAAGAATGTGATGACCACTTCAAGACCCCTGGAGCTGCTGCATATGGACCTCTTCGGACCCGTCGCCTATCTAAGCATAGGGGGAAGTAAGTATGGTCTAGTTATTGTTGATGACTTTTCCCGCTTCACTTGGGTGTTCTTTTTGCAGGATAAGTCTGAAACCCAAGGGACCCTCAAGCGCTTTCTCAGGAGAGCTCAAAATGAGTTTGAGCTCAAGGTGAAGAAGATAAGGAGCGACAACGGGTCCGAGTTCAAGAACCTTCAAGTGGAGGAGTTCCTTGAAGATGAAGGGATCAAGCACGAGTTCTCCGCTCCCTACACACCACAGCAAAATGGTGTGGTAGAGAGGAAGAACAGGACGCTCATCGACATGGCGAGGACGATGCTAGGAGAGTTCAAGACCCCCGAGTGCTTTTGGACGGAAGCCGTTAACACTGCTTGCCACGCCATCAACAGGGTCTACCTTCATCGCCTTCTCAAGAAGACGTCGTATGAGCTACTAACCGGTAACAAACCCAATGTATCGTACTTTCGTGTATTTGGGAGTAAATGCTACATTCTAGTGAAGAAAGGTAGAAATTCTAAGTTTTCTCCCAAAGCTGTAGAAGGGTTTTTGTTAGGTTATGACTCAAATACAAAGGCGTATAGAGTCTTCAACAAATCATCGGGTTTGGTTGAAGTCTCTAGCGACGTTGTATTTGATGAGACTAATGGCTCTCCAAGAGAGCAAGTTGTTGATTATAATGATGTAGATGAAGAAGATGTTCCGACGGCCGCGCTACGGACCATGGCGATTGGAGAAGTACGACCACAGGAACAAGATGAACGAGATCAACCTTCTTCCTCAACTATGGTGCATTCCCCAACCGAAGATGACAAACAGGTACCTCAAGTAGAGGCGATTGATCAAGGGGGAGCACAAGATGATCAAATGATGGAGGAAGAAGCGCAACCGGCACCTCCAACCCAAGTTCGAGCGATGATTCAAAGGGATCATCCCGTCGATCAAATTCTGGGTGACATTAGCAAGGGAGTAACTACTCGATCTCGATTAGTTAATTTTTGTGAGCATTACTCCTTTGTCTCTTCTATTGAGCCTTTCAGGGTAGAAGAGGCCTTGCTAGATCCGGACTGGGTGTTGGCCATGCAAGAGGAGTTAAACAACTTCAAGCGCAATGAAGTTTGGACACTGGTACCTCGTCCGAAGCAAAATGTTGTGGGAACCAAGTGGGTGTTCCGCAACAAACAGGACGAGCACGGGGTGGTGACGAGGAACAAGGCTCGACTTGTGGCAAAAGGTTATGCCCAAGTCGCAGGTTTGGATTTCGAGGAGACCTTTGCTCCTGTGGCTAGGCTAGAGTCAATTCGAATCTTGCTAGCATATGCCGCTCACCATTCTTTCAGGTTGTACCAAATGGATGTGAAGAGCGCTTTCCTCAACGGGCCAATCAAGGAGGAGGTGTACGTGGAGCAACCCCCTGGCTTCGAGGATGAACGGTACCCCGACCATGTGTGTAAGCTCTCTAAGGCGCTCTATGGACTTAAGCAAGCCCCAAGAGCATGGTATGAATGCCTTAGAGACTTTTTACTTGCTAATGCTTTCAAGGTTGGGAAGGCCGATCCAACTCTTTTTACAAAGACATGTGATGGTGATTTGTTTGTGTGCCAAATTTATGTCGATGACATAATATTTGGTTCTACTAACCAAAAGTCTTGTGAAGAGTTTAGCAGGGTGATGACGCAGAAATTCGAGATGTCGATGATGGGCGAGTTGAACTACTTCCTTGGGTTCCAAGTGAAGCAACTCAAGGACGGCACCTTCATCTCCCAAACGAAGTACACGCAAGATCTGCTAAAGCGGTTTGGGATGAAGGACGCCAAGCCCGCCAAGACTCCGATGGGGATCGACGGACACACCGACCTCAACAAAGGAGGTAAGTCTGTTGATCAAAAAGCATACCGGTCAATGATAGGTTCTTTGCTTTACTTATGTGCTAGTAGACCGGATATTATGCTTAGCGTGTGCATGTGTGCTAGATTTCAATCCGATCCTAAGGAATGTCACTTAGTGGCGGTGAAGCGAATTCTTAGATATTTAGTTGCTACGCCTTGCTTCGGGCTCTGGTATCCAAAGGGGTCTACCTTTGACTTAGTTGGATACTCAGACTCCGACTATGCTGGATGTAAGGTCGATAGGAAGAGTACATCGGGGATGTGCCAATTCTTAGGAAGGTCCCTGGTGTCATGGAACTCTAAGAAACAAACCTCCGTTGCCCTATCCACCGCTGAGGCCGAGTACGTTGCCGCAGGTCAGTGTTGCGCGCAACTACTTTGGATGAGGCAAACCCTCCGGGACTTTGGCTACAATCTGAGCAAAGTCCCACTCCTATGTGACAATGAGAGTGCTATCCGCATGGCGGAGAATCCTGTTGAACACAGCCGCACAAAGCACATAGACATCCGGCATCACTTTTTGAGAGACCACCAGCAAAAGGGAGATATCGAAGTGTTTCATGTTAGCACCGAGAACCAGCTAGCCGATATCTTCACTAAGCCTCTAGATGAGAAGACCTTTTGCAGGCTGCGTAGTGAGCTAAATGTCTTAGATTCGCGGAACCTGGATTAAATTGTAGCATACATGTACTTATGCTTTTGATCATGTTCCTTTTTGCATTTTGTTGCTTATTATGGTGCTCAAGTTGTACAAACACTCCCTGGACCTCACAAGTCCGTTGCAAAGTTATGCACATGTTTAGGGGGAGATGTGTTACAACTTGACCCTTTGAGACTAACCATGTGCTTGAGTTTGGTAATTTAGTCTCGAAGGAGGATTGAAAGGGAAAAGGTGGACTTGGACCATGAAAGACTTCCACTGCACTCCGATGAGAGGGTAACTAATTCCAAGTTCATCTCATGAAATCTTATTGCCATTTGCTCTTAACTGAAGATCTTGGTGAGGCAATGGGGTTAGAAGGCCAAGATTAATCCCGTTTTGGTGCTTGATGCCAAAGGGGGAGAAAATAAAGGCCAAAGTGATAAATGGATCAGCTACCACTTGAGAGATTTTGAAAATAGTAGAATAGAGTTTTTGTGAGTTTTTGTTTTGTCAAAAGCTTTTATTGTCTCTATTGTCAAAAGTTGACTTCTTGTGGGGAGAAGTGGTGATTATGGGAAATAGGGGGAGTTTTTGAAATCTTTGATCAATCTCTTTTGGAATGACTCTCTTTATGCTTCAACATGTGTGTTTGACTTAGAGATAGAGATTTGAGTTTGATTTGCAAAAACAAACCAAGTGGTGGCAAAGGATGATCCATATATGCCAAAATTGAATCAAAACCAATTTGAGTTTTTATTTGAAGTGATTTTGCACTTGTTCTAGTTGCTTTATGTTGTGTTGGCATAAATCACCAAAAAGGGGGAGATTGAAAGGGAAATGTGCCTTTGGGCCATTTCTAAGTATTTTGGTGATTGAATGCAAACACAAGTGCTTAAATGTGAAAATATGCCCATGGATGAACAAAGTGCAAATCACAAGTTAAGGTATGTTTCTAAGCCTTAGTACATTGGTTTTGTGTACTAATATTCTTGTCTAAGTGTTAGAAACAGAAAGAAGAAGAGAAGAGAAGACTTGGCTGTATACAGCCAAGAGGCTGTTTCGGTCTGGGGCACCGGACTGTCCGGTGGTGCACCGGACAGTGTCCGGTGGTGCACCGGACAGTGTCCGGTGCGCCAGGCTGCCTCGGCCGAAGAGGCCGCTCTCGGGTTTTTCTCCGGCGACTTCGGCTAAAATTCACCGGACTGTCCGGTGTGCACCGGACTGTCCGGTGAGCCAACGGTCGGCCGGGCCAACGGTCGGCCGCGCGATCGGCGCGTGACACGTGGCCGAGCCAACGGTCGGAAGGAAGCACCGGACTGTCCGGTGTGCACCGGACTGTCCGGTGCGCCAGATCTGCAACGGTCGGCAACGGTCGGCTTCGCCGTTTATGGAAATAAATCGGGCACCGGACAGTGTCCGGTGTGCACCGGATTGTCCGGTGCGCCCGACGACAGAAGGCAAAGATGGCCTTCCAGATTTGTTCTCAACGGCTCCTAGCTGCCTTGGGGCTATAAAAGGGACCCCTAGGCGCATGGAGGAGTACACCAAGCATTCCTACAACTCTTCTAAGCACCAAGACATCAATCTCACGCATTCGTTTCATTGTGATAGCATATAGAGCTCTTGTGGAGTTGTGAACTCTTTGTGTTGCGTTGCGAGCTCTTGTTGCGACTTGTGTGCGTGTTGTTGCTCTGATTTTCGAGTCTTGTGTGCGTTGCTCATTCCCACCTTACTCCGTACTTCTTTGTGAACTCAATTGTAAGGGCGAGAGACTCCAAGTTGTGGAGATTCCTCGCAAACGGGAAAAGATCAAAGGAAAGGAAAACACCGTGGTATTCAAGTTGATCATTGGATCACTTGAGAGGAGTTGAGTGCAACTCTCGTCCGTTGGGACGCCACAACGTGGAGTAGGCAAGTTTTGTACTTGGCCGAACCACGGGATAACCACCGTGTCAACTCTGTGATTGCCTTCTTGTGGTTATTGGGTTTTGACTCCTCTCTAGCCACTTGGCCATACTTGTGCTAACCCTTAACAAGTTTTTGTGGCTTAAGTATTGAAGTTTTACAGGATCACCTATTCACCCCCCCCTCTAGGTGCTCTCAGGGAGCAACAAGAACGTCGTTAAGGCAGAATGGTCCAGGAAGAACTGATGCACCTACTGAGGTGACCGGGAGGGTGGAACCGTTGCCGACGACGATGGAGGAAGGATGTGAGGGGTGCGGTGGTTGGGAGTGAAATAACGAACTAGTTGTGGGGGTAGTGTGGTAGGAGGCCCCGGAGTCAACCACCCAATCGACGGGAGAAGGAGACAGAGGGAAGGCCGCAGGGTGCGCGGAAAGAGCTAGAGGAGGAGCGCTGGCGTGGTTGCTAGGAGGCGAGGGGGACAAAGGGGGCTCGATTGCCAGGGAGGCGATCATTGTACGAGGGAAGACAAGGGGCCCGGACACGTGATGACCGGCCGTGGGATGGATTTCAACACAGTCACGGAGGACAGGGCTCATGGCGTGATCGAAGGCCACGAAGGTGCCCTGGACAAACTGACCATCGTGGAGGAGGACACGCACGGTGAGCCCGGCGAAAGGGGGTGAAGCCATGAGAGAGTGGAGAAGTGAATGGCGAATGGTGTGGCAGAGGGATGAGCTGCTCACAAGTCACAAGCAGACAACTAGACGAGCAGGGCAACGCTGAGACGTGCGGCCAAGCAGGAAGCAGCGACAGCGGAGCGTCGGAACGGGCGGCTGGAGCGACGGAGTTTGCCGAGTCCGAGGCTCCGAGCGGCTGGAGCGCCGGCAGGAGCGACCTGCGGCCGAGCGGGCAGCTGGCAGCCTCCGGACAGCGGGCGACCTCCAGGCGCTTGGGGGCGTCGCAGGGTGGCTGGCGTCGGAGCCCGGGAGGACCTCGTGCAACAGCGCCCCGGGGAGCCGCGCCTGAGCGGGCACGCCTGCGTGAAGACGACGAGCAGGGCAGCGCTGCTGCAGGGAGGGGACCGGGCGCGGCAGAAGGGGCCGGCGACCTGGCGGGGACGGCGCGGCCCAGGCGCGACTTCACCAAGCGACGGCTGGGGTGCTGGCGCGAGCTCGCTCCGGCGGCACCTGGACGCAGGGGCAAGCGAGGCCAGCAGAGAGGGCGCGCGGCGGGATCTGCAGCAGGGTCGGGGCCAGCACAGGGCGGGCGCGGGCCAGGGCGGGGTCGCCGGAGAGGGGAGTGACGACCGGCGGCTGGCTGGAAGGGAGGGAAGAGGGGTGGCGGCTGGTGTGGGAGTCAGCCGGCGGCTTGGAGGAAAAAAAACAGTGTGGCTCTGGTACCAAGTTAGAATGTGAACCCTAACCCTAACAGGGGTTGGGTGATATATTAATAGGCTGAGTAAACTGGGCCAGACCCATTATAGAGGGATGAGATGGTCATTACACGGGGAAGACCCCAAACCCTAAGGGGGTATTCTAACAGTCAATACGACCGACGTGACCCAACCAACACTTGCTGAGCTCACCACTGTCCCGTCCGCGCGCATGCCCCGGCTGCTAGCGACGGTGCTCGCTCTTCCACGCCACCCACTACTTGTCCGGGACGGGCAATTAAGGAACCTAATCGAAGAAGAAACCATACTGATTCTACCTTCTTTTTTTTCCCCAACAGTTCAGGCAACGGCGTGTGTTCTTTGACATGGCTTCTCTCTCTTTCATTTCAAACAAACAGATGCTACGAGATTTGCAGATTTGTTTTCGTTACTAGTACTAGAGGACATGGAAACTAATAGTAACAAAGGCAAAAGGAATTTGAAAACGGGAGAAACCTTATTAACATGGGCTACCAAATTAACCGGCAGAGAAATACTCCCGTTTTGGCCAAACTAACGCAAAAGGTTAGTACTCCTATAACACCGAGTGGAAAGCACGACAGCAAGCTCAAACGGCCTTTCACATTAATAATAACCGTGTCTTACTCTTACTCACCGATCAGCGGTCAGGCTTACAACCTAATTAACGGTGGGACACAGACTACGCGAGTGCGACGCATCCCCATCCCCATTCACCTCACCAGCACGTCAAAGCAGCTGCTGCTTCAGTATCAGCGAGCTCAGCAGCAGCTCACCGTCACCGGTGAGAAGTGAGCCGATCGATCAGACGGGCCTTGGCCGGAGCGCGGCAGTCGCGTGACCGCGTCCGCGTGCACGAGCGGTAGAGGCTGAGCACGGCGAGCCAGTCGGTTAGAGTGGCGGCCAGCGCCGGCGGCCGCCTGCGCCGCCGCGTGGCCTTGGCGCCGTCGGCGGCGGAGGAGGAGAAGGGCCCGTCGGCGGCGCCGACCTTGCTGGAGAGGAGGGAGGGCGGCAGCGGCAGCGGCAGCGCCGCCGCCGCCGCCGTCTTGGCCTTGCCGCTGGCGCGTGCCGCCTGGCGCGCGGGCGTCTTGGGGATGCCCGGGCGGTGCTCCCAGGAGAAGGGCACCGCGGAGGCGCGCAGCGGGGAGAGGAAGCGGTGGTGGAACGGCGAGGGCGCCGGCGAGAAATACGGGAAGGAGAAGGAGAGGCCGGAGGACGACGACGAAGAGGAGGCGGACGTGGCGACCGCTGAGGATGAGGAAGAGGACGTCGACGGAAGGAGCAGCCTCCGTCGCCGGCGAGTGGCGACGGCGGGGGGCGCCGGTGGTGGGGTTGAGGAGGGGTTGGGCATTGCTGTGCAGCCTGTGCCGTGCCCGTGCGGCCGTGCGTTTCTTCTTGGTGTGGTCGTCAGGCAGAGGAGAGAGAGACACAGCGCTGGAGTCAGTAGAGGCGCAGCGCCCGGCGGGAGGGGAGAGCTGCGTTGGGCCTTTTTATGGTCGTGCGGCTCCAGTTTCATGTCGGTAATTTCCTGTATCTGAGACATCGGATTAAGGCCGTAAAAGTGTACTGGTTTTTGAGGAACAGAAGTCCTTCAAACTCTGGATTCGAATTCCTAACAACTTTGTCGTACTACTAGTGACCAAAGTATACAGTGCGTACGTAGTTAGGCAAGAATGCTACGACGACGACGGAACGAGAGGGCATGTTCACGTTCTTAACTAGACCTCTTTTTTTTCTTCTGTGCAGACCGAAACAATGCGGCCGACCCAGACACGCGCGCGTTAAGAATTTAGCCATTTCCAGGTTTATTTAATATACGAATTTTATGATAAAATATGTGAAGATTTATATATGTATATATAACACTGCTATTATGTTAATATAGCCGTTTTCGAATATTTATCGTCCGCTAGTTTAATTTTGAACTAAAATATGACAAATAAAAAAGAAAGACAAATAAAAAAGAAAGGAAGAAGTAGTTTAAAAAAATAGAGATTAGAATATATCTAGTAAAGAGACTAGGTTCAAGATACTGATGGTTTTATTCACACGAGTTAATATTATGTGTTGCTCGAAGTATAGACCATAGTAAGTGTAGAGAGATGTCCATATGATGAAGAGAAAGAAAACAATTCGAGATAGCACCAGAAAGAAGACGACGGTCAGCGAGCAGGCGTGAAGACGTCCTCATAAAACTGATTGCTCGCCCACGCGAGCAAGTGCCTCTAATACGGACTGTAGTTTTAGATATCTGCTCTCCCGACTATCTGTACTGATATGTTATCGTAGATAAACACGCAACGAAGATATAAGAAACCACTATTTTGGCGTTGAGAACGAGCACCCAATTTCCATCTATGGAACCCACGCGCCACACTCTTTCCCATGTCGCGGTTCACTGGTCGTGTCGTCGCGTCCACATTTTATTACGGCAACACAACAAAAAATTAGCGTTGAAACTTATTTAGAATGGATTAATTTTTTAAATCAAACACCCCTTAGACGATTAAGGATTATTCTGATGTTTCGGAATTCGGATGACTCTACCATCTGGAGGAACATCCCAAAAATTACCTAGATGGCAGCATGCCGGACGGGGCGGGCAGCGTGAGGTAGAGCTACTCCAACAACCAGCTAGCAGTCCCGTAATTACGATTTTCGTTGTGTTTGCTGTGCCGTGCGGGCCAGCGTCACCGTACCTACTAATTAAAAAGTCCCTCGGTCCTAAAATATAATTTATTAATAACTAATTACGTAGTCATTAACTAACATATGAATGTAGTTTGCGTGTATGTCTATACTCGTTATTATTTGAATGAACGTAGATAGAAAAAATAGGCTAGAAAAAACTATATTTTGGGACGGAATTGTGATATTTTGGTGGCAAGATTTTGCTGTTGAAATTATACATCGCAGGCTCGAGACAAGTGAAGGGCTTTAGATTGTCTCTAGTAGCTACTCTATCACATTCTCTATCTTATCCTATATATTTCAAATTTTACTCTGTAATTAATGTCATCTATAGTATAAATCCTCTAATTTACACTATCTACTAAGGATAGTCTCAGGCCAGCCAAAAATTCGGGTACCGTTTCCTTTTTTTTTCTCCAGTGGTAGGCGATATTTGGGTTTGGGTTTTTTGAATAAAATACCTACGTTAACCGTCCATCTCAAAGTCCATTAGGTAGTGTCTGTTCTTCTTTACGCGCCGTTGATAACCATTCATTCTGCAGAACGAGAATATACTCTCTCTCTCTCTCTCTCACACACACACACACACAAAATCACTGCTTCATTTGGTTTGGTACGAATGCTGAGTTTTCCCTAAAAAAGATAACTAGCTAGAAACGTTTGGCCCATCCGAACGACATTAGTTATACCATGCGTGATGCTTTGGATCAAACCGTGTGGCCGGCCGACGACGGTAGTCGGTAGGAAGGCCGAATTCTGTAGAAAAGAAAGCAATAAACCGCACAGTGGTAGAACTCTCTTGAAGATGAGGAAGACCGCGCGCGGCGGGCAGTAGGTGCCACGTCGTCGGCTCGCCCGGCAGTGTTCGTGACAGCCGCACTCGCCCCCGCGCGCGTCACCGTCACAGGTATTCGATCGGCACGAGGTCGACAGCCACGCCGCCACGGTCTCGCTACCGCCGCCGGTGCAAAGTGAGGTGGAGTGGAGCTTACGGTGGTACTGGGAACCGCCGGAACCGAGGAAGAAGACAAGGACAACAATAGCACACTGCGTGCGAGCCGTCTTGCGTTATCTTTGTTGTGTCCTTTGGGATGTGACTGTTACGTACTTTCACCTGATGCCGCACTTTCACCCTTTACGCTTCCCCGCGAGATTGGAGATCCATTTTACTCGACACGGACGCGGCCGGCCCGCAACACGCTGCCGGCATATATTCTCATTCCGATTTCTGACCTACATACGCACGCCACACAGTGGTTGTGGTTGGGGGCACACACGATGTCTCTAACCAGCATTAATTAAATAAACGGCTCACAGAGATTTGAGAGTGCCAAAGCAAAGCACTCCTTCGATAGAGTATCGATATAATTTCAAGTGGATTATTTGGTAACGTAGTATGGATGTCTAGTTTTACTTAGTCTCTTTATTATCGATAAAGAAACGTTGTGGTAACTTCGAGGCATGTATGCGGGTCATCTTTTATAAAGACATAGTTGAATAATCTAAATGCACATTTATAATGCCGCTCGATGTTATCTGCTGGATCTTGCAAGCGTCCAAAACAAAGAAAGAAAGAGCAGTGAAATTGAGTACTCCTGGTTCTCCGATAATTGGAGGCATCGCGCGGTTCTGTTTGCTACTAGCTAGCAGTGCGTTAGGTGGCAGCATAACATCGAGTAATGCTGTGTGCCTGAGACGAGGAATGTGTACGGAACAGAGGGACGGTGTATACGGATGGCCACGTACGAGGAAAGGAGCAAGCAGACACCAAGTACATGAAACTATGGAGCCTGTCCAGCATCTTACGAAAGCTAGCAGCCTCTCAATAATAATTAATCTCAAGGGCGGCTTGAGTTATACATTCAGCAAAAAGAAAAGAGAGAGAGAGCACTACTGTTCTGTCATGGCCAAGATGAAACCAAGGAACCAATCATTACTGGTTGGTGCCGCCGACTCGCCGGCCTAATCTTGAATGATCAACACTTGCTAAATAACAAAGTGCAATTCTCTATATTTTCAAAGTTCCCATTCGACAGAAATGCTTGTTACAGGATATTTACAGCGTGAAGGCGGCAAGCCCCTCCCTTCCACGTTACGGAGAGCGGAGAGGGCGTGCGCACCTTACGGATGCAACGTTCGTTCGAGCGGGGCATTGTGATTAGCAGCACACCCAACACACACAGCGGCCTTCCCTCCTTGGTTTGTTTCTGTGGATCCTTCATTGTTCTTTCTGTGCCACCGGAAACAGTTGCAGTACTTTTGTCCTGCAGGCACCACAATTTCAGAAAAAAAGTTGCAACTGTTAACGTCAGCCACCTAAATGTAACAGTGACAGAGAACCCAAAACAGAAGGAAGGAATATGGGGTTGTTGTTGTTGACCATATGGGGCTCGCTACTTGGAAGAAACTGAATAGCACTGATTTTCATATCTTGCACGATTGACAGGTTGGGGGGGGGGGGGGGGGGGGGGGGGTTCTTACGTCAGTCGCTTTGCGACAAAGAACACAGGTATTCTTTGTAGTTTCCCTTCGTGTGCAGGTTTCAGTGCATCAATTACTTGCTCAGCTTGAGTGCCTGCGGCAGTCAAGACAAACTGGAAATGGAAAGGGTGTCAAGTTGGAACTCAGAATTTGTTGTGTAGTAAACAATTGTAAAATCAGTCAAAGCACTCTTTTCCAAAGCATCTAGGCACTATGTAACAAAAACTTTAAATTGATCAAGGACATGTATCTCAAAAAGCTCCTGCTCCAGGGCAAGATGAGGAAAGCTGAGATAGCATAATAAGTGTCCATGGCTTGCTCTCTTCTTCACATACACAAATCTGATATTCCACCCAGTTCAGGACTAGTATTCTTTTGGTCATGTTTTCGAACTGGTTTGTACAGTTAGGGTGCTGTGTGAGTGGGCGTGGTGTGGGTGTTGTAAGTCTGGCCTTAGCTAGACAGATTTGTCCCTTTCCTTCTTAATGAAATGACACGCAGGTCTCCTGCGTTGTTCGAAAAAATAGGACTAGTATTCTCTCTTTTTTTTTCTGAAAGTTCAGGACTAGTATTTTGAGACAGGTACAGTGTGCAATCACCATATGCCATACTTCTTTCATAATGATTAATAAATAACCACATGCAGACTTCTGATTTTTGTTAATTGCCAACAGGGAACTAGATAACAGGAAAAAAGGGCAGCTAGAGGTACTGTAGAACAATTGTGCACGTTTGGCAAAAAAGCAATTGCACAAATTAAAACTATAGACTGACAATTCTTAGTTCTCAAATGTAATGCTCCAAAAAAAAACATATAAAATTTAGAAAAAAAGGAACCCTGACTGAAATGTGCTAAACCGTACCAACGGATAAAGTATAGCCAGAAACCCATAGCTTATAAGAGGAGAGAAGAAGAAAATTGGAAGGACGCATGGAGCACCTACATAGGAAAAACAAATAACATGTCAGAATAACACAAAAAACCAGCTTGTAGCTAGCATATAGTTTATTGAAGAATATCAAGAAATGACATGATAGTGATAAGTGAGCAATTTTACAGAAAAACAACAGTGCCCCCTAACGTATGATGGATGTTCTCCAAATTACAGCAAGAATATGGTTTTAAATGGTTCAGAACCTATTAGACAAGTGGTTGGCTATTTACATTTGGAAATTATAGTGCAATGGTTTCGTTTGATGCATATTAAGCGCTACTATGTTTTCATGTGTGAAGCAAGCTGAACTCGCAATCAATATTTAGTAATCTATAATCACAGAAACTTTCCCATAACAAGCTGAAAGTGCAGATTCTTCTTTCCATGAACGTACCCACACACATGTAAAATGAAACAAGTTATTTCACACCGACAAAATGTGCATAAAAAAGCTGTTGATAGCATGCAAAATATGTAGTTGTAACTATAAAACAAAGTTTGATCACTCTTTATATCAATGAGATAACAATAAGACCACCGATGTGACCAAATCCTATTCAACAAAATGCCAAGTGAAAAGAAGCAGTTTAATACCACAAATCTGTATTACTCCAATAACTAGACTAAAGAAAAAACAGCATATCATACGACATCACCAATCAGAGCATAAATTGCCAACATACCAAATCCAGCAAAGAACGCCCAGTTTGATTCAAAGAAATCAAGCCTCTCATGCAGACTCACTGCAAAGAAGTTCCACTTGTACCTGGAAAAAAGGTTTATCGAAGTTCAAGATAATAGAACCATACAAGTAGCTCTGCAAATGCATGACACATCAAAAAACAATAGCTAGGAGAATGCCGAATAACATTCAAGTGTGCTTACTCAAAGCAGTAGTAGGCATACATCAATGACAGGAGCAGGAAGTTCATTGCCTTGCCAAAGTAAGGTATGTAACCAATCACTGAAACCTACATATGCAAATATATAAGAATTACTAACTGACAAGCCAAGAAGACCAGGAGAAACAAAGTTCAAATAGATATGAAATGTGGAACTGGTTATCCAGTGGCACATGCGGGAAAGATAGAATCATCAATCATACCTCAACAAAGAAAATGGTTAAAAGAAGAATTGAATAGACTTGTTCCCCAATACCAAGTGCAACCCTAATATAAAAATATCAGCAAACAGAGATGCAATTAGGCACGAACAAGTTCTACATGAATACAACTACCTGTCAAATCCTTCAGGCTGCTCTTTTGTTTCAGTTATGTTGTGAGCATCCAGTGATTGAGTCAAAACTAGGCTCTTACTTTTCACAACATCCAATGCATGCTTGGCAATGTCATTATACCTGGCATAAAATGTTCCACATCACAAAATGGATAAAAGCATGCTCCCTTGTTCAGTCTCGGAGTTATACATAATTTGAGGATAATACGATGAGAATCCGTACCTGTAACAACAAATGAGTTCAGCTCAAATACAATCCAGGTTTGCTTTTATGCGTTGTTAAAACCTAACTAGGCCACACTTGTTTTTTAAAAAATTTTGCAACAACCAACAACACTCATTTTTTCGGAGCAATAAGATGAGAAATCATAGACGGATCAATTGTACCCGCCTGCTGCAAACATATAATTCAATCCAACATTTGCTAAATACGTATCTCAGAAAGTAAATAGCAAACTTATGCACAGGAAAACCTATTCTGATCATGTTACTCCACAAATCTATATTCTACAGGAAGGTACAAGATAATAGTAGATTTAAAAACATCGACAAGGTTATCAAGAAATGTCCTACAACTTATTGTGCCATGGTGCACCGAAATACAAACTTTCAACTGGTTATGATAGGGATCTTTTATGGTTTGCTGGATGGAATATTGGACACATAGTTGCTAGAGTGAACATATTAATGTGTTAATAAGAGAAAATGGGTAGTCTTTAAACTAGAAATTGTAAGCATCAATGGCTGACAATCCCACTACTAACTGAAAGTGTACTCATGGGCAAAAAATATGTCTGGCAGTATAAGGAAAGTTAGAGACCATGAATGGAAAAGGATTAAACATACCAAATCGTACTTAATATGAAGCTGAAGACATAAAGTGGATAAAACCAAAATACCTGAAATAGATGTTTAGTTATGTAAAACAAAAATGTAAATATTAAGCAGTACATAAATATCCAAAGAAAATATTGTAATAATAAGAACATACGTATTATGGTGCTGATGCCACATGTACAAATGTATCATATAAAGTACTGCATAACATGATAGTCACAGTATGTATTATTTTTAGAGGAGTTGGTAACAGTAAGATGATAGGTATTAGATAGTTTGTCCCAAGGGATCATGCAAGCTAGTGGTGGAGTATTATGTTCATGGAAAACTTTGCAGCATATGGAGAGACAAGCATGTCACAAGAAAAACAAGGCTTAGTGAAGCTTTATATATGATGTCAGATAATTATTTGTGAACCTCTATTGCTAGGGAAACAACATGTTTTCCTACATGATGAATACTTATGTGTGTTATTGCAAAGATAAACAACAGCCGCTAGATTGTTTTAATACTAGTATTTGTTACTCCATATATGTTTCTAAAATAATAGATAGACTCAGTGCTAGAGGCTCCCATATGAGTAGGGTCTAAAGAAGGGATAAACCAGGGGCTCCCGTATGTTTCTAAAATGTCAATAATCTAAATATCGTTTTCACATTAGCTAGCACCAACAATCATGTGATGCCAAAGCCAATAACTTATTATTGGATGGACTAGGAGAGACTTGAAACTGGAGAGTTATTTGCAATGACGAAAGCAGAGAAAATTTATTTTTAAAATAAAACAAAATAGCAGCACGTAACAAGTAGCACTTACATAAAAAATCTCAACAAGGCCGGAGCGCAAGAATGAATAGATAGATACGGCTGCCCTGTGTTCACAAAGATGTCCTGCTGTTTGATTGCATCGCTCAGGTAGTATCCACAGTAGAGTTGGAATGACCACCGATGTAAGTGTAAGCAAGCTATGAAGCACAAGAAATATTTAAATGGTATTCACAAGAAAGAAGTAAAGAACACAGAAGAGCTAAGGAGGAACATTCAGAGAAATATCAGCAGAGAAGTGCTGGCATGATATGCATAATATAATCTCCTCAAGCTTAAGAAATTGTAATTGGACAACTGAAGTGATAGAGAACTAAGACAAATCAAAAGCCCACTATGCTCTGTGACTCCGAATAGCACATCAAACTCCATCCAGTCCACTTTGCTATTTCATCGTGCAAACCTACATCCAAATGCATGGCGGCATTCTAACCACAGAGCATTTTACTGATATTTGCCATGCTACACATGTAGTTTCAGTACACATGACAACTAAGAACAACACTTAAGAGCAAAAAATTGTGACACCCTGCTCACATGCTCTAATAATTCTAAGTCTTCCACACACCATAGTAACAAAAAATACAAAATTCAATCGAGGATCAAAATCAATTACGAACGACGGTACCTCCCAAGGAAGATAAGCCCGTTCAGCAGGAAGCACTGTGCAATCCTGATGGATAGTGCCCTCGAGCTGCATCCGACAAGAAATCGACAAGGTCATACTAACGAACAGGTAATCAAAGCTTCGAGCTGGTTGAGAGGACGTTAATTTGGCCCACCAAAAGTCAAATAAGATCAATACAAAATCGAGAGAGAAGAAGGTATGGACAGAGGCGGAGGACCTGGCGCAGAAGGAGACAACGCGGTGGAGGCGCGCGGCCTGGAAGAAGCCGGCGAGCCAGAGCACCGCCGCCGGCCTCGCTTGCGAGGCAAGCGACTCCATCGGCGAGGAGAAGGGGAAGCGTCTCACCTTTGGATTTACTTCGCGAGCATGATTTATTTGATCGGCAATCATCCGACTCTTGGATTCGAAGTATCTGAGCCAGAAGGCGTATTCCATAAAATACGGTGTTCTTCATTGAAAACGGTTTTATAATGGCCAACGGAGACGTATTCTGCTATTTCCTCTCTGGGCCGGGCCTCCTCGCTAGGAACCAGGCAGGCGGCAGCCCTAGTCTGGCCCGCTCAAGCTCCAGTGAAGCACATCGTCGAAGAGAAATTTGCTATTTTGCCACTCTCAATTTTGCCTGCGTTATGCCATCCCGTGTCTATGACTGGTGGGACCGTCTGTGTCTATGATTTGTGGGTCCGATGGTATACTGGCGAAACCCACAAATGATAATGGCAAAATTGACAATGCTCATCGTCGAAGGCCCGACCGCAACAAATCACACCGAATCACCCTCTCGCCCACCAGGCCACCACCACACCACACCACACCACACCACCGGCGGCGGCGGCGACCCAGTCGAGAACACGAAGGCGATGGCGACAGCGCTGAACCGCGGGCTCCGCCTCCTCGCCGCCGGCGCCGAGGCGTCCAAGCCAGGCAAGCACCCCTACAATCCCGCATCACTTCGCCTTGACCTCTCACCCTGGGGCGATTAGGGTTGCTCCGGCGCGTTTAGCTTAGTCTGGGTGTTAGTTTTCGGTTGGTCGCGGTGGCGTGGATGTGTGATGTGGTAGATCCGTCGGTTCCTCGGATAATAGTTTCGATCGCATGATGAAATGGTTGTGATGGTCCCAATATTTCGGGTCCGAGATTTTCCGCGCTCTGCTGTGATTTTTCTTTGGATCGGGCTGTGAGTTCAGTCTGTATGCTTATGTTTAGTGAATCAGGAGAAGCACTGTATTCACGTTTTCTGCGCTTTGGTCTTACATGTGGTCAATGGTTAGCCTTTGGCCATAGATTGAGAATTGATGAGTTTGCAGCGTCTGATTACACAGGAATGAGCGAAAACCGATGATCAGTGAACAGTTGAACGACCACTCTGGATACTTTTGTATCGTTGCAATTAACCAGTGCGAAAGAACACTGTTTCTTGTGTTTGATGTGTCATTACACGTGCTCACCAATGTCATAAATAGAGTTCGTTTCTTGTGTGTTTTAAAGAAGCTTGTATCAATTTGTGTGAGGTTTTGTGTCCAGTTTCATTGTCTTGTGGAGGGCCTGATACTCTCTCTGTCCACATGAGTTTGTGCTTTTGGGTTTGTCCTAAGTTAATAACTATCAACTTTGACCGGTTATACCAGATGTTTCATAAGATTTTATAGCATAAAAGTAAAATTACTAGATTCATCATGACTTGAACTATCATAATATGTAATTCTTTAAGTTTATAGTAATTTAATCTTATATATATTGTTGGTCTTGGTAAAAAAGTTTACATAGTTTGACTTATAACAAACCTAGAAAGCCAAACTAGACAAACTCATGTGGACGGAGGGAGTAGGCCTTTGAGGACATACCATTTGTCGCTGCTGGTTGTAGCCAATGATTTCAAGTCGTCCGACTAATCGCGATTAGTAGGGCTAGTCGGTTTTAGTGGAGCGACCAGGGCATTCGACCTGATTAGGTCGGCTAATCGTCCAGTCGTCCGATTAGTCGTTGACCAAGTGCGATTAGTCGTCCAGTTAATGTGTGGACGATTAGTTAGGTTTGGTTGGCTGGTGGCTGGCCTGTTTTTGCTTTGTGCTGGACGTCTAGTAAGTCTGCAACTCTACATCATATGTTATGTAGTGAGTGATGTTCAGTTCATGTTCTGAATTCTTAATTCTGAAATGTGATCTGAGTGCCTGACAATTCTAGTATTCATAATTTCTATGATGTTCTGAAATCTGAATGTTCAATGGTGTTCTGAAATCTGAATCGTCCACTCTCCACTGTCCAGTTCTAGTATTCATATTCGTTTTGTTTGGTAATTTGGTTACTTTGATATTGCCTCCTATATGCTATGCATATATATATATATCAATATTACATTATTACACATATATATAATTATATATATATAGGTCCTGTACCTGTAAATATGCAGGAGGACCAGTAGGGACGACCAGGTCGACTAGGACCAGATTAGTCGACCTAATAATCGTGATTAGTCGCCCAGGTGTCTCGACTAGCTAGTCGAGCGACTTGAAACCATTGGTTGTAGCTAGTGCACTGGCCCATGGTTTAAGCTGTAGCATTGAGCAAACTGTTTTTCACATAGAAGAAGTTAATTGGATTATTTTCTCAGCAATGTTTCTCCAATTCATTAGTTCCTATCATATCAATGCCTTAATGTAAAGAAAACTCCAGTGTTTCATATTTCTTGTCAAATGTTCTTAGATGTGATTCGTAAGGTTTAGGATGTAAAAAGCGACGGTTTCCTACTATCGCAACGACTCGGCGGCCGATTCAATGTTCACGTTGATTTTGGACGGTTTTGACTAAAGTGATTCTTATAGAAATGGGCTGAAAAGCTGGACGTTTGGCAGTCTGCAGCAGAAGCTGAAAAAAAACTGAAACAAATAGGGCCTATGTTTACGTGTGGAGAACCTGAGATGGTGATTGCTGGGACTGAACATTAATGTCTTGTAGTTGTTTGGCTTGTTTACTGGATTGCTGATGTCTGAAATTGTCATCAAATGAAAACGTGAACTTTTCTCTGGTTCATTTAACTCACTTATGGCAAATGATTTAACGCGACGTGTGTATGCATCTGTGTGTTCATCATTTCCTGCTCTTTCCTTATCATCAAATGAAATTATGTGCTCTCTTTTGTTCTGTTCTCCACTTCTCCTTGTATGTCACCCCTGATATCTGATTTTCCTCTTGTGCCTGAGTCAGCTTCTCGTGGATTCCATGCCACCGGCGTGAAGAGAATGGGAGGGCATGGCCATGATGAGCCATACTACATCCATGCCAAGCACATGTATAACTTGCACAGGATGAAGCATCAGGGTTTGAAGGTGACACTCTCCGTGCTGGGAGCGGTTGGCATCGGTGTTGGAGTCCCTGTGTATGCAGTCATATTCCAGCAGAAGAAGACTGCCTCTGGCTGAGATGATGCCTCTCGCTGCCTGCATATGGAGACTTATTTTGAGCGACATTTTTTTGAAGTTAAAAGCTTGGACTTCATCCTATCTTGGTTGTTGCCTGATACTGCATTTTCTTACCATAAGTTGTAACCTCGTTTCTTGCGGTTTGGTGTAGGACACGACTTTTCTGTTAATAATGTTGTGGCTTGAACTTTCCAGGCTGTGGAGATTGGGGAAAACTCAGCGCTGATACCATTTGTTACTTTTCTGTTTCTTGTCATGCTTCTTGTGTTGACTGCTGAGCATGTTTAGCTGGTGTGTTGCCTTTTGAGGTGTCACTTGCTTTTGTATCAGGATGCTTACAATTTAATGGAAATTACTGTGTAGTAGCAAGGGGCTTGACCTGGATCTTGGAAACCAGATCCGCAGATCCTGTGGTGGTCCGTTTGGCAGTACCCTCGCGGACTGGTTTGTTACAAATTAAAATTTGTTTTACGCAACGTTTAGATTATTGGAGTTGAATTTTATTCTAAAATTGTAATTTAAACAAAGATCAATTAAGCTAATATGGTTATATGTGAATATATTTGTATACATTTATGAGATATTTATGTCCTATATTTTTAGGATAGAAAATTGAGTCGAAGAGTGTGCTATAAAAAACTAAAACTTTTTGGGACGGCTTTAGTTTTGCAAAATTTGGTAAAGTTGACGAAGCAGGTCATTAGAAGTTTTAGAAAATTTTGAAACTAAAGTTGCAAACTTTTAAAATTCATTTAGATAAGATATTTTGTTTTTTATTTAGATTAAAACTATTTTTTAAAAACACTTTAAAATTACCTTATATACTATAGCTTCGTAGGACCTAAAACTGTGCCAGACGGTCTATAAGTTGTACAGTAGAAACATATTTTATTGATACATAAATTTATTTCCTATACTCTACCTTATTAATTTAAGATAGGTTTATATCTAAACTTTAGAAAGTGGTGGAATGTTAAATTATAAACAAAATAAACTACTTTATTAAGTAAATTCTAATTTCTCTAAAATAAATAGATTCAAACAACTCATTAGAGAATTAATGAATTCGTATAATATTTGATGTCTGTTTTATATACGGCCTCTTTTAGATCGAGGGAAATTTTCCTGTTTTCTATGTGAAAATAAACTGATTCCTGTGAATTTTTTATATGATTTATGTGAAATTTTTACGTTCCAAAGGAGGTTTACACGTCTAATTCAACGTCATACATTTAAATATAGATATAAAAACAAAAAGCTAAAAATATTATTTTGAAATGGAGTGAGTAGAAACCAAGAGCTAAAAATATTATTTTGGTAGGTCATAGAAGCTACGTTAAGTTTCTTATTTTTAAAAGTTCCGTATTATAGGCTGAATGTCTTTAACCTTCGTTTCCTGGGGATTTTCAAAAACTTCATTTTAGTAACATTAGTATAAAGTTGCTACGGTGCAAGTACGTTCAAATCTTTCTGAGGGACAGATGAGTGTGCATATATGATCTGAAACTAACATAGGGCTCAATTTCTCACAAAAAAATTATTTTTATGCAATTAGCTCTATACATAATAATAAAAAAGGCCACCAAAAATATCTCAGATTCCGAAGAAGGGTAAATGTAAAACCTTTTCTGAATAAACCCCCGGAAAACTAGTCAATTTCCGTTTCCATACTTCCGGCGCGGCGGAGATCGAATCGAGCGCCCGCCACGGCGATGGCGACTAGAGTCCTGCCGCCGGCTCTGCTCTCTTTCATACTCCTCCTGCTGCTCTCGCTCTCAGCCCGCGACACCGTCGCCGCGGGCGAGGATTTCCCACGCGACGGGCGGGTGATCGACCTCGACGACAGCAATTTCGAGGCGGCGCTGGGCGCCATCGACTTTCTCTTCGTCGACTTCTACGCCCCTTGGTGCGGCCACTGCAAGAGACTTGCGCCCGAGGTACGACGAACTTCCGCCGACCTGTGGCTTGCTGCTGGTGGTAGACCTGTGAGATGTGACGCTGACGCGAATTGGGAGTTGGGATACCGTAGGCTCTTTCCGTGGATCTTGGTTTCTGTGTTAGTGCTATGGGAATGGGTTGATTGGGACTCTGGGATTCCTTGTTCTTTGGGTGGGTGGTCCCCAAGAACTCGAGCAGATTAGAGCGAAGTGGGAGAGTACAGAACTTGGTGTTTTTTCAGAATATTTATTCGATTTTTCAACAAAAAATGTTTTTGTTGGGTCATTAAACAAACAGGGAGGTTGTGTGTGACACCACCTGAATTTGGGTACATTAGCTCGTGGAAAAAAACTGATAAGTGTTATTAAGTGCAGTATGTTTGTAAACTCTAAACCCATTAGTAGGTTCTCAAATGGTACGTTTTGCTTACTTAAACTTGCATCAAAGTCGGAACTGCCAGGGAATTGGATTAAGAAAATGAAGTTATGATATTATTCCCTTTTTTGTTGGTGCAGTTAGATGAAGCTGCACCGGTGTTGTCAGGGTTGAGTGAGCCTATTGTTGTTGCCAAAGTCAACGCTGATAAATACAGAAAACTCGGATCAAAATATGGAGTGGAGTAAGTTCTTACCCCCCCCCCCCCCCCCCCCCCCCCCCCAAAAAAAAAAAATTTCAAAAAGTTCTTAGTTCTTACCCCAAAAGTATTTTGGTTTCGCTGGGGGATAGATATTCCTAGATTGGATGCCTAATGCTTATTATTTCCTAAATGCAGTGGGTTCCCTACCCTCATGCTCTTTATCCATGGTGTTCCAATTGAATACACTGGTTCGAGGAAAGCTGACCAGCTTGTCCGCAATCTGAAGAAGTTCGTTTCGCCAGATGTTTCTATCCTTGAGTCAGATTCTGCGATAAAGAACTTTGTTGAGAATGCTGGGATAAGCTTTCCGATATTCCTTGGTTTTGGGGTGAATGACTCATTGATTGCTGAGTATGGAAGGAAATACAAGAAAAGAGCCTGGTTTGCTGTTGCTAAAGATTTCTCTGAGGACATCATGGTAGCCTATGAATTTGATAAGGTTCCAGCACTAGTTGCTATCCATCCAAAGTATAAGGAACAGAGTTTGTTCTATGGCCCATTTGAAGGTAATTGATATCCCTTTTTTGTGTTCATTCATGATTTATTTTTTCTATGTCGATTCTTAGTTTGAAAAATAATTTGGGGCACCTTATACTGTCTTATGTCTATTTAATATAACATACATAGCCTGATAGCCATGTTGCTTTCCCCATAATGCCATAACTGATAGTGTTGTTTTTTGGACATAGAAAATTTCTTAGAAGATTTTGTACGGCAATCCCTTCTCCCTTTGGTTGTCCCAATCAATACAGAGACACTAAAAATGCTGAATGATGATCAGAGGAAAGTTGTTCTCACAATTTTGGAGGATGATTCAGATGAAAACTCTACGCAACTGGTAAAGATTTTGCGATCTGCTGCTAATGCAAACCGTGATTTGGTGTTTGGATATGTTGGAATCAAGCAATGGGATGGGTTTGTGGAGACTTTTGATGTTTCCAAGAGCTCACAGCTGCCAAAGCTACTTGTGTGGGATAGAGATGAGGAGTATGAGCTAGTAAGTAAAGCATCCTCAGTAGTTAATTATATATTTTCTAATACCAGCATCCATATAAAAACCACTGCGTTACTGGCATGTTTCTTACTAGTGATGGCACGGTTTTTCTATCAATGAAGGTATTGCTTTTATAGGTTCCTGTTTGTTTACCCCCATAATTCCCTGAAAAAGTTAATAGTTGATTAAGATAGAAACTGCTACTGTCTCTCTGATAATCATTAAATAAGAATTCATTATTTTATGTATTGAATTTTCCTGGTGAAGGTGGATGGTTCAGAGAGATTAGAAGAAGGTGACCAAGCATCTCAAATAAGCCAATTCCTTGAGGGATACAGAGCAGGAAGAACAACAAAGAAGAAAATCACCGGCCCTTCTTTCATGGGTTTCCTGAACTCTCTGGTCAGCCTGAACTCGCTGTACATCCTTATATTTGTCATCGCCCTTCTGTTTGTCATGGTGTACTTTGCTGGGCAAGATGATACTCCTCAGCCAAGACGAATTCACGAAGAGTGATGAAAGCTTGTTGGGCTTCTTGCACCTAAAGATGGCTAATCTACCGGGAGATTAGCTTTTGTATTAATTGTACAAAAGCTTCAACTGACGCAAGTCGTGAAGAGTGGTTTTGGCAATTTGGCCATTCATGCTGAGTTTCTTCAATCTCTATTGGCGACATCAATTTCTGCATCCTGCCTATTTGTGTTTCTGCTTTGTGCCCTTCAATTTGTTCTTTAATTTAGAGCTTAGAAATTAGCCTCTGCCTGTGTATTCTGGAACCTGCCATTCCAGAGTCCATTTCTGTGAAAATATATTTATTATTATCATACTCTGCTACCGAGCTTTTGTACAATTAATACAGGATATATAGACTGTTCTGGTGCTATGTTACTCGCTAGTTGTGAAGTTGTCACTAAAATGTAAAAGAAATCAAATCATTTTGCTGAGAAATATTTCTATGCTATCGGTTCAAGGGTTGAACCAAACGTTTACCATGAAGCAACCTGCGTCGGGCTTTACACTATAATATAATAAAATTTAAGATCGAATCGGACTCTATTTTATTTAATTTTTAACTAAAATTAATTAAAATCTTTAACTTATTATAAAAAAAATTTAGATCATGATTTATTACCACCACTAATTCTTATAGCTCCAAATATATAAATTTATGTAGCACCCGAGAAAGAAAGCAGGGCTCTTGCTTTAGGTTGAGGGTATACAGTATACTTGTATGAGGACATATTTGGTGTTGATGATATATTGGTGTATATATTAAATCGTGTCTATATATCTCATCTATCTTAAATCTAATGTTTTATACTGTTCTATATATTTTGTAGAAAATATCTTTGCTATTATTTGAGGGTATTTTCTCAATATATACAAGGGCCGTTAGATCTGAGATAGTTTTTTTTTTGACCGAAGGATATCCTCATTTCAATTACACTTGTTGAAAGCATCTAGACCTCTAGTTGATTTTAATGATTAATGACAACACAAAGTTATTGTGGCTAACATATATTTTGCGGCTATACGGTAAGTTAGATCTCAATGTAGAAAATTGGGTTTCAACAAGTGATACACACATCGAACAATGGTAATCGATGAGATGGCCAAGGAAAGAAGCTTAAAAGGTCAAGGATTGCTAGTTCTAAGTGTCAAATGAGTTGTTGGACACTTAGTAAGTAGTTATGGCCTATTTATTATTTTTTAGCTATATTATAATGGAGGTTTTGAGTAACTTGACCTAGGCTTGTCTCATGTAGTGTGGTGTGGTGGTGCACTCTTACATAAAACTATTGCTAAGTATCTCATAAAAGCCCACAAAAAAGTTTGGAGTGAAAATCAAAACAAAAACACACTTAGAAGAAATTCTTTGGTCTCTGTGTGTACCGGACCTATCAGGTGGCGCACTGGACCAATTACACAGTAAGCATTTTCTTGTGCCCAAACTGGCAACAGGTCACTAGATTGGTTACACATTAAGTTTGTTTTTGCATAAAAGTTGAATGCACGCTGGACCAGTCTGGTGTATCACCGAGCTAAGTACCGGACTTAGTTCCTAGAGAGCATGTAAAACTTGGTCTTGCCAGCCATGCCGCACCGGATCAATCCAATATGCACAGCTAGCACACTGGACCCCTAATACAGTAATGACTATTTATCAGAACTAGTCATTGGTTGACGTCACTAGGAGGTCCTGTGGCACACCTGTCCAGCACGCTCGCGGACTAAGTGGAACAGTTGTTGGGACAGAGGCCGAACATGACCTCGATCGATGACACTGAAAGGGAAATAGGGTCAAATCTTTTCCTAAATGATTTTGGTGGTTGAAATGCCCAACACAAATAATTGGACTAACTAGTTTGCTCTAGATTATATGTTCTACAGGTGCCAAAGGTTCAACACAAACCAATAAAAAGATTGAAGTTAGGGTTCAAAAGAAAGGAGCAAAAGAAACTGAAGAGAACCCTAGTCTGGCGCACCGGACTGTCCGGTGCACCAGGGTCCGTACAAGCTCAACTCTTCATCTTTGGGTTTCTGAGGCCGCGCTCCGCTATATTTCACCGGACTGTCCGGTGGGTCACCAAACTGTCCGGTGTGCCAGCGGAGCAACGACTCCCAAGCGCAACGGTCGACTCCAACGATCGCCTGCAACGTGAACAGTGCACGGACAGTTCGCGCAGAGTCAGAGTAGCGCCAGAAGGCGCACCGGACTGTGAACAGTGACTGTCCGGTGCAGCACCAGACTGTCCGGTGGCCCAGGCTGTCAGAGCTCCAACGGTCGAAACCGTCAGAACCCTAACGGTTGGGTGACGTGGCTGGCGCACCGGACTGTTCGGTGCGCCCATCGACAGCAGCCCTCCCCAATGGCTGTTTTGGTGGTTGGGGCTATAAATAACCCCAACCACCTCCATTCAAGACATCCAAGCATTCACTACCCCTCATTCAATACAAGAGCAATACACAACACTCCAAGACACAAATCAAAGCCTCCGATCAAATCAAAGTCCACAATTCAACTCTAGTTTTTAGGACTTGTGAGAAGATCGACTTGTGTTATTTTGTTGTTCTTGTTGCTTGGTTGGCTTTCTTCTTTCTCACATTCTTAATCTCAAAGCCTTGTAAGCGAAGCAAGAGACACCAATTGTGTGGTGGTCCTTGCGGGGTCTAAGTGACCCGGGAAATCAAGGAAAGAAGCTCAATCGGTCTAAGTGATCGTTTGAGAGAGGGAAAGGGTTGAAAGAGACTCAGTCTTTGTGACCACCTCAACGGGGAATATGTTTGCAAGAACCGAACCTCGGTAAAACAAATCACCGTGTCATCCGCTCTATTTCTTTGGTTGATTTGTTTTCGCCCTCTCTTTCGGACTCGGTTTTATTTCTAACGCTAACCCCAACTTGTAGTTGTGCTTAAAGTTTATAAATTTCAGATTTGCCTATTCACCCCCCTCTAGGCGACTTTCAATTGGTATCAGAGCCCGATACTTCATTAGAGTTTAACCACTCGAAGTGATGTCGGGGGAACACGTCAAGAAGGAGATCGTGACCGGCGGTGACAAGTCTACAAGCCACGGGAAGGCTCCATCGGGGGAGTCCGACAACAAAATGAAGGGAGCCCCTTCACATACCAAGTTGCATCGGAGTGGCGACAAGAAAAAGAAGATGAAGAAGGTGGTCTACTACGAGACCGATTCCTCGTCGCCATCCACCTCCGGCTCCGACACTTCGTCCGTCACTTCTAAGCGCCATGAGCGCAAGAAGTTTAGTAAGATCCCCCTACGTTACCCTCGCATTTCAAAACGCACTCCTTTACTTTCCATCCCATTAGGCACACTACCGGTTTTTGACGGTGAAGATTATTGTATGTGGAGTGATAAAATGAGGCATCACCTAACCTCACTCCACGCTAGCATTTGGGACATTGTTGAGTTTGGAGTGCAGGTACCATCCGTAGGGGATGAAGCATATGATTCGGACGAGGTCGCCCAAATCCGGCATTTTGACTCCCAAGCCACCACTATACTCCTCGCCTCTCTATGTCGAGAGGAGTATAATAAGGTGCAAGGGTTGAAAAGTGCCAAGGAAATTTGGGATGTGCTCAAGACCGCACACGAGGGAGATGAGGTGACCAAGATCACCAAGCGGGAGACGATCAAGGGGGAGCTCGGTCGATTCATCCTCAACCAAGGAGAGGAGCCACAAGCAATGTACAACCGGCTCAAGACCTTGGTCAACCAAGTGCGCAACCTCGGGAGCACCAAATGGGATGACCATGAAATGGTCAAGGTTATTCTTAGATCACTCGTATTTCGTAATCCTACTCAAGTTCAATTAATACGTGGTGATCCTAGATATAAGCTAATGTCTCCCGAGGAAGTGATAGGAAAGTTTGTGAGTTTTGAGTTGATGATCAAAGGCTCCAAACAAATTGTCGAGCAAGGTGGCACCTCCACACCCGAGGTGCAACCCGTCGCATTCAAGGCGACAGAGGAGAAGAAAGAAGAGTCTACATCAAGTAGGCTCCCCATCGACGCCTCCAAGCTCGACAACGAGGAAATGTCGCTCATCATCAAGAGCTTCCGCCAAATCCTCAAGCAAAGGAGGGGGAAGGATTACAAACGCCGCTCCAAGAAAGTGTGCTATAAATGTGGTAAGCCCAGTCATTTTATTGTTAAATGTCCATTATCTAGTGATAGTGACAGGGGCAACGACAAGAAGAGAAAGAGGAAGGAAAAGAAGAGATACTGCAAGAAGAAGGGCGACGATGCCCACGTGTGTCGGGAATGGGATTCCGACGAAAGCACCACCGACTCCTCCTTCGACGAGGACGCCGCCAACATCGCCGTCACCAAAGGCCTCCTCTTCCCCAACGTCGACCACAAGTGCCTCATGGCAAAGGACGACAAAAATAAGAAGGTAAAATCTAGAGCCTCCACTAAATATGCAACATCTAGTGATGAGAGTAGCTCTAGTGATGATGAGGATAATTTGCTTGCCCTTTTTGCCAACCTAAACATGCAACAAAAGGAAAAATTAAATGAATTGATAGGTGCTATTCATGAGAAGGATGAACTCTTGGATAGCCAAGAGGAATTCCTCATTAAGGAAAACAAAAAGCATGTTAAGGTGAAAAACGCTTATGCTCAGGAATTAGAGAAATGTGAAAAATTAACTGGTGAGCTTAGCATTTGCCATGACACTATCTCCAACCTTATAATTGAAAATGCCAAATTAATTGCTAAGGTTGAGAAATTAAGTGTTTGTGATGATTCTCTTGTCAACCTTAAAAATGATAATGCTAGTTTGATTGCTAAGATTAACAAATTGAATGAATCACTTTCTTGCCTTAAGTTTGAGAATGATAAATTAATTTCTAAGGCTAAAGATCTAAATGTTTGCAATGTTTCTATTTCCAATCTTAGAAATGAAAATGCAATGTTACATGCTAAGTTTGATGAATTAAAAGCTTGCAAACCCTCCACATCTAATGTTGATCATGTTACTATTTGTACTAGATGTAGAGACATTAATGTTGATGCTATCTGTCGGTACCCTGAAACAGGGGTACCCCTTACTACAGTGTGAAGACACGGTGCCCGCACGGCTATCTCTAGTCGCGTGGTAAACAGCACCCGACCCCACCACGTGGACAACTCCGGGGCCGCCACGTGGCCAGAGAAGATGATATACACCAAGGTATCAATAGTGAGTCCGGACCCCCATGGGAGAGTGCTGGACCTCTGTATATGCAGACCGGACCTCCGGGAGAGGTCCGGGACCTTCACGGGCGCAAACCGGGCCCCTAGGATGGGTTCCGGACCCCTCTATGTGGGGTCCGGGCCACTCACAGCAGGGTCCTGGGATTCTGGGTCGAAGAATACCCAGGCCTTAACCAAGGCCAGGAGGGTGTCCGGAGCCGACACGTGTCCGGACCATACCGTGTACACTTCTGCTCCCTGCTCAGGCGGAGACCCTATGCTGCCACGTGGCCTACTGCCCGTGACGTAAGTCAGCGGGCAGAGCCTGACGTAAGGCCTCTGGGCCATGAGGCCTCTGCATTTATTGCGGATAAGGCGCGCCGCCTGTCAATTCCACTGACACGTGATGTGCCGCCTCGGCATTTAATGAGCCCTATCCATTCCACTGGCAGGCGATGTGCCGCATCAGCATTTAATGTGCCCTGTCCACTCCGCTGGTAGGCGGCGACCAGGCCATCCCGCAGGCGGAGTGCCTATCCATTCCATTGGCAGGCAGTACGCCCGTGCTGCGGCGTACACTATGCTCATCATCACTCGCGCATTACCGAGGATGCGGCGCGGGATATCAATACTATATGCACTACGGACATTATGGCACTCGGAGATCACCCTGGCGTGACAGGCGTTAGTTACTTCCTTCCGTTTTTCCCCTAGGCCCACATGCCGGGGCTCAGCATCCTTGTACGTGCCCCCCTTGAGCTATAAAAGGGTGGGCATGCAACGTTACAAGATAGGTACACACACACTCACTCAAACTCACAAGTTCATACAAGCTCTCAAGCTCAATACAGCACACAGTGGAGTAGGGTATTATGCTCCGGCGGCCCAAACAACTCTAAACCCTTGTGTGTTCTTGTGTTCATCCTGAATCCATCTAACAGGCAAAACGCTTAGGCCCCCTCCTCATCTAAGGATTTAGGGCGGGTGCGTTCCGCCACCCTGTCGGAGAATTTCCTCTCCGATATTTGGCGCGCCAGGTAGGGGGCTTGGCATTAGGTTTTTGCTTGTTTTCCTGTTCAACATCATGGTCCACATCGTCGAGCACCATGATTTCATGCTCGAGGACTTCCTGGTGGAGGAAGAGGCTGCGTCTTCCACACCGCGGGCCACCAACCTCCCTGCGCCTGGTGCTGCTGCTGTGCACTCTGCACGGTAGCACACTCCTGCGCAGACGTCCAGAGCGTCTAGGGCTGCGCCTGGGGCGCTGTCTGCGGCAAGGGAATTGCTGCACCACCCTCCTAGCCCCATGGCCTCGCTGGGGGCCATGAAGCAGTGGCATGATGATGTCGACCGTCTGCTCGGCATGGCGCATTCTGGCTCAGCCAGGCCTAGGCCACGGTCATCCCGGCGTCAACATGAGGCGTCGACGTTAGTGCACTCACCCTCGGTGAGGGCTGCACCGACTGAGGACCTACGAGTGGAGCTCAACCGCAGGCGTGCGGTAGAGGACACTCTAGTCTCTCTGGAGAGGTCTAATGACCTGCGGGCAGAACTCAACCGCAGGCGTGCGGGTGAGGATGCCCGCGTCTCTCTGGAAAGGGTGCGTGAGCACTGATAGAACGTCGAGGGTCACAACCTCGACTACAACTTCGCTGCGGTTGCACCGCAGACTCCAATGGGCACCCGAATCTAGGCGGGTGTCCCCTTGGCCGGCGTAGGCTATGCCGCGCTGACGGATCATCTCCGCGCAACGACTTGGCCATCCAAGTTCCGGCCACACCTGCCGGAGAAGTATGACGGTACGTCAAATCGATCGGAATTCTTGCAGGTTTACGTCACCGCCATTATGGCAGCAGGTGGAGACACCGCCGTAATGGCAACATACTTCCATGTAGCCTTGTCTGGGCCAGCCCGGACTTGGCTCATGAACCTCATCCCAGGATCGATCTACTCCTGGGAAGAGCTCTGCGCACGGTTCACAGCGAACTTCGCCAGCGCTTATCAACGGCATGGCGTGGAGGCTCACCTCCATGCAGTGATGCAGGAGCCCAGGGAAACTCTTCGGGCCTTCATCTCCCGCTTCACCAAGGTACGAGGCACCATACCTCGTATTTCCGATGCTTCCATCATCACTTCTTTCCGCCAGGGGGTACGTGATGAAAAGATGTTGGAGAAGTTGGCCACGCATGACGTGGAAACTGTCACCACACTCTTCGCTCTGGCCGACAAGTGTGCCAGGGCTGCCGAGGGCCGTGCATGGCACTCGGCACCACAGACCAGGGTTGCCCAGATGGGTGGCTCGGGTGCCGTCGCTCAGGACGGAAAGAAGAAGAAGAAGAACCGCGGCCACGAGAAGCCACAGTCTGCCGCTTCGATCGTCGTAGCTGCAACTGGGGGCCGGAGAGAGCGCAACAAGCGCCCTCGGCCACAGGGAGGCAACAGCGGCACATGCCCTATGCACCCCAACAGTCGCCACAGCGCCTCAGTGTGCCGCGAGATCATCAAGCTCGTGAAGCGCGTCAGCGAACGGTGCGAGCAGACCTCCAAGGATGGTTCCCCAACCCGTCGCCGGCCTGGTAAGGAGAAGGTCGACGACGGAGATGTGGCCGCGGGGGAACGGGACCTCGAGTATCAATCACCTGAGGGGGACCTGAAGGATGTCTTCACTAGGGACTCTGACTCCGGTGACAACAACGACCGCCGGAAGAAGTTGTACGTCATGTACGGCGAGAGCTGGGAGCTCACCTCTCGCAGGAACGTCAAGTCCCTACGCCGAGAGGTCCTTTCGGCGGTCCCGGGGGTCCTGAAGGCTACTCCACATCAGCGGTGGAGGAGCACCACCATCTCCTTCGGGGCATCCGACTGCCCCAACAACATGGCAGGGGCCGGTGTACTACCGCTCATCACCGCTCCTGTCATCGCCAACATGCGGCTGCACCATGTTCTGATTGACGGAGGGGCCGGCCTCAACATCATCAGTCATGCTGCATTCAAGCAGCTGCAGATACCAGGGTCCCGGCTAGGACCCTCTCGCCCATTCTCCAGAGTGGGCCCACAACCGGTGTATCCCCTTGGGAGCATCGCATTCCCGGTAACATTCGGGACCTAGGAGAACTTCCACACGGAGAACATCCTGTTCGACGTTGTGGAGGTTAACCTCCCCTTCAACGCCATCATCGGCAGGCCGACCCTATACCGGTTCATGGCCATTGCCCATTACGGGTATTTGGTCCTCAAGATGCCGTCTCCGGCCGGGGTCCTCACCGTGCGCGGCGACCGCGCCGCTACGCTTGCGGTTGTGGAAAAGTTGCATGCCCTGGCGGCAGAAGCTGCTCGCCCAGATGACGGAGGGAGGAACCCCTTGACCTCCGGTACCAAGGCGCCTACCATGGTGCCGAAGGTGCGGCCATCCAGAGTTGACGATGTCCCCGTCAAGGCCATCCGGCTCTACGCGGATTCCCCCCAGACCACTCGCATTGCGGGTGATCCGGAGGAGAAATAGGAACTCGCGCTCGTCGCCTTCCTCCAGGTAAATGCCGACGTGTTCGCATGGGAGCCGTCGCAGATGCTTGGGATCCCCAGGGAGGTGTTTGAGCACTATCTGAAGATCAACCCTGACGCCAAGCCGGTGAGTCAGAAGCCTCGCAGACAGTCCGTCGAGCGGCAGGACTTCATCTGAATGGAGGTCTGGAAGCTGCTAGACGTCGGCTTCATCGAAGAGGTTCATCACCCAGTGTGGCTGGCCAACCCGGTCATTGTCCCCAAGGCGAATGGGAAGCTTTGGATGTGCATCGACTACACTAGCCTTAATAAGGCTTGTCCCAAGGACCCATATCCACTTCCATGAATAGATCAAATCGTGGATTCTACCTCCGGGTGTAACCTTTTGTCTTTCTTAGATGCTTACTCTAGTTTCCATCAAATCCAGATGTCTAGGGAAGATAGGAAGCATACCGCTTTTGTAACATTGGATGGGATTTACTGCTATGTTGTTATGCCTTACAATCTGAAAAATGCCTTGCCAACATTTGTGCGGGCCATGAGTAAGACTTTCGGGGACCTGATTAGGAACAAGGTGGAAGTATACGTCGATGACATCGTAGTCAAGACCAAGAGAGGGTCGACCCTGGTGGAAGACTTGACCCTAGTCTTCGACAGGCTGCGGGCAACCCGCACAAAGCTGAACCCGGACAAGTGCGTCTTTGGTGTCTCCGCAGGGAAGTTGCTGGGGTTCCTGGTTTCGTACCGGGGCATTGAAGCAAACCCGGAGAAAATCAAGGCGATTGAGGCAATGAGGCCTCTGGCCCGTATCAAGAACGTCCAGAAGCTTACAGGGTCATTAGCCGCCCTTAGCCGCTTCATTTCAAGGCTGGCTGAGAGGGCGCTACCCTTCTTCAAGCTGTTGCGGAAGTCCGGCCCATTCACTTGGACCAAAGAAGCAGAACAAGCCTTCCAATAGTTGAAGCAGCACCTGGTGTCCCTACCAATACTGGTAGCCCCAGAGCCTAGGGAGCCATTATATTTATACATCGCGGCGGCTGCGGAAGGGGTGAGCATGGTTCTGGTCGTCGAGAGGACGGCACAAGAAGGCCAGGAACCTGATGACTCGGGACCGGCTGCCAGAGTCCGGACCGTACAGAGGCCGGTCTACTACGTCAGCGAGGTCCTCCACGAGGCGAAGACCAGGTACCTTGAGACACACAAACTTCTCTATGTTGTGCTTGTTGCGTCCAGGAAGCTGCGCCACTATTTCCAAGCACACAGGGTCGTGGTGGTGACCTCCTTTCCGTTAAGGGCCATCCTCCACAACTCTAATGCCACAGGCAACATCGCCAAATGGGCCGCAGAGCTCGCTGAGTTCCAGCTGGACTTCTAGCCTCGCCACGTCATCAAGAGCCAGGTCCTGGCTAACTTCATCGTGGAGTGGACGCCTCCCCCAAACGCTCCTCGGGTCCGGATCCCGATTCGGGCCCCACACCTGTGGAGCCCAGGGGTCCGGTCTTCACCGAGCCCCACTGGACGCTCTTCTTCGACGGATCCGCCTGTCAGCAAGTTGGCGGAGCTGGAGTGGTCCTCATCGACTCAAGCGGAGATCAAGTGAAGTACATGGTGCACCTTGAGTTCAAGGCCACCAACAACATGGTACAGTACGAAGCACTGATCTTTGGCTTGTCGACGGCCCTATCCCTAGGGATTCGCCAGCTCCTGTTGAAGGGGGACTCCCAGCTGATCATCAAGCAAGTCTGCGGGGAGTGTAGTTGCAACGAGCCTAGGCTCGCAGCGTACCTACTTCACGTGAGGAAGCTAGAAAAGGACTTCACTGCCCTGGAACTGCAACACGTTCCTCAGGCTGACAACTCGGCGGCAGATGACCTCTCCGTGAGGGCATCAACTTGGGCACCCGTGCCTGAGGGCGTCTTCGAAAGACGGCTGCTGAGACCCACTGCCCAGCCGGCCGAACTGGGCGAGGGGGGCGAGACTAGCACCTTGAAGCTAGCGGTCCCGGTGGCGTCCCATCTATAGAACCCACCGAAGACTGTGTGTGCTATAAGAGATCCTACCAGTCCCTTAGCACCACAACCATTATCTCAGAGTGGTCCCGATGCATGGATCTCCGAGATCCGGGACTACATGAAGGAAATATCCTTCCTGAAGACCATGTGTCCGCAGAGCGCATAGTGCGGTTGGCTAAACGCTATGCGATGGTGGAAGGGGATCTCTACTGCCGTGGCGCCAACAACATTCTCATGCGGTGCATTACCCAGGAGGAGGGTCGTGAGTTGCTCACGGAGATCCATGGAGGAGAGTGCGGAAGTCATTCATCATCCCGCACACTGGTCGGTAAGGCCTGCCTGCATGGCTTTTACTGGCCAACCGCTCTCCAGGATGCAGCTGAGATGGTAAAGTCCTGCAAGGCGTGCCAGTTCCACGCAAAGCAGATACACACACCAACTCAGGCTCTGCAGATGATTCCACCCTCCTGGCCATTTGCCATATGGGGGGTGGATATCCTGGGACCATTCCCCAGGGCCGTTGGTGGGTACCGGTTCCTCTTCGTCGCCATCGACAAGTTCACAAAGTGGCCAGAGGCGACCCCTATGGTCAATATCACCCAGGGTGCTACTGTTGCTTTCCTCAAGTCGATCGTTTGTAGATTTGGGGTCCCAAGTCGTATCATTACGGACAACGGGACCCAGTTTACAAGTCGGATCTTCCAGGAGTATTGCGAGGACATCGGCACCCAGCTCTGCTTTGCATCCGTGGCTCATCCAAGGAGCAACGACCAAGTGGAGAGGGCAAACGCAGAAATCCTCAGGGGACTCAAGACGCGCACCTACGACTGCTTGGAAAAGCATGGTGCAAATTGGGTCAGCGAGCTTCCATCCGTGCTATGGGGGAACCGGACCACACCCAGCCGAGCTACCGGGGAGACCCCGTTTTTCTTGGTCTACGGGGCCGAAGCCTGCCTTCCTCATTATGGGCTCCCCATGGGTCCAGGCTTTCGATGAGTCTATGCAGGAACAACTACGACGTGAGGACGTGGACTTCATCGACGAGCACAGATGGCGAGCGGCGATCCGAAATGCATGGTACAACCAAGCGCTCAGGCGCTACCACCAACGGTTCGTGCACATTAGGGAGCTTAGGGTCGGGGACCTAGTCCTAAGGCGAGTACTGAACCGAGAAGGGCTCCACAAACTCTCCCCCAGCTGGAAAGGACCCTTCAAGGTGACGGAAATATGCCGACCTGGGTGTGTCCGCCTTGCTACAACTGAAGGAGAGCCTCTTCCCAATCCCTGGAACATAGAGCATCTCCATAAGTTTTTCCCATAGAAACAAGCCTGGGGATTCAGTTTTCTTCCTTTGTAACTAAGTTACGCATATATGTACGCCAGCCCGGTGAGGTCCGCCCTCATAAACCCGGCCTGTTGGCCTACACTCATGAATATCAAGTTATAAAGAAAAGATTCACCCCAGATTTGTTTTTGTGATGGTCTTATTTTCGCTTCAATTTACGAGCATCATTTTTTATCTAACCCACCCATACAGTTCCCACCCTAGCTGGTATAATGACATCCGAATTGAGTAGCCAGGCTTGCAGTTTGGGATCCCTCGGTAGGGGGGTCCGGCAGCCTGGGGGCCAGTTCTAGAGAACGGGTGCTTGTCTCCTAGGATGGTCCGGAGCTGTGTAGCCGTTTAGCTTGGTTCCGTACCCTAAGCTTGCACGCTCCACCACTCTGTGACGGGTAACCTAGTATTTGGAACTATAGTCCTGTGGGTCCAGCAACCTAGGGTCCGGTTCTAGAGAACGGACACACGTCCCCTGGGGTGGTCCGGAGCTGTGTAGCCGCTTAGCCTGGTCCCGTACCCTAAGCCTACACGCACCACCACTCTGCAATGAGTGCCCTAGTATTTGGAGCTATGATCCAGGGGGTCCGGACACATGAATTGGCTTCCCGGTCTAAATCCTGCAGGTCCTGTTGCGTGAATCAAAGGATAAAAGATACCAGTTAGTGGGCCCTATGGGTGCACTACTAAAGCTTCCTAGCCAAGGCTGTGTGCAGGTCCAGGTCCCAGTCGAGGCTACCTCCTAGGGACCAGGTCACCAATTATTTCTTAAGTATACTGGCATCCAGCCTCGACACGTCGAGCCTGCATCCTAGGGGGGCCAAGTACTAGGGAGAAGTTGGTAACGACGCACACAGCAAAGACAAATAGCATATAGATAAGTTCTGTCACTGTTAGATTAATACTTCCCAAAAGTATGTTACAAAACCAGAAAATATTACAAGCCGCACCCCAGCGGAACCCTTGCCCTGTTTCTGCAGATCTAGCTACTAATCATCGGCAGGATCCCCCTGGAAGCGCTCGCCCACCACCTCCACAGTATCTTGTACGCCCTCCCGGGCGGCGTCTTTGGTGTCGGCCACCAGACCAGCAATCACTGGCTCCAAGGAGATGGCCGGGTCGTGGCTCCGGAAGCACGTCAGGATGTACTAGATCACCGCCCGGCAGAGCCTGCCGCCCTCGGCCTCCAGGCAGGCGCCAAGGATCTGGTCCAGGCGTCGGAGGCGATCGACGGCGGAGTCCAGCACCGGGAGCGCATCGGAGATGGACGTCGGCACCTCCGACACCGGGATGGGACTCACCCCTAGTGACACCAGTGTCGTGCTCGCCTCATCGGCCCATGCGGCGATGCGCTGGACCCCAGCGCGCTGCTCCACCTGGAGATCTTCGAGTGTCTTCTTCATCGCCTCCACCGCCTGGGGGCCCGGTGCTGCCTGTGCCGCCTGCGCCACCTCAAACTGGAGGACCCACTCCTCTAGCGTCTGCTCCATCTCCTCCGCCTCGAGTTCATGCTCGGCCAATGACTTCTCCCGCCTTTCAAGCATTTCCTCCTTGAAGGCGAGATCCTTCTCTCGCTTGGCGAGGTCCGCTGCCCGCCCGACGAGGTCCACCTCCCGCCTGTCCAAGGATTCTCCTTTCGCCTTGAGCTTCTCCTCGGCAAGGGCGGCGTCGCGGGCCTTGCCATCAAGCTCTCGCTGCAGCCTTTGCAGGCTCTCCACAGCCATGGTCTGCTCGACCCGCTGCTCCTCCAGGATTTTGTTAAGGGCGTTCAGCTTCGCCTGGAGCTCCGTGATGACCTCCTACCTCTTGTCCAAGTGCTCCTCCTTCTTGGCCAGCGTCTTCTCCTTTCGGGCCACCTCTAGCTCTCGAGCGTACACCTTCTGGAGGTCCTTCTTGTAGTCCTTACGGTCCTGCTCAAGCTCGGACCGCTCGGAGGCGAACTGGCGGGACGCTGCCTTGGTGCGCTCCTCCAGCTGGGTACGCCAGTTGCTGAGGCGCTCGTGTTTGGCCTCAAGTGCCTCCCACTCCCGCAGGATCGCCGCCTCTATATCTTGGAGGGCCTAATGGGCGCGAGACAGCAACCGGGGGAGGGGAACCAGCGCCGCTTCTGGCTCGGCGCCGGACCGGAGCCGCCGCCCAAAAATCACCTCCGTCTCCTCCGGAGTGGGCGACGGGACGAAGCTGGACGCGCCCCCCGCGTCGACCTCGATGGCGGGGGCGAGCGCAGTTGGGGCCCCCTCTACCGCTGCCGACGGTGTACTCAACAACATCATCGTCGTTGAGGCTATGGCAGCCGTCAGAGCAGTGGGGACCCCCTCCACCGCTGCGGCACCGCTTGGCGTTGGCGCCGCTGCTGCCAGACCCCCAGCGAGAGCCTAGGGGCCCGGTGGCACTGTCTCGGCGGTAGCAGCCGGGGCGGGGGAGGCATGACCTTGGGAGCAGAGGGAGAGGAAGCGATGACAAGCAAAGGATGGGTTAAGACCTGTCGGCATGTTAAATAGACTAATCAAAGAGAAAGGGGCTCCACTCACTTGGGGCCCTGGACCTTCCAACGACCCTGGAAGCGGGGTGACCGCTGCTTCTGCTGCTGTTGTTGTTGTTGCTGCTGGTGCCCCTGGGGGAGATCATCCCCAGGTGCTGTTGGCGCCGGCGGGCCTGACGGTGGTGGTGGTTGTGGTGGCGGCGGACCCGATGGTTGTGGTGACGAAGGACTGATGCGCCTCTGCGCGCCCTGGGCCTGGGAGCCGGTCTCCTCAGCCCCACCAGCAGTCCTCTGACGCTTCTAGGAGCCGACCTCCTCGGCCCCAACGAGGGGGGGGGTCCGAAACAAACGATCAGTCGACGCAGCGCAGCCGGCGTCGCCTCTCTTCCTCCGACACCTCGGTGCCGCCTGGGGCGGAGGAGCTGCTTGCAGCCCCTTTGCCCTTGTCCATGGGGCGGGGAGCCGCGGCGGAAGCTCTGGGAGCCACGCTGGCAGACTGGGGGCCTCCGGCTGGCACGTCGGAGATCTGGATCCCACGGTGGGGGTCCCGGCCGCCGGTCTAGCGAACCGCCACGCCTCTCTCATCGAGGGTCGACAGCGTGGCCAAAATCACCGTCCTCAACCCTGTGTCGTCACAGAGCGCAGGGATGCGCTCGGGGAGGATAAGGGACTCAGGGACTAAGGACTTACCAGTAATCCCCTTCATCAGAACCTCCAGCTCCTCCCAGGTCAGGTTGGTCCCTGGCCCGCGCTGCACCCGGCCGATGTCGTTTGAGCCGGTGAACCAGCAGCACAGGCGCGCCCTCTGCTGCAGCGGCGCGATCCAGCGCTTCAAGAAGTCCCCGACCACGTGCATCGACGTCAGGCAGCTCGCCGCCAAGCTCTTGATTCTGTCCAGTACGAGCTGGAACTCCGGTGCCAGGGACGGCTTGGCCCTCCACTGCTTCCGGTCGAGTCTTGGCCTGTCGCTCGGCAGGGCGAGGCGGTCGTTGGCCTCCGTGCTAGCGATCACCCAGTCGCCGCGCCAGTTATCCCACCTTGCGCTGCCAAGGGAGGGGATGTAGGCCACGGCTGGATCCGACCTCGTCTGAAAATAGTAGGCACTGTGGTGGTCCTTAGCCTTCCCAGACTTCACCAGCACGAAGAAATGGCGGAAGAGGGAGGTGCTGGGCGCCACCCCCACGAACATCTCGCACAAGTGGGCGAAGATGGCTGCCTGGAGGATGGAGTGGGGCGTGAGGTGCTGAAGTTGGAGGTCGAGCTCCTCTAGCAGCAGCAGGAAGAAAGGCGAGATCGGCAGTGCCAACCCGTAGGAGAGGTAGGAGACGAAGAGCACGAACTCCCCGACGGCGAGATCGCTGAGGGGAGAGGCGCCTACACGGATCCTTCCAGCGAACGCCGGCGCGCCCCATCCGAGCAGGTTGCGCACCAGGTTGAGTGCCCCCTTGGACTGGAAGCGCTCGGGATGAGCTAGCGAGGCCATGGCGACTACGGCGGCGGGAAGCAGAGGAACGCGAATGCAAAGGGGCACGGAGAGCTCGAAGGCGAAAGGGCACATCGAGTGGAGAGAATGCGAAAGCGTAACTGCTGCACGCGGGGTGAATCCCTTTTCAAGGAAGACTCTCTCGCTCGCGCCCTGAGATGCCGCAAAAAATCTCGCCCGACGCGCACAAAGCAACCCAGCCTCTGACACGAGGGCCCGGGCCCACAAGTCATACAGCTAGTGTGCGGGTCTCCAGGTGCAAAGAAGGCGAACCGCCACGCGAGGGGCGAACCGCCGCCCGTGGTAGTGCACCTCTTCATCTCTGACACGGGGGCCTGGGCCCACGAGTCATACTCCTTGGGCGTCGGTTCCTAGGTACAGAAAGAGCGAACCGCCGCTCCCACCAGTACTGCGCCTCCCTGGGGCCACCGCAGAAGATAGAGAAGGTGAATTTATAAACTGATGCAGCGGTATCAAGGCGCCTCGCGCGTGGCCTGGTGAAACCATCAAGCGTGGGGGCCGCAGGTCAGTCAGTCGCGGGGACAGACGTGGCAGATGGCGTGACCGAAGGCAGATTGGCAGTGATTACGTCAGCAAGCACACGGAAGCGGCGCGCCAATCACCAAACAAGCTTTGGCCCCACCTACAGGCTCGTATCCTCCCCTGAGGTGGGCCCGAGGGCCACTGTCGGTACCCTGAAACAGGGGTACCCCTTACTACAGTGTGAAGACGCGGTGCCCGCACGGCTATCTCTAGTCGCGTGGTAAACAGCACCCGACCCCACCATGTGGACAGCTCCGGGGCCGCCACATTGCCAGAGAAGATGATATACACCAAGGTATCAACAGTGAGTCCGAACCCCCGTGGGAGAGTGCTGGACCCCTGTATATGCAGACCGGACCTCCGGGAGAGGTCCGGGACCTTCATGGGCGCAAACTGGACCCCTAGGATGGGTTCCGGACCCCTCTGTGTGGGGTCCGGGCCACTCACAGCAGGGTCCCGGGATTCTAGGACGAAGAATACCCAGGCCTTAACCAAGGCCAGGCGGGGGTCCGGAGCCGACACGTGTCTGGACCATACCGTGTACGCTTCTGCTCCCCGCTCAGGCGGAGACCCGATGCTGCCACGTGGCCTACTGCCCGTGACGTAAGCCAGCGGACGGAGCCTGACATAAGGCCTCTCGGCCGTGCGGCCTCTGCATTTATTGCGGATAAGGCGCGCTGCCTATCAATTCCACTGGCAGGTGATGTGCCGCCTCGGCATTTAATGAGCCCTATCCATTCCACTGGCAGGCGATGTGCTGCCTCAGCATTTAATGTGCCCTGTCCACTCCGCTGGTAGGCGGCGACCAGGCCATCCCGCAGGCGGCGTGCCTGTCCATTCCATTGGTAGGCAGTACGCCCGTGCTGCGGCGTACACTATGCTCATCATCACTCGCGCGTTACCGAGGAGGCGGCGCGAGATATCAATACTATATGCACTACAGACATTATGGCGCTCGGAGATCACCCTGGCGTGACAGGCGTTAGTTACTTCCTTCCGTTTTGCCCCTGGGCCCACATGTCGGGGCTCAACATCCTTGTACATGCCCCCTTGAGCTATAAAAGGGTGGGCACACAACGTTACAAGACAGGTTCACACACACTCACTCAAACTTACAAGTTCATACAAGCTCTCAAGCTCAATACAGCACACAGTGGAGTAGGGTATTATGCTCCAGCGGCCCGAACCGCTCTAAACCCTTGTGTGTTCTTGTGCTCATCCCGAATACATCTAGCAGGCAAAACGCTTAGGCCCCCTCCTCATCTAAGGATTTAGGGCGGGTGCGTTCCGCCACCCGGTCAGAGAATTTCCTCTCCGATACTATCCATGATCACATTGCTATGATTAAACAACAAATGATCATATAGCTAAACTAGATGCTAAAATTGCCGAGCATGAATTAGAAAATGAAAAATTTAAATTTGCTCGTAGCATACTTTATAATGGGAGACGCCCTGACATTAAGGATGGCATTGGCTTCCAACAGGGAGACAATGTCAAGCTTAGTGCCCCTAAGAGACTGTCTAATTTTGTTAAGGGCAAGGCTCCCGTGGCTCAGGATAATGAGGGCTATATTTTATATTCTGCTGGTTATCCCGAGCATAAGATTAGGAGAATTCATGTTAAGAAGACTCACTCTGTTTCCCATCATGCTTTTACGTATAAGAATGAGGCTTCGAGCTCTAGGCATTCTACTCATGTTAAAATGCCTAAAGAAAAATCTCCTATTGCATCAAATGATCATAACATTTCATTTAAAACTTTTGATGCTTCTTATGTTTTGACTAACAAATCTGGCAAAGTAGTTGCCAAATATGTTGGGGCCAAACACAAGGGCTCAAAGACTTGTGTTTGAGTACCCAAGGTGCTTGTTTCTTATGTGAAAGGACCCAAGACCGTTTGGGTACCTAAGAACAAGGCCTAAACTTGTTTTGTAGGTTTATGCATCCGGGGGCTCAAGTTGGATCATTGATAGAGGATGCACAAACCACATGACTGGGGAGAAAAGAATGTTCTCCTCCTACGAGAAAAACGAAGATCCCCAAAGAGCTATCACATTCGGGGATGGAAACCAAGGTTTGGTCAAAGGACTTGGTAAAATTGCTATATCTCATGACCATTCCATTTCTAATGTTTTTCTTGTAGATTCTTTAGATTATAACTTGCTTTCAGTTTCTCAATTATGCAAAATGGGTTACAACTGTCTTTTTACGGATATAGGTGTTACTGTCTTTAGAAGAAGTGATGATTCAGTAGCATTTAAGGGAGTATTAGAGGGTCAGCTATACTTAGTTGATTTTAATAGAGCTCAACTTGATACTTGCTTAATTGCTAAGACTAATATGGGTTGGCTCTGGCATCGCCGACTAGCCCATGTTGGGATGAAGAATCTTCACAAGCTTCTAAAGGGAGAACACATTTTGGGACTAACCAATGTTCATTTTGAGAAAGACAGGGTTTGTAGCGCATGTCAAGCAGGGAAGCAAGTTGGTACCCATCATCCACACAAGAACATCATGACGATCGACGGGCCGCTTGAGCTACTCTACATGGATTTATTCGACCCGATCGCTTACATAAGCATCGGCGAGAGTAAGTATTGTCTTGTAATTGTGGATGATTACTCTCGCTTCACTTGGGTATTCTTTTTACAAGAAAAATCTCAGACCCAAGAGACCTTAAAGGGATTCTTAAGACGGGCTCAAAATGAGTTTGGATTAAGGATCAAGAAAATAAGAAGCGACAACGGGACAAAGTTCAAGAACTCACAAATAGAAGGCTTTCTTGAGGAGGAGGGCATCAAACATGAGTTCTCTTCTCCATACACACCACAACAAAATGGTGTAGTGGAGAGGAAGAATAGAACTCTACTTGACATGGCGAGGACCATGCTTGATGAGTACAAGACTCCGGATCAGTTCTAGGCGGAAGCAATCAACACTGCTTGCTACTCCATCAACCGGCTCTACCTTCACCGAATCCTCAAGAAGACATCTTATGAACTCCTTACCGGTAAAAAGCCCAATATTTCATACTTTAGAGTCTTTGGTAGCAAATGTTTTATTCTTGTTAAAAGAGGTAGAAAATCTAAATTTGCTCCTAAGGCTGTAGAAGGCTTTTTACTTGGTTATGACTCAAACACAAGGGCATATAGAGTCTTCAACAAATCCACTGGATTAGTTGAGGTTTCTTGTGACATTGTGTTTGATGAGACTAATGGCTCCCAAGTGGAGCAAGTTGATCTTGATGAACTAGATGATGAAGAGGCTCCATGCGTCGCGCTAAGGAACATGTCCATTGGGGATGTGTGTCCTAAGGAATCCGAAGAGCCTCCACAAGCTCAAGATCAACTATCATCTTCCATGCAAGCATCTCCACCAACCCAATATGAGGATCAAGCTCAAGGTGATGAAAATGAAGATCAAGAGGATGAACCACCTCAAGATGAGGACAATGATCAAGGGGGAGATGACAATAATCAAGACAAGGAAGATGATCAAGAAGAAAAGGGTCTAAGACCGCCTCACCCAAGAGTCCACCAAGCGATACAAAGAGATCACCCCGTGAACTCCATCCTCGGTGATATTCATAAGGGGGTAACCACTCGATCTCGTGTCGCTCCTTTTTGTGAACATTACTCTTTTGTGTCTTCTATTGAGCCATACAGGGTGGAAGATGCATTAAGAGATTCGGATTGGGTGTTGGCAATGCAAGAGGAGCTCAATAACTTCATGAGGAATGAGGTATGACATCTTATTCCACGTCCTAACCAAAATGTTGTAGGAACCAAGTGGGTATTCCGCAACAAGCAAGATGAGCATGGTGTGGTGACAAGGAACAAAGCCCGACTTGTGGCCAAGGGCTATTCACAAGTCGAAGGTTTGGATTTCGATGAAACCTATGCACCTGTAGCTAGTCTTGAGTCAATTCGTATATTACTTGCCTATGCTACTTACCAAGGCTTCAAGCTTTATCAAATGGATGTGAAGAGTGCCTTCCTCAATGGACCAATCAAGGAAAAGGTCTATGTTGAGCAACCTCCTGGCTTTGAAGATAGTGAGTACCCTAATCATGTTTACAAACTCTTTAAGGTGCTTTATGGGCTCAAGCAAGCCCCAAGAGCATTGTATGAATGCCTAAGAGATTTCCTTATCACTAATGGCTTCAAAGTTGGCAAAGCCGATCCCACTCTCTTTACTAAAACTATTGCAAATGATTTGTTTGTATGCCAAATTTACGTTGATGATATCATATTTGGGTCTACCAACAAATCCACTTGTGAAGAATTTAGTAGGATCATGATTCAAAAATTCGAGATGTCTATGATGGGGGAGTTGAAGTATTTCCTAGGATTTCAAGTGAAGCAACTCTAAGAGGGCACCTTCATCAGCCAAACCAAGTAGATTCAAGATATACTTACCAAGTTTGGAATGAAGGATGCCAAGCCCATCAAGACACCCATGGGAACCAATGGGCATCTCGACCTCGACACGGGAGGTAAATACGTAGATCAAAAGGTATACTAGTCGATGATAGGATCTTTACTCTATTTATGTGCATCTCGACCGGATATTATGCTTTCTGTATGCATGTGTGCAAGATTCCAAGCCGATCCTAAGGAAGTTCACCTTAGGGTCATGAAAAGAATCTTGAGATATTTAGTTCAAACACCTAAGTTTGGTCTTTGGTCCCCCAAGGGGTCCACTTTTGATTTAATAGGTTATTCAGATGCTGATTGGGCAGGGTGTAAAATTGATAGAAAGAGCACATCAGGGACTTGTCAGTTCTTGGGAAGATCCCTGGTGTCTTGGGCTTCAAAGAAACAAAACTCAGTCGCTCTTTCTACCGCCGAAGCCGAGTACATTGCCGCAGGCCATTGTTGCGCGCAATTGCTTTGTATGAGGCAAACCCTTAGGGACTATGGCTACAAATTTAGCAAAGTCCCTCTCCTATGTGATAATGAGAGTGCAATCTGCATGACGGATAATCCCGTTGAACACAGCCGCACTAAGCACATAGCCATTTGGTATCGCTTTTTGAGGGATCACCAACAAATGGGGGATATCGAGATTGCTTATGTTAGCACCAAAGAACAATTAGCCGATATCTTTACCAAACCACTAGATGAGAAAACCTTTACCAAACTTAGGAATGAGCTAAACATTCTTGATTCTCGGAACTTTGATTGATACTTTGTACACATAGCTCATTTATATACTTTTGATCATATCTCTTTCATGCGCTATGTCTAATGTATTTTCAAGTATACTCCTATGCTAAGTCATAGATTGAAAGGGAAATGGTGTCTTCGGCAAAGACAAGGCTTCCACTCCACTCTATCGGTATTATTTACCCTTCGCCGTCACTCCACACCGCTCTCCACTTTGGTATAATCTTCACTCATATTTAGTTGTACCATTGGGAGAAAGTAAAGAGGGCTCTAAAGACTCCATTTTTGGCGATTAATGCCAAAGGGGGAGAGAATATAGCCCAAAGCAAAAGGACCGCACCACCACCAATTTCAAAGTTTAAAAAGAAGTTTTCAATTGACATCTTATGATGAAATATTTAAAGAAGGATTTTTAAATTGGTTAGTATATTTCAAATTGATATCTAAAATTAGTTAATGTTCTTTCAATTGGTAAAACCCTCTTGAGCCTAAGAGGAGAATTTCATTTAGGGGGAGTTTTGTTTAAGTCAAAGGAAAAGCATTTGAAACAGGGGGAGAAAATTCCAAATCTTGAAAATGCTTCTTGCAATCTTATTCATACACCTTTGACTATTTGCATAAGGACTTTGAAAAGATTTTCCAAAAGAATTTGCAAAAACAAAACAAGTGGTGCAAGCGTGGTCCAAAATGTTTAAAAGAAAGAAAGCAATCCATGCATATCTAATGAAAATATAAATTGGTTTAATTCCAAGCAACCTTTGCACTTACCTTATGCAAACTAGTTCAATTCTGCACTTATATACTTGCTTTGGTTTGTGTTGGCATCAATCACCAAAAAGGGGGAGATTGAAAGGGAAATAGGGTCAAACCTTTTCCTAAATGATTTTGGTGGTTGAAATGCCCAACACAAATAATTGGACTAACTAGTTTGCTCTAGATTATATGTTCTACAGGTGCCAAAGATTTAGCACAAACCAATAAAAAGATTAAAGTTAGGGTTCAAAAGAAAGGAGCAAAAGAAACCAAAGAGAACCCTGGTCTGGCGCACCAGACTGTCCGGTGCACCACCGGACAGTGTCCGGTGCCCCAGGGTCCGTACAAGCTCAACTCTTCATCTTCGGGTTTGTGAGGCTGCGCTCCGCTGTAATTCACCGGACTGTCCGGTGGGTCACCGGACTGTCCGGTGTGCCAGCGGAGCAACGGCTCCCAAGCGCAACGGTCAACTCCAACGGTCGCCTGCAACGTGAACAGTGCGCGGACAGTTCGCGCAGAGTCAGAGCAGCGCCAGAAGGCGCACCGGACAGTGAACAGTGACTGTCCGGTGTAGCACCGGACTGTCCGGTGGCCCAGGCTGTCAGAGCTCCAACGGTCGAAACCGTCAGAACCCTAACGGTTGGGTGACGTGGCTGGTGCACCGGACAGTGTCCGGTGGCGCACCGGACCGTCCGGTGCGCCCATCGACAGCAGCCCTCCCCAACGGCTGTTTTGGTGGTTGGGGCTATAAATAACCCCAACCACCTCCATTCAAGACATCCAAGCATTCACTACTCCTCATTCAATACAGAGCAATACACAACACTCCAAGACACAAATCAAAGCCTCCGATCAAATCAAAGTCCACAATTCAACTCTAGTTTTAGGACTTGTGAGAAGATCGACTTGTGTTCTTTTGTTGTTCTTGTTGCTTGGTTGGCTTTCTTCTTTCTCTCATTCTTAATATCAAAGCCTTATAAGCGAAGCAAGAGACACCAATTGTATGGTGGTCCTTGCGGGGTCTAAGTGACCTGGGAAATCAAGGAAAGAAGCTCACTCAGTCTAAGTGACCGTTTGAGAGAGGGAAAGGGTTGAAAGAGACCCGGTCTTTGTGACCACCTCAACGGGGAGTAGGTTTGCAAGAACCGAACCTCGGTAAAACAAATCACCGTGTCATCCACTCTATTTCTTTGGTTGATTTGTTTTTGCCCTCTCTTTCGGACTCGATTTTATTTCTAACGCTAACTCCGGCTTGTAGTTGTTCTTAAAGTTTATAAATTTCAGATTTGCCTATTCACCCCCCCTCTAGATGACTTTCAGACACGAAGGCTCTACCCTTCCCCTGACTAACCATACTTGCACAGGAGCCCAGGTGATCGGAGCCCTCATAGAGCACCAGCTTCGAGGGAGCCATCGACCAAGCAGCCAGCTGTCGACCACGACGAGGGCAGGCGTTCGAGCGAAGGCCTAAGAGCGGGGCAAGCGTCGAGGCTGAGTATTTTGCCAACCACGATTCAAGGCTCCACAACACAAGTTATCCTTCCGAAGTGAGCGAAGGGTATCAGAACGTGAAGGCTTCGAGGGCGATTACGAAGGCTATTGTGACACCTCAAAACCATCAACTAAAAATAAAACATTTAGGATATTAGTAGTAATAATAGTAAAGTATTTTTCTTTCAAGTGTTTGATCTTATTTGCATTCAGAATAATTTTTGTCTGCTCATATTTGATTTATGGTTGTTTTTATAGAATTTCTTTTATATTGAAAGTCCAAATTATTAATATAAAAATATTGGTCGAAAAATAAATATTTTAGTTATAAATAAGTTTGGTATAATTACTATGATTTTTAGAAATATTTTAAAAAATATTTTTTTTGTATTTATAATAAAAAAAGAAGAAAGAAAAAAAATAAAACTGAAACCCTAACCGTCGCCCGGATTTGGCCCACCAGAGGCCCAATAGCCGCGCCGCCACTTCCCCTTACCCCCTTTCACTCTATGGTGTGAGGGCCCCACCCGCAGGCACCGTCTTCCCCGCGCCACCGCAGCCCAGTCGCACGCCCGCGCCCTCAGTCACGCGTCACCGCCGCGTCGTTTCGACCCCGCGCCGTTTAGACGACCGCACCCGGCTCTCCCTCTCCTCCCCCATTTCCCCTTGTCCCTCCCCCACTAACTCTCCCATTAACCGTGCCATTGATGGCCGTTAATGGCCATGGCCGGCCGTTGTCCTCCTCCCCGGCGTCCCTCCCTCTCCCTCTCCCTCTCCCTCCCTATAAAAGCCAGTCAAGCCCCTGCTCCTCTCCCTCTCCTTGCCATGTTCGCCGCATCGCTGTGCTTCGCCACCACGCCGGAACCTCGCCGGAGCCCCGCCAACTCGCCGCACCGCCGACCCGGTTGGACCGCCTGTCCCGGTCGAGCTCCCCTGCCCGCCGAGACCTTCCTGTACCGCTCCCCTGCCTGACACTGAGACCTCCCCGTCGAGTTCCCCTGCACGAGAGGAAGAGCTCAAGGTAGAAGAAAAGCCATTTTGTGTTTTGGCCCTATGAATTTCTGAAAATTATTTCTGTATTTTCTGCAGTACAAATGTATGTAAAAGAGATCCAAAAACCTTACGTGCTACTCCTTGGATGTATACACCTAATTATGAACCAGCCCTACAACAATATTTTGGACATGAGTATTATTTTATATTTCAAAAATAAATAATGTCACGATTCACTAACTTTGTGATTTAAATATTAAAAACATTCTCGATTAACTTCTCATTTTAGCATATAAAACCATATTATAGTAGTAGATGTTTAAGTATAGTTTTAGTGATATAGGAAATTAAAAGAGGTACTAGGCCCCATCTTCTTGGTCATGTTAAAATTTACTAGTCATGATATATGTGTTCATACATAAAGCACTTAATTACTTAGAGTTAGTAAAATATCTATTTATGTCAAAATAACCATGATTATGTTACTAAAGTCCAAAATTAGTAATTTACATTAATTCTTAGAATATTAATGTTATGTGATTAATAAATAAACATTTTTAGCAATACGTGCAATTTCTATTTAGAAAGGAAAGGATAAAACCCAAAAGACTAATATTCCGTAAAATTTGTGAAGTCATTTTATCTACGCTATATTAGCTAAAATAGCTTCGTAGTCACATGATCACATAATTTTCACCAATGATAACTCAATGTGGAAAACTTAGTGGATTAATAAAATAGTTATGATTTAGACATTATTTACAGGTATAGTTGTGTAATATGTGATTGTTTATGTAATGGTGAATGTTACCAATGTAATGGTGTATGTTTATTCATTTGGCATATGTATTCTTTTGTATGCACGATACGTAAATCGATGCTAGAAGTTGACTGTGAGGTAGACGAACCAAACTCGTTCGAGGACGACCCACGGGATACTTTCGAGCAAGGCAAGTTGATTCTCCCTCTGCATTTCTATTTGTACCCAAATAATGCATATAATAATGTTTACTTTTCGGATATTGCATAATTTGATGGTATTTGCCTAAACAAGGATTTCCTAGAATTACTAACCCTATTCCTTGACTTACCCTTGGATAAATGCTATGCTTAGCAATTTTTGTTATTGCTCAACTTGATAAATATGATGTCACTCTTTTAATGATACTATGTTCTGAAAATGAAGTTTATAATATAATGTTAACCGATGGTTAAACAAGAACATTTTGTATTAAATGGAACATGGAGTGACCACCCAGGATAATAGTGCAACCACGAGTGCTATAATGGCTCTAGCCATGGTAATTAGCTCTATAGACTTAGTGCTTAGCAACCCAACCTGAAAGATGGGCAAGAGGGGGCGGCCGTGGTTTAGTGGCAGCTCATGTTTACATGGGGTGGTAGTCTTGGCTATGTTACCTCACCGAGAGGGCCATCAATACTGACGTGGAAACCTTAGCGGGTGGCTTTGTACTAAGGATATTTTGTGAAAGCCTCATAGTGGATGCCTAGCCATTCACCTAGGCAGTGTTTATGGGTCCGATCAACCCAGGCTAGATGGGATACATGGCTTGTGGGTAAAGTTGTACCACCTCTGCAAAGTGAAAAACTGATATATCAGCCGTGCTCACGGTTAAGAGCAACCTGAACCCTCACGTGATAATTGAACTTAAAGATGGAAAATAAATTGTGATCCGATGATCCATAAGTGGTTTGCTTAAGTGGTTTCACTTAAGTGTTTTGAAATAATCTTGTACTTATGTTTAATTGGGAATTTTGGGATACACTTACAATTAGTAAGTCAGGTGTTGCTAATAAAATATTGACCAACTAAAATGCTTACCGCTTATCCATAACCTACCTTGTTAACTTTGCATTATTTCCCCCACTTGCTGAGCCTCGACCATAAGTGAGCTCACCCTTGCTAATATTTTGATCAGAGGGTGATGACGAAGACTTCACAGATGACATTGATGAATTTAAACGATGCGCCAGTCACCTTCCTGTGGAAGAGTGTCCATGTTTCATTCCGCCGTACTTTGATAATGATACTTGTTTAAGATACTATGATCCAGATGATGTAATAAAGTTACTCTACTCATTTTTACGCCTTTATTGCATTGTCTTTTGATATATTACACTTGTGACGGCAACATATGTGTGGGAAAGGGATCCTGGCACACATATGCTATGCATTCAGTTTTGCCCCCTAAAACCGGGTGTGACAGAAGTGGTATCAGAGCTATGCTGACTCTAGGTCGTTAGACTAGTTAGAAATGGAAAGCCTAGTCTGTTCAAAACATGCTAATTTTGTTCTTACAAAATTATTTTATTAATCTTACCTCTTTAAAATTTAACTAAGTTCACATTTTCTCTTGTAGATGGTTCGTACAATCCAAACCACCCGGACCAACACCAACTACATCCCTCCGCCACGACAAGTTCCCGTCTACCCCGTGGTAGTCGAGGAAATCCCTGTGGATCTCCCTCGCATTCGTGTGGAGAACGGAGTTATTCTGGAGGACAGCTCGGAGGAGTTTCTGCCTACTGTCACACCCGGTTTTGAAGGTAAACCGAATGCGAACCATGTACGTGCCAGAATCAGAAATTCACATACACAGTGATTACATAAATGACTCATCATAGAACAATGCTTCGAATAACAATAAAAAAATAAGTAATGATATTAAAGACTAGAGTCATTTACATAATATAAATCAAAGTACACAAAATCGAAACGTAGCCAACGTAAACAAACCCACCACTGGCAGCTGACTGGGGGAGGTCGCTAGCCTAATCCTCGAACTCGTCGAAGTCCTAGAACTCCTGGAGATCCGCCTCAACGCCATTCTCCTTCTTTACCTGAGCATAGATTGCACCAAAGGCAACCTGGTGTTTTATGAAAGCAAGGGTCAGTACACATCAACGTACACAACAAATGTCCCGTTTGGCTGAGGTGGACTAGCTTTATGTGGGGTTAAGCTCAAGCAGTTGCTTTTAGTTGGTCAGATATTTATTATTAGTGGAAGCCAAGTTTTAGCAATAACCAACCTGTGAATCATTTCCTCATCGAAGAGCATCATTATCATCATCGAACCAAAACCATAAATAGAACCATTGTATCTCGAACCATCTGTATCTCTAATCAAACTGGATCCCAAGGCCGCTCTTAACCGTGAGCACGACTGATATATCAGTTTCATAATACTCTGCAGAGGTTGCACACTTTACCCATGAGCCGTGATCCCCTTTCTGCTCGAGGATCGCGACTCCCCATTGATCACTTCCAAGGTGAACTGGTAGGGTCTCACTACGTGGCTTTTCCCTAGGGTCCTCACTATGCGAATGTTGGAAACGACCATTGCATAAAGTCCATCTGACGTCCTAAAACCTATACCTCTACCCTCAGGAAAAAAGCCATGGGATGATGCCCGTACCCAGATCCCTAAGCGAGAATATAGGAGCCATAACAGATGCCTCCTTTCCCCAATGACCAAAACCAGCACCCAACATAAGACTTCCCTAATTACTTGACCAAGGGCGTCCCATACCACCATCATGGTTGCACTGTTTTCCCGGGTGGTCTCTCAATGAACAGGTCCTTATGGAGAGGTACTAAGGAACCAGCCTGAGTCCCATAAAGTATCACAAGTTCATCACCATAATAAAGATAACATCATCGTATCATAAATATTCTCATCATGTTCGTTGATTAAAGTAGAGCAATAGCATGAAGCTAACCATAATAACCCAAAAGGTAATCAAGGACAAGATAAATACAAAGCTAGTCAATCCTTAGGATTCAATTGAGTAATGCGAGATAGTGATTTATAAAGTAAATAGGACATAATGGGTCAGAGGACACTTGGCTTCACTAAACAGATGCTCAGGGTCTTCAATCTCGTAGAACTCGAAGAACCAGATCACTTGGTCGCCAACGCTTGACCATCGATTCCTCGAAGCTTGGAAACGAATCGCGATCTAATCGCAACGCGCAACGAATACGAACAGACATAGACAAACAAACATATACATGCATAAGAACATTACACCATACAAAGGAAACCATTATAAAAACGTGTACTATAAAATAGAGATCACTTCTACAGTCACGCGAGGAAATAAGCGCTGAAATCGAAACTATGGTTGAGACGATATGGTTTTCGGAAGGTTTGCATAATAAACGCGTAACCTATGTTCTAGGTCGATTTTAATTAATATAAATTATTTACGGAAGATACTCTAAAGAAGTATCTAATGTGGCATTAATCGATATTGTAATCTGATCAGAAACCACATTCTTAAACTGGCCAAATTATATTTATAAACACGACACATAAGACTCATTATGTTTAAACATATAATAAATTTATAAATGACACGACATACGGGTACCACTAAATTATATCATTTTATATTAATCGAATATTGAATATAACGTCTAAGTCGACATAATCGCTTAACAGGTTCGATCGAACTGTTATTTTAACTAACCGACGCTAAACAAGAAATTAATTATTTAACATGAACGATGCGGTGAAGCGATTTTATCAAAGTGCCTGAATAGCGATTTATGCGAGCGGCGACGCGAGCGAACAACATGTGAATTAGCACGCGCGACGACACGTGAAATAACCCTGCGGCATGCGCGAAGGAGCACACGGACATCGTGCACGACAACACGTGACCATGTGCGACTGACGCGTGACGACGCGCGCGAACAACTCGTGACAAGACGCGAACCATACGCGTGGCGTGAACGAACGGCGACGACGTACAAGCAGCACACGACTGACACGCGAAACAGCGTGCCACCGCATGCGGAACATGCCATGTGACATGCAGAGAAAAACTAATTAGATGTCGTGCTTAAACTAAACAAGTATTAAATAAATAAAAAGTATTTAAGCTAATATTAACCATGTTAATGTTTATTATCAAAGCGCAAGTTGAACACTACACTTTTAATCTAATTAGAATATTAATCTAACAATTATTAGTCGAACAAACCTTAAGTTAACTATCTAAAATATGCAACCAGATGAATTAACATTATTAACATAAATGTTTATAAACGAAAACAATTTATTATCATGCGCAGAAGTCGCGCGACACACGTGACTTTGCGCGCGGACAACGCGCGACAATGCGCACTATCCGCACGAGCGACACACGAAGACAACATGTGGAGACACGCGCTAAACAGCACGTGCGATTCAGCAAGCCATCGCGCACGGAACAACATGTGCGACATACAAGAAATATCTAAATAGATGACGCACATACACTAAGCGAGTATTAATGTAAAATATTTGAGTTGACATTAATCACGTTAACGTATATTTATAAAAGCGCCTCTTAAAACTATAAATAAGTTTTAATTAAGTTGCTCTTTTAAAAACCAACGGACAAATAAATAATTAACTAAAGTATGTTTTACAATAAAACAATATTTTTAATGTGTACAAGACATCATTATAAAACTAACGCAACTGAAAATGTACAAAACAAATTTATAACACAAGAGTTAATGCGTAATTAATAAACAACGGATTAAAGTGATGTGGCGTATTCTGACTGGTCGAGGGGCTGATCGCGCAGATGGCCACAGAATAGCGGGCGCAGAGGATCGAAAAGGATGGGATTTTGTGTGGATGAAAGGAAGCGGTTGTTTCCTCTTCCTTCTCATGCATGAACTGACAATTTCTTCTTCAACCATCCACCTCCCTCCTCTCTTCTTCCTTGTGAGACAAATGAGCAGCACGGGGAGGACGAGCCCCGTCGAGGGTCAGGCGCCGGCTGGCCACGCCGATGGGCCACGCTGCAGGCTCACCGGGCTGCGAGCACAGCGAGGGGGGGGGGAAGAAGGCACGGTGGCCAAGGGAGGGCACGACACGACGACCAGAGAATGAGAAGGAGAGAGTGGGAGGAGAGAGAGAGGGACTGGGCAAGGGCGCTGAGTACCCATTCAAATTGATTCGGCCGGTGGTAAAGTTCGAGCCGATAGTGTTTGCTTGAATGTAAGTGTGGAAATAAGGGGGATAGAGTTTCCCGCTAACCTCATAGTAATGGGTACTCAGGGCATAGATGCCATCCTAGGGATGAATTGGCTAGATAAGTACCAAGTAGTTATCAACTATGATAAGAGGACAATTAAGTTGGTGTCTCCACTATGAAAAGAAGTGGTGACTGAGTTAGTCTCACCTGAGCCAAGGAAAGAAGGTTGTCATCAAATGGCTATTGATAGCAAGGAGGCTGATCCACTCGAGACTACCAAGGTTGTGTCAGAATTTCCGGATGTGTTCCCGAAAGATTTACCAGGTATGCCACCCGAGCGGAAAGTTGAGTTTGCCATAGAGCTTCTTCCTAGAACCGCCCCCATCTTTAAAAGAGCCTACTGAGTATCTGGACCAGAGTTGGTTGAACTCAAGAAGCAGATCGATGAGCTATCAGAGAAAGGCTACATCAGACCAAGCACCTCACCTTGGGTTGCCCCTGTCCTATTCATGGAGAAGAAAGATGGCACCAAGAGGATGTGCATCGATTATCGAGCTCTGAATGAGGTCACAATCAAGAACAAGTACCCCTTGCCCAGAATAGAAGATCTGTTCGACCAGCTGAGAGAAGACAGCGTGTTTTCAAAGATAGATCTGAGGTCAGGTTATCATCAGCTCAGGATCCAACCTTCAGACATCCCGAAGACTGCATTCATCACCAAGTATGGGCTATATGAGTTCACCGTTATGTCTTTTGGCCTAACGAATGCCCCAACCTTCTTCATGAATTTGATGAACAGTGTATTCATGGATTATCTCGAAAAGTTTGTGATGGTATTCATTGATGACATTCTCATATATTCTCAAAGTGAGGAGGAGCATGTGGATCATCTGAAGATGGTATTACAGAGATTACGAGAACACCAGCTGTATGCAGAGTTGAGCAAGTGCGAGTTCTGGATTGATGAAGTCCTGTTCTTGGGTTACATAATAAACAAAGATGGATTGGCTGTGGATCCGAAGAAAGTGGCAGACATTCTGAACTAGAAAGCTCAACAGATGCTCGAGGAATCAAGAGCTTCATTGGAATGGCCGGATATTATCGACGATTCATTGAAGGATTTTCGAAGATCGCAAAACTGATGACAGCTTTGCTAGGCAACAAAGTTGAGTTCAAGTGGACCTAGAAATGCCAAGAAGCTTTTGAAGCACTGAAAGAGAAGTTGACTACATCGCCTGTCTTAGTCTTGCCTGATGTGCACAAGCCCTTCTCGGTGTATTGTGACGCTTGTTACACTGGCTTGGGATGCGTATTGATGCAAGAGGGAAGAGTTGTGGCTTACTCGTCCCGACAGCTGAAGGTTCATAAGAAGAATTATCCAATCCATGACCTAGAGTTGGCAGCAGTGGTTCATGCACTGAAGACATGCATGCATTATTTGTACGGGCAGAAATGTGATGTCTACACAGCCACAAGAGTCTGAAGTACATATTCACCTATTCGGAGCTGAATATGAGACAACAAAGATGATTAGAGTTTATCAAAGACTATGAATTAGAAATTCACTACCATCCAGGCAAAGCGAATGTGGTAGCAGATGCCTTAAGTAGGAAAAGTCAAGTCAATATGATGGTCGCTCATCCGATGCCTTATGAGTTGGCCAAAGAATTTGACAGGTTGAGTCTCGGATTTCTGAATAACATGCGAGGAGTAACAGTTGAGTTAGAATCCATCTTAGAGTATGAAATCAAGGAAACACAGAAGAATGATGAGAAGATCAATGAAATCTGGCAACTGATTCTAGAAGGAAGAGGCAAGGATTTTCGGGAGGATGCAGAAGGTGTGGTATGGTTCAAGGACCGTTTTGTGTGTTCCCAATGTCCAGTCTATTCAGGAGTTGATCCTCAAGGAAGCTCATGAGACAGCTTATTCCATACACCCTGGAAGTGAGAAGATGTATCAGGATCTGAAGAAGAAACCACCATGGTAAGGAATGAAAAGGGAGATCGCAGAGCACGTGGCTATGTGTGATAGCTATCGAAGGATCAAGGCAGAGTATCAGAAGCCAGCTGGGTTGTTGCAGCCGTTGCGAATTCCTCAGTGGAAATGGGATGAAATCGGGATGGACTTCATAGTCGATTGCCTCGCACTCGAGCCGGCTACGATTCCATTTGGGTAGTGGTAGACCGCTTGACCAAGTCAGCCCACTTCATACCTATCAAGACTAGCTACAACAGTGCAATATTGGCGGAGCTATACATGTCCCAAATCATTTGTCTTTATGGTGTGCCAAAGAAGATAGTGTTAGACAGAGGAACACAATTCACCTCTCATTTCTGGCAGCAGTTGCATGAAGCTTTGGGTACACATTTAAACTTCAGTTCAGCTTATCACCCGCAAACAGACGGTCAGACTGAAAGAACTAATTAGATCCTCGAAGATATGTTGAGAGCCTGTGCGCTGCAAGATCAGTCCAGATGGGACAAGAGGTTACCTTATGCAGAATTCTCCTATAACAACAATTACCAGGCCAGCTTGAAGATGTCACCATTTCAGGCGCTTTATGGAAGGAGTTGTAGAACTCCGTTGCAATGGGATCAGCCTGGAGAAAAGAAAGTGTTCGGGCCAGACATTTTGCTCGAAGCTAAAGAGAACATCAAGGTAGTTCAGGAGAATCTAAAGATTGCGTACTCAAGGCAGCAAAGTTATGCAAATACAAGAAGGAGAGAGCTGAGTTTTGAAGTTGGAGATTTTGTCTACCTGAAGGTATCGCCTATCAGAGGAGTCAGAAGATTCGGAGTCAAGGGCAAGCTAGCACCACGATATGTTGGTCCGTATCAGATTCTCGCGAAGCGCGGAGAAGTGGCCTATTAGTTTAGTCAGCCAGAAGATTTGTCAGCTGTGCATGATGTCTTTCATGTGTCTCAGTTGAAGAAGTGTCTGCGTGTGCCAGAAGAGCAGTTGCCAGTGGAAGGTCTAGAAGTCCAAGAAGACTTGACCTACATAGAGAAGCCAACACAGATTCTTGAGACTGCAGACAGGGTCACCCGGAGGAACACTGTCAGAATGTGCAAAGTCAGATGGGGTCACCACTCTAAGGAAGAAGCAACATGGGAGTGTGAAGATGATCTGAGGGCCAACTATCCCGAACTCTTTGCTGGCCAACCTTGAATCTCGAGGGCGAGATTTTTTTAAGGGGGATAGGTTTGTAACGCCTTGAATTTGGGGGTAGAATTTTTCTTCTTCGATACTCACCAAATTCATGTGTTACTCTCTTTCTCTTCCTGTTTTGCTCCTTCTTCCCATTTTCAAAGAAATATAATGACTGGTGTCTGTCTCGCGTGTAAACAAAAAACCTAAGTTGACATGGGTGTTGCATCATGCCGAAGCATATTTCTTTTGTCTGATGATTGGATTTAATCACACATCTGTCTCGCCTCGTTTCGGGTTCTTGATTCGCAGTTGGATTCCGATCAGTGGTCATGCGTGTTGTGGGTTTTCGGCCCGCGACGCGACCCAACCCAACCCGGCGTGCTCCCGCGCGCCCCTGGCGCCTCCAAACCCCCCATGCGCCCCTCTCCGTTTCTCTCATTTGGTTTTCCCGCACAGCAACTCCCTCTCCCTCTCTTCCACGTCTCTCTCACCTCTTTTCCCTAGGTGATCCGGTGGACAGTTATCGCCGGATTTTAGATCCCAAGGTGAGATTCCCTCTCCCCTCTCCTCTTCTCCCTCCCTCCCCTTTCCCCTTCCCTTCCCTCTCGCCTGCGCGCGTGCCGTCTCTCCCCCCCGCACGTGGCTCTCCCCTGGTGGCGCCCCTGCGTGCGGGCCCCCTCCCCCAGCGACCCCCGCGCGCCCCTCTCCCTCGGCACGCGCAGCTCGTTCCTGCGCGCGCGACGTTTGAATTTCAGTTTGACTAATTTTAAGTTTGGTTTGATTAACGTGTTGCGTCGCGCGCTTCGTCGCGTGACGATTTAGTTAAAATCCGGATTTATTAATGTGCTGAGTCGTGTGCTTCGTCGCGCGACGATTCAACTTAAGTTTAGATTATTTAATGTGCGACGTCGCACGTTTAGTCGCGTGTAACACTCCAAAATCCTATTCTTGACATTTTGAAAAAAAATCCCAAAAAAATTAAGTAAAACAATATCATAATATATAGGTTTCCAAAATGATTTTTTATAAATAAAGAATCTTAAATATTAGTGGCACTCTTAATTGGACCATACACTCGAAATGATATTTTGTTAAGGTATATTGTTTTTGTGTATGAATTATATATATAAAAACATTTGACTATACGGATATTATAAATAAAGGACTTACTCCTTTTTATGAATATTATTTGTGAATAAAATAATTGAATAATACATAAACAAACCTATATCTGCATCATGTTGGATTTTGGGTTGTGCATTTAATTTGAAGTTCAAAACTTTATTTCAATTTATATTATATATATATTTATATAGAAATAGAAAATAGAAAACTAAAAAGAAAAAAAAGAGAGAACGCACTTACCTGCTCGCTTTGGCCCCGCTGGACATAATCATCTTGTCAGGCGCTAGTTCAACGGAGTCTGCGAAACAGAATTTAAAAAAAAAACTCGCTCGTATCCTTGCGTTAGTTAACAGCCGTAGATGCCGCCCGGAAATCTCGCTGGCTATTCCTGGGTTTGGCCGGAATCTGGGCGCCGCTTGGGTGTATATATTTGAGGCCCCTTCTCCCTCCAATAAACAGACGCCACATCTGCCAATCTCCCCGTGGATCCGGCTCGGGTGCATGGCTTCCCCGCGGACAACATCGGCGCTAGGCGCGGCCGCAGCAAACCCAACGCCATTGTCGAGTCCGGAAAGAACAGCTATTCGGTGATCCTCGCTGGAGTTTCTGTTGCAGTCCTAGGGGCGTTGCATGCTAGCTCTGGTGCCACTCGTGGCCACTTCATGCAAGCGCGTTTGCCGGTGCCGTGCTATTTCCTCCTCGCGTTGATCCCAAGCCTGGTGGAATCGCGCCAGTGGGCCCTTGCCTCAGATGCGCGTCGTTGCTTGCTGCCCACCGCCGTTGGGCAGCGCCACCGTGCCACCCTACCTGTGGCCCACGCTTGTCTCGTCACGGTTCACCGGTAAGCCGCTCCCAGACAGTTCCCTAGACTCTAGGCATCATGTCGGTCGCTTCGGAGTAGGGGATAGGGTAGTAGGTGCGGGTTGGATAGTCACCAGCGACGTCCGCCGCCGTGTATGCCCATGGCGCCACCGTGGTTGGCCACTGGCCGCCGCGTCTGGGCATAGAATAAGGAAGAAGGTTGGCGGGCCATCGATCTCGCTATGGGTGGCTAGGATTAGACGCTTGTACCGGTTCGTCTTGGCTCGATCTCGACCGTAGATTGTTGTGTATGCGGCCACGGTTGGTTTGGGGCTGTTTTAACTCCTGGCCGTCGATCTCGTGATACGCGACTCAGGTGTATTGGTGGGTTGGGATCTAATCCGATCCTTGAATTCAGGATCGGATGGCTTAACTCTACCCGTACCCCTTCGCCGTGGCATGTTGCTAAAGAGCTCCTGACTTTCTTAAAAATAAAACCCGCCGTCCACTCGGATTGTTTACTGAGTCTGAGAAAGTTTATGATTTTGCCCCTGCACTTTATAGAATTTGATGCCCAGTTTTGAGAACTAGAAAATTCAGTAAAAGTAATTAGAAAATGATTTTTAATAAAAAAACAATACTAGAAACTTGTATAATTCATATATAATTCATTTTAGCTCCAAATTGAGTCATTCCAGTTGCAATAATTTTGTATTAATATTGTCTATCAACTAGTAACACTGTTTATCCATGAAACTTGAATTAAAATTATTTATTTGGATTAATCTATTCCAAGCACTAAATAATTTCGGAAATTCATCGTAGCTCCGAATTTAGTGGTTCTTGTTTCTACGATCTCGTAACGTCGCGTAGTTTATTATTGTGCAGTTGGTGCTTATGTTTGGTGTAATGTTAATTTTGCCTATACCATGTTTGTTTGTATTTCTACGACTAGCGCGAGGTGCGAGTCATCTGAAGATCATCCTGGTACCTGGAATCTCAAGTCCCAGACAAGTTGTGCCCTTGATCACTTCTTTTACCCACTCATGTTCTAATTAATCATAATGATCTGCATAGGTTAATTTTGATGGGACCCAATAGGTTACCCTAATTTGACTATCTTTATACCTTGTTCACCACTGGATTTTCGGGTAGTACCTGCTATTGCTTTATGTGGTTTTGGGTATAGAGATACATTTTATTCATGATTATCTTTTATTATCAGTTATTATTTATTGTTCATGATAAGATCATTATGTTAATTGGAACATGGAGAACCACCCGGGAAAATAGTGCTACCACAAGGGTTTATGGACGCCCTTGGCTAACTAATCAGGAAAGCTAGTGGAAGACTATCTTACCCGAAAGGGGCAAGGGCAGTAGGGAGTGGTCAGTGTAGGGAGGTCCTTGGTTGATTTTGCTGCGATGGCGGTCAGACAAGAACCCTGCATTGGAGCTTCCTATAAACTGTAGCGGGTTTTCTGAAGCTAGTGGAACTTTGTAAAGGCCTCGTAGTGTTACCCTGCCTCGCCTCCTCGGTAGAGGTGTATGGGAAGTCGCGATCCCTTGGCAGATGGGTAACATGACTTGTGGGTAAAGATGCGCAACCTCTGCAGAGTGTAAAACTGGTATACTAGCCGTGCTCACGGTCATGAGCAGCTCGGGCACTCACATGATTAAATTATGGAACCTAAACTCAATTTGTCATATGCATTGCATCACAGGTGAGGTTGTTACTTTTGTTCTACTACTTAATTGGGCTGGTATTTACTTATACTTAGTAATTGCTAATAATTTTTTGACCAACTTTAAAAGCAATGCTCAGCTCTAACCATCCTCTTTGGTAAGCCTTACACTTCACGTGAGCTCCCACCTTTGGCGAGTTCATACACATTATTCCCCACAACTTGTTGAGCGATGAACGTATGTGAGCTCACTCTTGCTGTCTCACACCCCCCACAGGTCAATAATAGGTACCACAGGATGAGGCGCGTGGAGGATGCTGCGATGTGTTCGTGAGAGGTCTAGGTCGTCGTCTCCCAGTCAACTTTGGGTTGCTGGACCGTTGTCTCCTTATAATGTAATTATTTATTTATCTTGTACAGAACTCCTGTTATGTAGTAAAGATGTGACATTCGATCATGTGCCATGAATCATCATATGTGTGAGACTTGGTCCCAGCACACCTGGTGATTATGTTCGCGCCCGGGTTTTGGACCCCTAAAATCCGGGTGTGACAGAAGTGGTATCAGAGGAATGTTGACTGTAGGACGAAACCTAGATAGAACTGGACAACCATTATCTACTTACCTTTGCTACTCTGATTCTTTCTAAACTTTTCTTAATCTTTTCTTATCTATTTCCGCTTTACTCTGATTACTCTTACCTTTTCTCTTCTAAAGACAAAAGTGGGTTTCACACTTTGAAATCCTGTACCTAAAGTGACCTTTAGGAATAGGAGACCTACTCGTAGGAACAAAAAAATCAAAACTATTTTAGTAAATATTGATATGCTTGAATGCTTGTTCTTATGATACTTGTTTGATTTGGATCTTTGATTGAGTGTGATGAGTTGTGGAGTAATGTCCACAATTAAATCTGTATCTACAAATAGGCATAAAGGATAATATTTATAAAATAACTAGATGAACTAGATTATCCCTCATTAAAGTATGTAGCCTAACAATATCCATCTCATCTTAAAAGATTCTATCCTACACTCATAGATCCATCTCATCTCAAAAGATCCTAACTTATCCTAATTAAAATATATCTAGCTTAATAATCTATCTTGTCCTTCAAGATTCTCGCTTATCTTAATAGATTCAACTTATCTTAAAAGATTCGTCTTATCCTAACCACTTTACTTATCTCATCCTAGAGTAATAAACATGGTCTAATTCAAATTTATTAGATCTTATTTAGTCAAATCTAGTTACGCTAAACTAATATAGTTTCCATCAAATCTAAACTAACCTAATGTAACTCACTCAAATAGGTGAGTTAATACTTGTGAAATAGATTAGACCCTATCCGCATGTTTTAACCTAGTTCACTTTGCACTAAATAAAGAACGACAGACCAACCCAACCAATAGAGTCTTGAAGGATTGCATAATCTATCAAACCTCACCTGACATCAAACCAGTTTGACCTACATCATGTAGTCTATCTCATCCATATCTATCTTAACCATATTCCCCAACCGATGATATACACTAACCATGAATCAATTAGAACAAGACTGGAGAAGAAAAGATCAACCTCGTCAAGGAAGGAGAGAAGTCAAACTCAATCTTCACATGCATTACCACCCAACACGGAGTTCTTCCTCACCATAAACATTCTTACCCCAGGCTATTCTTGCCCTAACCTACTCATCTTTTATCCTACATAATAAAATGACTATACATATAAATACCCATGCTCTCTCAATCACCCACTATTGACTAAAATAAATAAATAAGACTATGGATTATTAAACCAACTATAGACTAAAAGCTGGATTACAAATTAATCCTTCTGCAAATCTCGAGGACGAGATTATTTTTAAGGGGGTAGAATTTGTAACACTCCAAAATCCTATTCTTGACATTTTGAAAAAAAATCCCAAAAAAATTAAGTAAAACAATATCATAATATATAGGTTTCCAAAATGATTTTTTATAAATAAAGAATCTTAAATATTAGTGGCACTCTTAATTGGACCATACACTCGAAATGATATTTTGTTAAGGTATACTGTTTTTGTGTATGAATTATATATATAAAAACATTTGACTATACGGATATTATAAATAAAGGACTTACTCCTTTTTATGAATATTATTTGTGAATAAAATAATTGAATAATACATAAACAAACTTATATCTGCATCATGTTGGATTTTGGGTTGTGCATTTAATTTGAAGTTCAAAACTTTATTTCAATTTATATTATATATATATTTATATAGAAATAGAAAATAGAAAACTAAAAAGAAAAAAAAGAGAGAACGCACTTACCTGCTCGCTTTGGCCCCGCTGGACATAATCATCTTGTCAGGTGCTAGTTCAACGGAGTCTGCGAAACAGAACTTAAAAAAAAAACTCGCTCGTATCCTTGCGTTAGTTAACAGCCGCAGATGCTGCCCGGAAATCTCGCTGGCTATTCCTGGGTTTGGCCGGAATCTGGGCGCCGCTTGGGTGTATATATTTGAGGCCCCTTCTCCCTCCAACAAACAGACGCCACATCTGCCAATCTCCCCGTGGATCCGGCTCGGGTGCATGGCTTCCCCGCTGACAACATCGGCGCTAGGCGCGGCTGCAGCAAACCCAACGCCATCGTCGAGTCCGGAAAGAACAGCTATTCGGTGATCCTCGCTGGAGTTTCTGTTGCAGTCCTAGGGGCGTTGCATGCTAGCTCTGGTGCCACTCGTGGCCACTTCATGCAAGCGCGTTTGCCGGTGCCGTGCTATTTCCTCCTCGCGTTGATCCCAAGCCTGGTGGAATCGCGCCAGTGGGCCCTTGCCTCAGATGCGCGTCGTTGCTTGCTGCCCACCGCCGTTGGGCAGCGCCACCGTGCCACCCTACCTGTGGCCCACGCTCGTCTCGTCACGGTTCACCGGTAAGCCGCTCCCAGACAGTTCCCTAGACTCTAGGCATCATGTCGGTCGCTTCGGAGTAGGGGATAGGGTAGTAGGTGCGGGTTGGATAGTCACCAGCGACGTCCGCCGCCGTGTATGCCCATGGCGCCACCGTGGTTGGCCACTGGCCGCCGCGTCTGGGCATAGAATAAGGAAGAAGGTTGGCGGGCCATCGATCTCGCTATGGGTGGCTAGGATTAGATGCTTGTACCGGTTCGTCTCGGCTCGATCTCGACCGTAGATTGTTGTGTATGCGGCCACAGTTGGTTTGGGGCTGTTTTAACTCCTGGCCGTCGATCTCGTGATACGCGACTCAGGTGTATTGGTGGGTTGGGATCTAATCCGATCCCTGAATTCAGGATCGGATGGCTTAACTCTACCCGTACCCCTTCGCCGTGGCATGTTGCTAAAGAGCCCCTGACTTTCTTAAAAATAAAACCCGCCGTCCACTCGGATTGTTTACTGAGTCTGAGAAAGTTTATGATTTTGCCCCTGCACTTTATAGAATTTGATGCCCAGTTTTGAGAATTAAAAAATTCAGTAAAAGTAATTAGAAAATGATTTTTAATAAAAAAACAATACTAGAAACTTGTATAATTCATATATAATTCATTTTAGCTCCAAATTGAGTCATTCCAGTTGCAATAATTTTGTATTAATATTGTCTATCAACTAGTAACACTGTTTATCCATGAAACTTGAATTAAAATTATTTATTTGGATTAATCTATTCTAAGCACTAAATAATTTCGGAAATTCATCGTAGCTCCGAATTTAGTGGTTCTTGTTTCTACGATCTCGTAACGTCGCGTAGTTTATTATTGTGCAGTTGGTGCTTATGTTTGGTGTAATGTTAATTTTGCCTATACCATGTTTGTTTGTATTGCTACGACTAGCGCGAGGTGCGAGTCATCTGAAGATCATCCTGGTACCTGGAATCTCAAGTCCCAGGCAAGTTGTGCCCTTGATCACTTCTTTTACCCACTCATGTTCTAATTAATCATAATGATCTGCATAGGTTAATTTTGATGGGACCCAATAGGTTACCCTAGTTTGACTATCTTTATACCTTGTTCACCACTGGATTTTCGGGTAGTACCTGCTATTGCTTTATGTGGTTTTGGGTATAGAGATACATTTTATTCATGATTATCTTTTATTATCAGTTATTATTTATTGTTCATGATAAGATCATTATGTTAATTGGAACATGGAGAACCACCCGGGAAAACAGTGCTACCACAAGGGTTTATGGACGCCCTTGGCTAACTAATTAGGAAAGCTAGTGGAAGACTATCTTACCCGAAAGGGGCAAGGGCAGTAGGGGAGTGGTCAGTGTAGGGAGGTCCTTGGTTGATTTTGCTGCGATGGCGGTCAGACAAGAACCCTGCATTGGAGCTTCCTATAAACTGTAGCGGGTTTTCTGAAGCTAGTGGAACTTTGTAAAGGCCTCGTAGTGTTACCCTGCCTCGCCTCCTCGGTAGAGGTGTATGGGAAGTCGCGATCCCTTGGCAGATGGGTAACATGACTTGTGGGTAAAGATGCGCAACCTCTGTAGAGTGTAAAACTGGTATACTAGCCGTGCTCACGGTCATGAGCAGCTCGGATACTCACATGATTAAATTATGGAACCTAAACTCAATTTGTCATATGCATTGCATCGCAGGTGAGGTTGTTACTTTTGTTCTACTACTTAATTGAGCTGGTATTTACTTATACTTAGTAATTGCTAATAAAATTTTGACCAACTTTAAAAGCAATGCTCAGCTCTAACCATCCTCTTTGGTAAGCCTTACACTTCACGTGAGCTCCCACCTTTGGCGAGTTCATACACATTATTCCCCACAACTTGTTGAGCGATGAACGTATGTGAGCTCACTCTTGCTGTCTCACACCCCCCACAGGTCAATAACAGGTACCACAGGATGAGGCGCGTGGAGGATGCTGCGATGTGTTCGTGAGAGGTCTAGGTCGTCGTCTCCCAGTCAACTTTGGGTTGCTGGACCGTTGTCTCCTTATAATGTAATTATTTATTTATTTTGTACAGAACTCCTGTTATGTAGTAAAGATGTGACATTCGATCCTGTGCCATGAATCATCATATGTGTGAGACTTGGTCCCAGCACACCTGGTTATTATGTTCGCGCCCGGGTTTTGGACCCCTAAAACCCGGGTGTGACATCGCGCGACGTTTTGTTTTAAATTCAGTTTAAGTGACGTATGCTATCATGCGTGTTGGGGACTTGTTCTCAAATGCTATGAGTCAAGAACAAGGCAACACAAAGTATTAAATGTTAAAGTCCTTCGTCCTTCGAAGCATTATTTCCCTTAGGATATAACGATCTTCGGACGAAGGTCATGAAGGACGTACCTTCATGATCACGATTATAAGATAATGAAAGATGAAACATATGAGACATGAAAGATAGCACGAACAAACACATTATTTCATTCATATGTTTCATTATGCAAACTAGAATATTTAAATACAATATTTAATTATATTTATACCTTCGGCTTGACAGAAGGCAAAAATCCAAATGTTGCGCGCGAGTGATTACAGGATAGCGTGAACAGTATGGGGGTACTGTTCATCTATTTATAGGCACAGGACACAGCCTGTGGAGAATTACATTCATGCCCTTTACAAAGGTTTACAATAATACAAATTATCATGGGCCAGTTGGTCATTTCATGTTTAAGTCGGTGCATTTGGAAATATACTCCGAAGCCTTTTGATTAATAGCTTCGACTTCGTGTCAATCTTCCGAAGGTGTTTCTTCTTATGAGACCTTCGGCGATGAAGCAGACCCCCAACAGTAGCCCCTTCACGGTGCTAGATCGTTTTTCGTGACAAGCTTGACCCGTGAAAAATTCTCTCAGGCTTCGGAATGCCGAAGGTCCAAAAAACACCTTCCCTGAGCTCGTTGCTGAGAAACGATTAAAATATTCCGAGTGAAAGATGGTCCCACCATGCAACGGGTACGCACGATCTGGAGATTCGGCTTCTTGGGCACCATGGTCCACCGTTCAGCGAGTGCGGGTGACTGTTCAACGGGTGCGAGCGGCTTGACGATTCACCTTCCCACCTGCAATACTATATAAACAGACGGGTAGGTGTGAAGTTACCATAGCATTTACTGCTATTGCATCGTTGTTGAAAGGGAATTAGGCTTACACCTAGTTCCTAAATAATTTTGGTGGTTGAATTGCCCAACACAAATCTTTGGACTAACTAGTTTGCCCAAGTGTATAGATTATACAGGTGTAAAAGGTTCACACTCAGCCAATAAAAAGACCAAGTTTTGAATTCAATAAAGGAGCAAAGGGGCAACCGAAGGCACCCCTGGTGTGGCGCACCGGACTGTCCGGTGTGCCACCGGACAGTGCACAGTACCTGTCCGGTGCACCAGGGGACTCAGACTCAAACTCTTCACCTTCGGGAATTCCAGGGGAGACTCGGCTAAAATTCACCGGACTGTCCGGTGTACACCGGACAGTGTCCGGTGCGCCAAAGGAGGTCGGCCTCAGGAACTCGCCAGCTTCGGGAGAAGCCAACGGCTCGTCCGCTATTATTCACCGGACTGTCCGGTGTGCACCGGACTGTCCGGTGCAACTCCGGGACAACGGTCGTCTCCGCGCCAACGGCTCTCTGCCGCGCATTCAATGCGCCGTCTGCGCGCGCAGAAGTCAGAATCGCCCATGCTGGCACACCGGACATCAAACAGTACCTGTCCGGTGTGCACCGGACACCCAGGCGGGCGCACAAGTCAGAAGCTCCAACGGCTAGAATCCAACGGCAGTGATGACGTGGCAGGGGCACCGGACTGTCCGGTGTGCACCGGACTGTCCGGTGCGCCATCGGGCAGAAGCCTCCAGCCAACGGTCAAGTTTGGTGGTTGGGGCTATAAATACCCCAACCACCCCACCATTCATTGCATCCAAGTTTTCCACTTCTCAACCACTAACAAGAGCTAGGCATTCAATTCTAGACACATTCAAAGAGATCAAATCCTCTCCAATTCCACACAAAACCCTAGTGACTAGAGAGAGTGATTTTCCGTGTTCATTTGAGCTCTTGCGCTTGGATTGCTTCTTTTCTTTCTCACTTGTTCTTGAGATCACAACTCCATTGTAATCAAGGCAAGAGGCACCAATTGTGTGGTGGCCCTTGCGGGGAAGTTTTGTTCCCGGCTTTGATTAGAGAAGAGAAGCTCACTCGGTCCGAGGGACCGTTTGAGAGAGGGAAGGGTTGAAAGAGACCCGGCCTTTGTGGCCTCCTCAACGGGGAGTAGGTTTGCAAGAACCGAACCTCGGTAAAACAAATCTCCGTGTTTCATTTGCTTATTCGCTTGGGATTTGTTTTGCGCCCTCTCTTGCGGACTCATTTATTATCACTAACGCTAACCCCGGCTTGTAGTTGTGTTTATATTTGCAAATTTCAGTTTCGCCCTATTCACCCCCCCTCTAGGCGACTATCAATTGGTATCAGAGCCCGGTGCTTCATTAGAGCCTAACCGCTCGAAGTGATGTCGGGAGATCACGCCAAGAAGGAGATGGAGACCGGCGAAAAGCCCACTACAAGCCACGGGAGCACTTCATCGGAAGAGTCCCGCACCAAAAGGAGGGAGAAGAAGAAGAGCTCCTCCAACAAAGGGAAGGAGAAGAAATCTTCTTCTCATCACAAAGAGAAGAAGGAAAAATCTTCTTCCCACAAGCCGCATCGGAAAGGCGACAAGCACAAGAGGATGAGGAAGGTGGTCTACTACGAGACCGACACTTCATCAACTTCTACCTCCGACTCCGATGCGCCCTCCGTCACTTCTAAGCGCCAAGAGCGCAAGAAGTATAGTAAGATCCCCCTACGCTACCCTCGCATTTCCAAACATACACCTTTACTTTCCGTCCCACTAGGCAAACCACCAACTTTTGATGGTGAAGATTACGCTAGGTGGAGCGATTTAATGCAATTTCATCTAATCTCGCTCCACAAAAGCATATGGGATGTTGTTGAGTTTGGTGCGCAGGTACCATCTATAGGGGATGAGAACTATGATGAGGATGAGGTGGCCCAAATCGAGCACTTCAACTCACAAGCCACAACAATTCTCCTCGCCTCACTAAGTAAAGAGGAATATAACAAAGTACAAGGGTTGAAGAACGCCAAGGAGGTTTGGGATGTACTCAAAACCGCGCACGAGGGAGACGAGCTCACCAAGATCACCAAGCGGGAAACGATCGAGGGGGAGCTCGGTCGGTTCCGGCTTCACAAAGGGGAGGAGCCACAACACATGTACAACCGGCTCAAGACTTTGGTGAACCAAGTGCGCAACCTCGGGAGCAAGAAGTGGGATGACCACGAAGTGGTAAATGTTATATTAAGATCTCTCATTTTTCTTAATCCCACTCAAGTTCAATTGATTCGTGGTAATCCTAGATATACTAAAATGACCCCCGAGGAAGTTATCGGGCATTTTGTAAGTTTTGAGTGCATGATAGAAGGCTCGAGGAAAATCAACGAGCTTGGCGACCCATCCGAAGCCCAACCCGTTGCATTCAAGGCAACGGAGGAGAAGAAGGAGGAGTCTACACCAAGTAGACAACCAATAGACGCCTCCAAGCTTGACAATGAGGAGATGGCGCTCGTCATCAAGAGCTTCCGCCAAATCCTCAAACAAAGGAGGGGGAAAGACTACAAGTCCCGCTCCAAGAAGATTTGCTACAAATGTGGTAAGCCCGGTCATTTCATTGCTAAATGTCCTATGTCTAGTGACAGTGACCGAGGCGACGACAAGAAGGGGAGAAGAAAGGAGAAGAAAAGGTACTACAAGAAGAAGGGCGGCGATGCCCATGTTTGTCGGGAATGGGATTCCGACGAAAGCTCTAGCGACTCCTCCGACGACGAGGACGCCGCCAACATCGCCGTCACCAAGGGACTCCTCTTCCCCAACGTCGGCCATAGGTGCCTCATGGCAAAGGACGGCAAACGGAAAAAGGTTAAATCTAACTCCTCCGCTAAATATGAATCTTCTAGTGATGATAATGCTAGTGATGAGGAGGATAATTTACGTTCCCTTTTTGCCAATCTTAACATGGAGCAAAAAGAAAAACTAAATGAATTGATTAGTGCTATTCATGAAAAGGATGACCTTTTGGACTCCCAAGAGGATTGTCTAATTAAAGAAAACAAGAAACATGTTAAGGTTAAAAAGGCTTATGCTCTAGAAGTAGAAAAATGTGAAAAATTGTATAGTGAGCTAAGCACTTGCCGTGAAATGATTGACAACCTTAGAAATGAAAATGCTATTTTAAATGCTAAGGTTGATTCACATGTTTGTAATGTTTCTATTCCCAATCTTAGAGATGATAACATTGACTTGCTTGCTAAGATTGATGAATTGAATGCATCTCTTGCTAGCCTTAGATTAGAAAATGAAAATTTAATTGCTAAGGCTAAAAATTTTGATGTTTGCAATGCTACTATTTCCGACCTTAGAACTAAGAATGAAATGTTGCATGCTAAGGTTGTAGAACTTAAATCTTGCAAACCCTCTACATCTAATGTTGAGCATGTTTCTATTTGCACTAGATGTAGAGATATTGATGTTAATGCTATTCTTGATCATATGGCTTTAATTAAACAACAAAATGATCATATAGCAAAATTAGATGCTAAAATTGCCGAGCACAACCTAGAAAATGAGAAATTTAAATTTGCTCGTAGCATGCTTTATAATGGGAGACGCCCTGGCATTAAGGATGGCATTGGCTTCCAAAGGGGAGACAATGTCAAACTTAATGCTCCTCCAAAGAACTTATCTAACTTTGTTAAGGGCAAGGCTCCCATGCCTCAGGATAACGAGGGTTACATTTTGTACCCTGCCGGCTATCCTGAGAGCAAAATTAGAAAGATTCATTCTAGGAAGTCTCACTCTGGCCCTAATCATGCTTTTATGTATAAGGGTGAGACATCTAGCTCTAGGCAACCAACCCGTGCCAAGTTGCCTAGAAAGAAAACTCCTATTGCATCAAATGATCATGCCATTTCATTTAAAACGTTTGATGCATCTTATGTGCTTACTAGCAAATCCGGCAAGATAGTTGCCAAATTTGTTGGGGGCAAACACAAGGGTTCCAAGACTTGTGTTTGGGTACCCAAAGTTCTTGTATCTAATGCCAAAGGACCCAAAACAGTTTGGGTACCTAAAGTCAAGAACTAAATTTGTTTTGTAGGTTTATGCATCCGGGGGCTCAAGTTGGATACTCGACAGCGGGTGCACAAACCACATGACAGGGGAGAAAAGGATGTTCTCCTCATATGAGAAAAACCAAGATCCCCAACGAGTTATCACATTCGGGGATGGAAATCAAGGTTTGGTCAAAGGATTGGGTAAAATTGCTATATCTCCTGACCATTCTATTTCCAATGTTTTTCTTGTTGATTCCTTAGACTACAACTTGCTTTCTGTTTCCCAATTATGTCAAATGGGCTACAACTGTCTTTTTACTGATACAGGTGTCACTGTCTTTAGAAGAAGTGATGATTCAATAGCATTTAAGGGTGTGTTAGAGGGTCAGCTATACTTAGTGGATTTTGATAGAGCTGAACTCGACACATGCTTAATTGCTAAGACTAACATGGGTTGGCTCTGGCACCGCCGACTAGCCCATGTTGGGATGAAGAATCTTCATAAGCTTCTAAAGGGAGAGCACATTTTAGGATTAACAAATGTTCATTTTGAGAAAGACAGGATTTGTAGCGCATGCCAGGCAGGGAAGCAAGTTGGAGTCCATCATCCACACAAGAACATCATGACTACCGACAGGCCGCTTGAGCTACTCCACATGGATCTATTCGGCCCGATTGCTTACATAAGCATCGGCGGGAGTAAGTATTGTCTTGTAATAGTGGATGATTATTCTCGCTTCACTTGGGTATTCTTTTTACAGGAAAAATCTCAAACCCAAGAGACCTTAAAGGGATTCTTGAGACGGGCTCAAAATGAGTTCGGCCTAAGGATCAAGAAAATAAGAAGCGACAATGGGACGGAGTTCAAGAACTCACAAATCGAAGGCTTCCTTGAGGAGGAGGGCATCAAGCATGAGTTCTCTTCTCCCTACACTCCACAACAAAATGGTGTAGTGGAGAGGAAGAATCGAACTCTATTGGACATGGCACGAACCATGCTTGATGAGTACAAAACACCGGACCGGTTTTGGGCCGAAGTGGTCAACACCGCCTGCTACGCCATCAACCGGTTATATCTTCACCGAATCCTCAGGAAGACATCATATGAACTCCTAACCGGTAAAAAGCCCAACATTTCATATTTTAGAGTTTTTGGTAGCAAATGCTTTATTCTTATTAAAAGAGGTAGAAAATCTAAATTTGCTCCTAAAACTGTAGAAGGCTTTTTACTTGGTTATGACTCAAACACAAGGGCATATAGGGTCTTTAACAAGTCCACTGGACTAGTTGAAGTCTCATGTGACGTTGTGTTTGATGAAACTAACGGCTCTCAAGTAGAGCAAGTTGATCTTGATGAGATAGGTAATGAAGAGGCTCCATGCATCGCGCTAAGGAACATGTCCATTGGGGATGTGTGTCCTAAGGAATCCGAAGAGCCTCCAAATGCACAAGATCAACCATCCTCCTCCATGCAAGCATCTCCACCAACTCAAAATGAGAATGAGGCTCAAGATAATGAAGAACAAAATCAAGAAGATGAGCCACCTCAAGATGATGGCAATGATCAAGGGGGAGATGAAAATAATCAAGAAAAGGAGGATGAGGAAGAACCAAGACCGCCACACCCAAGAGTCCACCAAGCAATCCAACGAGATCACCCCATCGACACCATCCTCGGCGACATTCATAAGGGGGTAACTACTCGATCTCGGGTTGCTCATTTTTGTGAACATTACTCTTTTGTTTCCTCTATTGAGCCACACAGGGTAGAGGAAGCTCTCCAAGATTCGGATTGGGTGGTGGCGATGCAAGAGGAGCTCAACAATTTCACGAGGAATGAGGTCTGGCATTTAGTTCCACGTCCTAACCAAAATGTTGTAGGAACCAAATGGGTCTTCCGCAACAAGCAAGATGAACATGGTGTGGTGACAAGGAACAAAGCTCGACTCGTAGCCAAAGGGTATTCACAAGTCGAAGGTTTGGATTTCGGTGAAACCTATGCACCCGTAGCTAGGCTTGAGTCAATTCGCATATTATTGGCCTATGCTACTTACCATGGCTTTAAGCTCTATCAAATGGACGTGAAAAGTGCCTTCCTCAATGGACCGATCAAGGAAGAGGTCTATGTTGAGCAACCTCCCGGCTTTGAAGACAGTGAGTATCCTAATCATGTCTATAGGCTCTCTAAGGCGCTTTATGGGCTCAAGCAAGCCCCAAGAGCATGGTATGAATGCCTTAGAGATTTCCTTATTGCTAATGGCTTCAAAGTCGGCAAGGCCGATCCTACACTCTTTACTAAAACTCTTGAAAATGACTTGTTTGTATGCCAAATTTATGTTGATGATATTATATTTGGGTCTACTAACAAGTCTACATGTGAAGAGTTTAGTAGGATCATGACACAGAAATTCGAGATGTCAATGATGGGGGAGTTGAAGTATTTTCTGGGATTCCAAGTCAAGCAACTCCAAGAGGGCACCTTCATTAGCCAAACGAAGTACACTCAAGACATTCTAACCAAGTTTGGGATGAAGGATGCCAAACCCATCAAGACACCCATGGGAACTAATGGGCATCTCGACCTCGACACGGGAGGTAAGTCCGTGGATCAAAAGGTATACCGGTCGATGATTGGTTCATTGCTTTATTTATGTGCATCTCGACCGGACATTATGCTTTCCGTTTGCATGTGTGCAAGATTTCAATCCGACCCTAAGGAATCACACCTTACGGCCGTAAAACGAATCTTGAGATATTTGGCTTACACACCTAAGTTTGGGCTTTGGTACCCTCGGGGATCCACATTTGATTTGATTGGTTATTCGGATGCCGATTGGGCAGGGTGCAAAATTAATAGGAAGAGCACATCGGGGACTTGCCAGTTCTTGGGAAGATCCTTGGTGTCTTGGGCTTCAAAGAAGCAAAATTCGGTCGCTCTTTCCACCGCCGAAGCCGAGTACATTGCCGCAGGACATTGTTGCGCGCAATTGCTTTGGATGAGGCAAACCCTGCGGGACTACGGTTACAAATTAACCAAAGTCCCTTTGCTATGTGATAATGAGAGTGCAATCAAAATGGCCGACAATCCCGTCGAGCATAGCCGCACTAAGCACATAGCCATTCGGTATCATTTTCTTAGGGATCACCAACAAAAGGGGGATATCGAGATTTCCTACATTAATACTAAAGATCAATTAGCCGATATCTTTACCAAGCCACTTGATGAACAATCTTTTACCAGACTTAGGCATGAGCTCAATATTCTTGATTCTAGAAATTTCTTTTGCTAGCTTGCACACATAGCTCTTTTAAATACCTTTGATTATATCTCTTTTATGTACTATGACTAATATGTTTTCAAGTCTATTTCAAACCAAGTCATAGGTATATTGAAAGGGAATTGGAGTCTTCGGCGAAGACAAAGGCTTCCACTCCGTATCACATACTTCGCCATCACTCCGAGCAACTCTCTATTCTTTGGGGAGAAATGAGCATCAAAGAAAAGGACTTCATCCTTGGGGAGAGAGTAAAAGCTCAAAAGCAAAAGGACCGGACTTCGTCTTTGGTATAATCTTAACTCATTTACTTATGACCAAAGGGGAAGAAATTACTAAGGAGGGCTCTAATGATTCCGTTTTTGGCGATTCATGCCAAAAAGGGGGAGAAATGAGCCCAAAGCAAAAGGACCGCACCACACCACCAAATTCAAAAACTTAGTGCTTTCCAAAAGTATTTATCATTTGGTATCCTATTGTGTTCAAAAGGGGGAGAAAATAGTATTTCAAAAATGATATATCAAAACCCTCTTGAACACTAAGAGGTGGATCTCTTTTAGGGGGAATTTTTGTTTCGTCAAAGGAAAAGCATTTGAAACAGGGGGAGACAATTTCAAATCTTGAAAAAGCTTTGCAAACTCTTATTCATTTACCTTTGACTATTTGCAAAAGATCTTTGAAATGGATTTACAAAAAGAATTTGCAAAAACAAAACATGTGGTGCAAACGTGGTCCAAAATGTTATATAAGAAAGAAACATTCCTTGCATATCTTGTAAGTAGTTATATTGGCTCAATTCCAAGCAACCTTTACACTTACATTATACAAACTAGTTCAATTATGCACTTCTATATTTGCTTTGGTCTGTGTTGGCATCAATCACCAAAAAGGGGGAGATTGAAAGGGAATTAGGCTTACACCTAGTTCCTAAATAATTTTGGTGGTTGAATTGCCCAACACAAATCTTTGGACTAACTAGTTTGCCCAAGTGTATAGATTATACAGGTGTAAAAGGTTCACACTCAGCCAATAAAAAGACCAAGTTTTGAATTCAATAAAGGAGCAAAGGGGCAACCGAAGGCACCCCTGGTGTGGCGCACCGGACTGTCCGGTGTGCCACCGGACAGTGCACAGTACCTGTCCGGTGCACCAGGGGACTCAGACTCAAACTCTTCACCTTCGGGAATTCCAGGGGAGACTCGGCTAAAATTCACCGGACTGTCCGGTGTACACCGGACAGTGTCCGGTGCGCCAAAGGAGGTCGGCCTCAGGAACTCGCCAGCTTCGGGAGAAGCCAACGGCTCGTCCGCTATTATTCACCGGACTGTCCGGTGTGCACCGGACTGTCCGGTGCAACTCCGGGACAACGGTCGTCTCCGCGCCAACGGCTCTCTGCCGCGCATTCAATGCGCCGTCTGCGCGCGCAGAAGTCAGAATCGCCCATGCTGGCACACCGGACATCAAACAGTACCTGTCCGGTGTGCACCGGACACCCAGGCGGGCGCACAAGTCAGAAGCTCCAACGGCTAGAATCCAACGGCAGTGATGACGTGGCAGGGGCACCGGACTGTCCGGTGTGCACCGGACTGTCCGGTGCGCCATCGGGCAGAAGCCTCCAGCCAACGGTCAAGTTTGGTGGTTGGGGCTATAAATACCCCAACCACCCCACCATTCATTGCATCCAAGTTTTCCACTTCTCAACCACTAACAAGAGCTAGGCATTCAATTCTAGACACATTCAAAGAGATCAAATCCTCTCCAATTCCACACAAAACCCTAGTGACTAGAGAGAGTGATTTTCCGTGTTCATTTGAGCTCTTGCGCTTGGATTGCTTCTTTTCTTTCTCACTTGTTCTTGAGATCACAACTCCATTGTAATCAAGGCAAGAGGCACCAATTGTGTGGTGGCCCTTGCGGGGAAGTTTTGTTCCCGGCTTTGATTAGAGAAGAGAAGCTCACTCGGTCCGAGGGACCGTTTGAGAGAGGGAAGGGTTGAAAGAGACCCGGCCTTTGTGGCCTCCTCAACGGGGAGTAGGTTTGCAAGAACCGAACCTCGGTAAAACAAATCTCCGTGTTTCATTTGCTTATTCGCTTGGGATTTGTTTTGCGCCCTCTCTTGCGGACTCATTTATTATCACTAACGCTAACCCCGGCTTGTAGTTGTGTTTATATTTGCAAATTTCAGTTTCGCCCTATTCACCCCCCCTCTAGGCGACTATCAGTTGTGCTGCCAAAAAAATTGACCATAGCCGAAGCTTTCTCACTGCATTCTGAACCGAAGGATCATTTTGCTCTAGCTTCGTGACAAGAAGGAGCTTCGGCAAAAGATAAAAAAATTTCAACTTCGTCAAAATGCAAGAAATTCAACATCAAATGGCCAGGGTACGCTCAACAGCTAGGGTTACTCGCGATGGAGAGGAAGCCGAAGCTGCTAAAACTGCGCTATCTCCGAAGTTATGAGGCGATCGGGATTGGTTGTAACTGAAGGCGCTTCTGACGAAGAAGCACCCACTGCTGCAGCTGAGCAGACAGATATTGAAGAGGGTGATGCTAGAGAAGGAGAGAATGATTATGACATCATTATGCCATCGAAGCCCAGCCATTTGGATCTTGGGAAATCGACCGTATCTAAAGCTGATATGACTATGATGACGAAGCTAGGCTATTTCAGAGAAGCCGATAAGGGGTTGGTTCGTTTTGGCGGGGAAGAGACTATCCCGAAGCCGGAGAATGATGAAGTTGTAGTTTTCAAGAGCTTCTTCAAAGCAGGGCTAAGATTTCCTCTGCACGGAATGATTGTAGAAGTCTTGGAAAAGTTCGGGATTTACCTTCATCAGCTGACCCCTAACGCCATTGTTAGGCTCAGCGTATACATCTAGACTCTCTGAAGTCAGGGGGTAGAGCCGCTCGCCGAAGCATTCTGCCGAGTACATGAACTTCACTATCAAATGAAGGCTAGAGAAGACAGATTGCATGAGAACTTCAGTTGCTACAATTTTGCTTATCGGAAGGATATGAAGACACCGGTGGTCAGCTATCATACTAAATGGCCGACTGGTTGGAAATCTAAATGGTTTTATGTTAAAATTGATGAGGAAAAGGAGAAGCTAGTTCAGAGTCCGTTGAAGCTAATCTTTGGGCTGACTAGGCCTCAGTGCCACATGACTCTGGGGGATCCATGCCAAGATGCTGTGTATGAGTTTAGAATTGTGCCTGAACATATTGGAACTAGGGATCTAGTCCAGGAATACTTAGCCAATAGAGTATTCCCAACACTGAGGAAGTGGGGTATGCCGAAGCTTGAAGAAGAGAAGAAAGAGGGTGAACTCGTTCGACTGCCTTATCACTTTAAGTTCAAAAAACACTTCAAGGAGCCCTACCAAGAATGGTTGGACATGGTCGAAGTTATGTGTAATGAGATTCTGGGGAACTATACGAAAAAAGAAGATCAGTTGCTAACCGCAGCCTTTGGCGCTCGTTCGAAGCGAAGATTGAATCAAGTAATGGATGCACTAAATTTTGAATATCCTGATTATGAGCGCTTGAACAAAGTTGTCGAAAGGCAAAAAATAAAAAGAGTTGTTAGTGTTGTGGGCAGACAGGCCGCTAGAATGGTAAAAGAAGATGAAGAAAACCTGAAGAAGAGGAAATTGAGCCCTGAGCCGACGGCAGTTGCTCCGAAGAAGAGAAAGGCTACGACTCCGAAGCAGAAGGCGACAGATATAGAAGAAGAAACTCCTGCAACACCTTCTGCTACCGACGTGGCAGAAATTCTAAAGGTAATGACTGAATCCTTGCCTATCAAGCTAAGTCCACTGGCGCCACATCTGACGAAGCTTTTTCAGAAGAAGAAGGAGCCTTCGATAGCGAAGAAAGCAGTTGGGCTGAAGAAACAAAGAATTATTACTGTGACAGAAGCTATAGAAGAGACACCACGGCCATCTTCAGCTTCAAAGGCACCAGCTGTCGAGAGCAGTATAGCTACCGAGGCTGCACCTACTGAAGCTGCAACTGCCGAAGCTGAACCGATCGAAGATGCAAATCTAGAAAGCACGCTTTCTAATATTGATAAGATACTTCTGGACATGGCCACAGAAGAAGCTGCTGCAGCCGCCGAAGAAACCACAACTACAGTGCCTGAGAAGGAGAAGGAAATAGCCGAAGCTACTTTAGAAGACGAAAATTTTAACTTTCAAAACTTAATTGGGCAAGAATTGACGAAGACTGAGAAAGAAGAGTTGAGAGAATACGCCATATCCTGCGGGTATCAACCAGGGGCACTACTCTTCGGCGATGTTGGCGATGAAAGGTTAGGCTGCCTCCGAGATCAAACCGGAGCGAAGGTTATCGACACTCTATCAAAGAGTATTGGTTTCCTGAAGCTTGAGACAGACATTAGCCGCTACCGACGTCAGCATATCGTTGGTAGTTTATTCTATTCTAATTTCAAGGAAAAAACTTTTCTCCGACTTTTTATTGTTTTCAACAACGAAGGTGTTTTCTAACGAAGCTTGCTTCTGCACAGAGTATGCTATTGAGTAAAGCTTTGAAGATGCAACAAGATATTGAAGATAAAAAGCATGAAGTCATAATTGAGGGTTTGGAAAACAAAATAAAAGATCAAGCAGCTCCCTTGAAAAGAAGGATTTTGAACTTCAGATGGCAGAGGGTTTACTAGCAGAAGCTAAAGCTAAAATTGCAAAGTTGAATACGGAGCTTCTCTCAAAGTCAGAGAGCTTCGAACAAGAAAGACATAAATTCGATGCAAAATTTGAGGCTGAGGCCAAAAAAAGTTCAAATTTGAAAAAAAAATCATTGACAGAGCTTCAAAACAAATGTCTGGAGTTCAGTAACCGATGTGTGCAATGGCTAAAGCAGATCTTCAATTCGGTTGGAGCCGGCTATGAAAAATTTAGTCCTTCAATTGAAGACCTGCCAGGGGCCTTCGAACATATCGAGGGTGATGTTGATGCCCTTGATGAAATTATAGCCGGACATGGTGATTTCTGTGCCCTGGTAGCTTCTCGGGGCACAACTGTTGCCTTCCTGAAATCTGGTTGCACACATGGAAAGATTGTCAATAGACCCAACTTTAGCTTATCACCAGCAGATCTGATTGATATTCCCAGTCTTGCCCAAAGCATAGGAAACAGATTTATAAAGCTAGTATGGACGAAGGGTGGACGAAGCTTAGCTGGTGACGAAGCTCGGAGTCATCTTAAGCCAGTAACAAAATCATACCTTGTGCTTACCTTTTCCTTTAAACTTGAATTTTCCTTACAACAATTAAATATGTACAGAATGACGAAGCTGAAGAGCGAGATGACGAAGCTGAAGAGCACAAAGCCGAAGCTTAATAGACGATCCGAAGCTCAATAGATAATGATGAAGATTGAATAGATAGCTGTGGAAAAAACTCTATGAACTCTTGTATTAACCTTTGTAAAGAATATTGTAATTTAAGAATTAGATTCTACTCTGTAAATTTTGTCCATACCTTGTAATATATTTTTACCTTTCCATCAATGTGTGAAGTGCTTCGATGTGAACAAAACTTGTACTTTTTGAGCCGAAGGCGAAAAACACCTTCCCTTCTTTTCGTGCACAATGAAGCATGATTCTGCTTTTGAAGCTGCATTCTTAGAGCCGAAGCAACTGTTTGTATCTATATGGTATGATGATGATGATGATCCTATGTATGTCTAAATGAATGTTTATGTATGCAATGTATGATGTAATGTATTGTGCAAATGAATGCCCAAACACACACATTCGAAGCTTCATCCACAACTTTCATTCCCTAAGGAATGACTGAAATCTCTTTGCCGTTTATTTTTCGGCTGCACCGTTTATTTTTTGGTGTAAGTTCTGCATTCCCTAAGGAACGTCTTTTGAACTTCTTCGCCTTCTATTTCGGCGGTATTCGCGTTGACTTTTCGCGCTTCGCCTTATATTTCGGCGGTATTTGGCTCTGCATTCTCTAAGGAACGACTTTTGAGCAGAAAACTTACGTTGCGCTCCCTTAGGAACGACTTTTTGTAGCTTCGTCATGCTCTGCATCCCCTTAGGGACGACTTTCAAGCTTTTCCCTGTTTTTTCTTTTTCTCTACACTCGATGGTGCATGCTCAGATTTTACATTTACATATTTGGGGGATTTTGCTCTCGTGGAGCTGGATAAGAAAGGAAAAGATTACAAACTATGGCCCCATTAAAAACCTTTCTCCCCCTTCGGAAAGGAAAAGGGTGCCATAGAAAAAATAGAAAAAGATTACATGAATCTATACATAATACCGCCGAAGCTCATCCGCATTCCAAGACCTAGGAATGTCATTGCCATCCATATCTTTTAGTCTGTAAGAACCGGGCCTTGACGAAGATATGACCAGAAAAGGTCCTTCCCACTTCAGCTGTAGCTTGCCTACTGTGTCCGGATTAGCCACTCTCCAAAGCACCAGATGCCCTAGCTTGATATTTTTCAGCCGGACTTTTTTGTCGCGCCATTTTATTGTTTCAGCTTGATATTTATTATTATTTTCCATAGCCTGAAGTCTGACCCCTTCTATAGTGTCTTTTGCTACTTGATAATCAGCTTCGTCCTCAGACGAAGCTGTTGTTCTTATTGACCCTGTTTTAGCTTCTTCTAGGGTTATGGCTTCGTCACCAAATAATAGCTTAAATGGCATAAAACCTGTTGATCTTGATACATTCGTGTTGTGACTCCACACCACTTTAATCAACTCTTCCGGCCACTTTCCTCTGGGCTGATTAAAAATTAACTTCATTATTCCTATCATTATAATACCATTTGCTCTTTCGACAAGTCCATTTGATTCTGGATGTCTGACTGATGCAAAATGGATCTTCGTGCCGATTTGATCACATAATTTCTTGAAGGTTTCGGCATCAAACTATGTATCGTTGTCCACAGTTATAGCCTTTGGTACGCCGAAGCGACAAACAATGTTTTGCCAAAAGAATTTCTGGACTGTGACCGAAGTTATTGTGGCCAAAGGCTTCGCTTCAATCCACTTAGAAAAATATTCTACAACCACCACAACATATTTTAAATTGCCTTGTGCTGGTGGAAGTGGACCTAACAAATCCAGGCCCCATCTTTGCAATGGCCAGGTTGGTTGTATTAGTTGGGTTAATGACGAAGGTTGTTTCTGGTCTCTTGCGCATTTTTGGCAATTTTCACATTTTTGAACCAGATCCACTGCATCCGAAGCTGCCTTCGGCCAATAATATCCTTGTCTGAAGACCTTCCCTAGCAAAGGTCTAGATCCAATGTGAGATCCACACAATCCTGCATGTATTTCCTTCATCAATTCTATACCTTCAACTCTGGATAGACACTTGAGCAGTGGAGAGCAGACTCCATGCTTGTATAATTCCCCTTCTATTATTACATATGGTCGAGCTCTTGCCTCTATTCTCTTATTATAAGCTTCGTCATCTGAAAAGCAGTTGCCTTGGGGAAAAGATATAATTTCGGTTCTCCAATCTTCACTGTGAACAGGAGATATATTGAGCACTGCTCTTTCAAGAAGTTCCACCGAAGGTGCTCTTATTGTCTCAAAGAATACTTCCGAAGGTAAAGGTAGCCCTTGTGCCGCTGATTTGGCTAGTAGATCAGCGTGCTCATTTTCTCCTCGAGGAATATTCTTGACAGAAAACCCTTCAAAAGAAGCTTCAAGCCTTCGAACTGTATCTAAGTATTTCTCAAGCTTCAGGTCTCTTGCTCTACAACTCTTGTCAACATGACCAGAAATAACTTGGGAATCGGTTTTAAGGACCGCCCTTCTTATCCCCATTGCCTTTAACTTCCGAAGCCCCAAAAGCAAAGCTTCGTATTCAGCAATATTATTTGTGCAGCTGAAATCTAGTTTTACTGCATAGCATGTTCTGTCTTTGGAAGGTGCAACCAAGACAGCAGCTGCACCTGCCCCGAAGGTTCCCCAAGAACCGTCGCAGAATACTGTCCAAGCTTCGGCATCTTTATTTGCTTCTTCTTCCTGAGCCCCTGGCGTCTAGCCAGCGATAAAGTCTGCTAGCGCTTGGGACTAAATCGAGGATCTATGCACATAATCAATGCTGAATTCGTTGAGTTCCACAGCCCACTTTCCAATCCTTCCAGTAGCTTCTCTGTTCCTCATAATATCCTTCAGAGGCTGTGACGAAGGAACAATTATATGAAATGCTTGAAAATAATGTCGAAGCTTCCTGGAGGCCATTAAGACAACATACAACACCTTCTCCAATTCTATATAATTTTTCTTTGATAAGCTTAGAACTTCGGAGACAAAGTATACTAGGGCTTGCTTTTTGATTTGTCCTTCCAATTTTTCCTGCACAAGCGCCGCACTCACTGCAGAGTGCGAAGCTGCCACATATAATAGTAATGGAGCCCCTGGCGCAGGTGGAGTTAATGTTGTTAGATCAATCAGGTATTGCTTCAGCTCTTCGAAGGCTTTCTGTTGAGCTTGGCCCCACTGAAAGACTTCGGTTGACTTTAATATTTCAAAGAATGTCAAGTTTCTTTTTGCTGATCTAGATATGAATCTGTTCAATGAAGCCAATCTTCCTGCCAACCGTTGGGCCCCCTTCTTCGTACTTGGTGGTTCCATTCGAAGTATGGCTTCGATCTTGCTTGGATTAGCTTCGATCCCCTTCGTTGAAACTAGGCAACTAAGGAATTTACCCTTCTTTACTCCAAAGACACATTTTTCAGGATTTAATTTTAGGCCAGCTTGCCTGAAATTAGCAAATGTTTCTTGCAGATCAGTGATATGATTTTCTTGCTTTGTGCTTTTTACTATGATATCATCAACATTTGTTAGCATATTTCTTCCTATCTGAGAATGAAGAACCTTGGCTGTCATTCTGCTGAAGCTTCCCCCAGCATTCTTGAGCCCCACAGGCATCCGAAGATAGCAATATGTACCGCTGGGGGTTATGAAGCTGGTCTTCGGCTCATCTTCCTTTTTCATCCAGATTTGGTGGTAGCCTGAGTAACAATCTAGTAAACTCATAAGCTCTGATGAAGCTATTGCATCTACTAGAGAATCTATTCTTGGCAATGGGAACTCATCCTTTGGACAAGCCTTGTTAAGATCTGTAAAATCAATGCAGATTCTCCATTTACCATTTGCCTTCTTCACCATAACAGTGTTGGCTAGCCACTCTGGGTATTTGACCTCTCTGATAACACCAGCACTAAGAAGCCTCTTCACTTCGTTCCGAGCACCTTCAGCTTTGTCATCGGACATTTTCCGAAGCCTCTGCTTTCTTGGCCTGAAAGACGGGTCGACATTGAGTGAATGTTCAATGACATCCCTGTTGACACCGCAAAGATCGTTGGCTGACCAAGCAAACACATCTTTGTTGTTGAATAAAAACCTTATCAAGGTTTTCTCCTGCTCTTCAGATAACTGAGATCCCAGCAGTACCTTCTGCTCTGCTATGTCTTCACATAGAAGCATAGGCTTCGGCTGATGAGCCGAGGCAACCTTCTCTCTTCTATACTTGTACTGTTCACAAGCTTCATTTCCATCTATGTTGTGGATTGCTTTTGAATCTGTCCAGTTTCCTTCAGCTTTTCTAGCAGCTTCCTGACTACCATGAACAACAATGGATCCTTGTTCCGAAGGTATCTTCATGCATAGATATGCTGGATGAAGTATTGCTTCGAAAGCATTGAGTGTTCCACGACCAATGATTGCATTGTAGGGGTATTCCATATCAACGATGTCAAACACAACTTGTTCAGTCCTTGTATTGTGGACGAAGCCGAAGGTCACTGGCATCGTGATTTTGCCGAGCGCTGTAATTTGTCTTCCTCCGAAGCCACAAAGAGGGTGTGTAGCATCATGAATCTTGTCCTCTGGCTCCTGCATCTGTCTGAAGGCCTTAGCAAATATGATGTCAACTGCACTGCCTGTATCAACCAAAACATTGTGGACCAAAAATCCCTTAATGACACAAGATATGACCATAGCATCATCATGAGGATAATCCTTGAGCTGAAGGTCCTCCTGGGAGAAGGTAATTGGGATGTGGGACCATTTTGATTTGATGAAGGGTCCCTGCACCCCAACATGCTGCATCCTTCTCTGAGCTTCCTTCTTCTGCTTCTTGTTGGCTGGCTCTGAGCATGAACCGCCGATTATTGGGAGCACCAGCTTCGTAGCCGAAGCAGCTTCAGCTTGGGTGTTGGACGAAGCCATCAGCTCAAAAGTGGAAGTGAGTTCACCGGAGGTGGGCGCCAATGTTGGGGACTTGTTCTCAAATGCTATGAGTCAAGAACAAGGCAACACAAAGTATTAAATGTTAAAGTCCTTCGTCCATCGAAGCATTATTTCCCTTAGGATATAACGATCTTCGGACGAAGGTCATGAAGGACGTACCTTCATGATCACGATTATAAGATAATGAAAGATGAAACATATGAGACATGAAAGATAGCAAGAACAAACACATTATTTCATTCATATGTTTCATTATGCAAACTAGAATATTTAAATACGATATTTAATTATATTTATACCTTCGGCTTGACAGAAGCAAAAATCCAAATGTTGCGCGAGAGTGATTACAGGATAGCGTGAACAGTACGGGGGTACTGTTCATCTATTTATAGGCACAGGACGCAGCCTATGGAGAATTACATTCATGCCCTTTACAAAGGTTTACAATAATACAAATTATCATGGGCCAGTTGGTCATTTCATCTTTAAGTCGGTGCATTTGGAAATATACTCCGAAGCCTTTTGATTAATAGCTTCGGCTTCGTGTCAATCTTCTGAAGGTATTTCTTCTTATGAGACCTTCGACGACGAAGCAGACCCCCAACAATGCGCTTTGTCGCGCGACGCTTGACGTTATTTTCATATGTAATTCAAGTGTTTCGTGGCGCGCTTCGTCGCGCGACGATTCATTTAATTTCAGTTTAGTCTAAGTGTTGCATCGCGCGCTTCGCCGCGCGACAACTCATTTTATTTTCAGCTCAGTTTTGTGCGTGCTGTCGCGCGCTTTGTTGCGCGGCGACTCGCCCCAGTTTTTGGCTTAATTCGTGTGTGTCGTCATGCGTCTCGCTGCACGACAATCCTTTTAAATTTACCTCGAATCGTTTGTAATAATTAAACATGTAGTGTAACCTTATTCTATGCATAACATGATTATAAAATTAATACGATTATGTTTAGACGAGTACTTTAATCTATAACCGCTTAACGTGATCGCTTTTCGATCGTAGCCTCGACCGTTGTTTTCTCTTTCTCGCTTATTCGTAGGTGCGAGCCCTGCACCGAGCGTCTGCTTATTTATTATATTTTACTGCATGGTGTACTGTTCTTTTTATATTAAATTTGTGGAATGTATGTTTGAACTCGTATAGATAACGGTCAGTTGGCGGAGTCTGAAGGAGTTGCAGGTGAAGACCCTGAGCAGCAGCTGGTTGGTGAAGGCAAGTGTCCCTTGACCCATCTATGTCCTACTTATTTTATAATTCACTCCCCGCATTTACACAATTTATATCTAAGGATTGACTAGCTTTTGTTTATCTTGTCCTTGTTTACCTATATGGAATTGGGTTATTTTGGTTTAGCTTTATGCTAGTGCTTCACATTAATCAATGAACATGATGAGATTATTTATGATACGATGTTTTCCCTTTTGATTATGATGATATACTTGTGGCATTTAAGGGGACTCGAGCGGTTTCTCGAGTGCCTCTCCGTAAGGATTGGTTCGTTGGATGACCGCCTGGAAAAACAGTGCAACCATGAGGGTGGTATGGGACGTCCTTAGCTAATTAATTAGAGGAACTGAGGTGTAGTTCGCTTCGTCGTCGTGCCGTCAATGGGGCTCGGTGTATGCGGCTCGCTCTGCCGAGGGTGGATTGCCCTTAGGGAGGAGTGCGGTACATTTAGGAAACCCAATGGGCGGCTACAGCCTCAGGGAATCTTTGTAAAGGCTACGTAGTGAAACCCTGCCTATTCACCTCGGTAGTGTTTAAGGGTTTGATCAGCCAGAGGCAAAAGGGAATCACGGCTTGTGGGTAAAGTGTGCAACCTCTGTAGAGTGTTATGAAACTGATATATCAGCCATGCTCGCGGTTATGAGCGGCCAAGGGAGTTCCATTGATTAGAGATACATTGATCAGAGATGTTTGGTTTATAGGTGATGACGAGGATGATGGTTTTGATTATGATTATGGTAATGGTTTCTAGTATTCTTTCCGTTTGGAAAGAGTACTTTTGGGTTAACAACTTGGGTTAATGCTAAAACCTGGCTCTCTACTAGTAATAATAACCTGACCAAATAAAAGCAACTGCTTGACTTAAACCCACATAAAGCTAGTCCACTACAGCCAAATGGGACAATTGTTGAGTATGTTGATGTGTACTCACCCTTGCTTTACACACCAAACCCCCCCCAGGTTGTCCACGTTGCAACCACTGCTCACGAGAAGATGAAACCATGGAGGAGGACTTCCAGGAGTTCCAAGAGTATGATGAGTTCTAGGCGTGGGTTAGCGGCAAACCCCTCAGTCGGCTGCATGTGAAGGCCGCGTTTATCTACGTTTCTTTTCTGCACTTTGATAATTGTTAATGACTATGTGGATGTCTTGGACATCATGATGTAATCGACTATTACTATCTTTTATGTTATTATTCGAGCAATGTGTGATGATGACCGGTTATGTGACTGCTGTGTACGTGAATTGCTGATCCTGGTACGTACATGGTTCGCATTCGGTTTGCCTTCTAAAAACCAGGTGTGACAACCACCCTCACTAGGAGCGCGGCCACCAGCAGCTTGAAGTGCATAATATAGCCAACTATAAGGAAAATGGACCCCGGGCCATTTGGCTAAAGGTATTTTGGTGTTTGATGATCAACATAATATGTGGACTAATGCGTTTGCTAGTGTTTGTATCTATATAGTTCACAGGATGCGAAGAGGATTGGACTAAGGCACTAAGGATGCAACACCTCAAAAGAAGTCCAAGAAATGAAGAAAATTGTTGCCACTAGCAGACCGTCCGGCTGAGAGCACCGAACTGTCCAGTGGCACACCGGACTTTCCGGTGCCACACCATCGAACTGTTCGGTGCACCAGGGAACAGTAGCCCAACGGCTAGTTCCTGGTGGCACTGTGAAGGAGAGCCCAGACTGTCCGGTGTGACACCGAACTGTCCGGTGCAAGGCTGACAGCGCCAACGGTCACCTGCCAGATCCAATGGCTAGTGGCGCACCGAACAGGGCACTGGACTGTCTGGTGCCCACCACCGGACTGTCTAATGTGCCGCAGAGAGCTGCAACCTTTCCTCCAACTGCTATAATTGTGTTGGGGCCTATATATACTTCACCCAAGCGACCATTTCAAGGTGTGGGAGCCCAAGCAACATACCAAGGCATATTGGAGACATTCTCAAGTGCTCAAACACCCAAGTGCTTAATAGAATCACTCGGTGATTAGCGTAGGTGCTTTGTGAAGTGCTCGGGTTAGTTAGACCGCTTATGCGCTTGCTCTAGTTTAATCCTAGTTAGTTGATTGAGTTTAGAAAAACCACATAACCCCTCGGCTCTTGCGTGAGCTGTTGTAATTGTACCAAGTGGGGCGAGAGTCTTGCGAGACCGTGACAACCGAGTTTGTGTCACGGCCACCACCGTGTACCAGAGGGAATGAGGCCCGCGACGTTTCAACCGGAAGCTCGATAGTGGAGACGGCGGGGAGTGCCCGAGAGGAGCCGGAAGCGGAGCACCACTTGCGCATGGAGAAGGTCCGCGGATCTCTACAGAGTTACTCGACCAAGGTGCCTGGCCCACACGTGGGCTACCCTTTGCATAGGAGCACCAACGAGGATTAGTCGGAACCTTGCGTGGTTCCGGATACCTCGATAAAAATACCGGCGCCATCCACGAGAGTTTGCATCTCTACCTTACTCTTTACCTTCCGCATTTATATTAAGTATTTAAGTTTCAATCTTGTCTTTCTAGCTAGATTATTTAGGATTGAAACTTAGGATTTGCGATAGAGATAGCAACACTTAGAAAAAACCTAGTTTGCACATTCTTTATTGTTTAATTGCATAGGTTTTGCTCTAGGGATTTAATTGTGGCCTAGTTTAGAGATAGTTTTTAGAAGTTCTAATTCACCCCCTTTTTAGGTGTCACTGTTTCCTACAAGTGGTATCAGAGTCTGGTTTGGCTCATTTGAAACATTTTAGCTTCACCACTAAAAGAGCCGACGCTTTTTAGAGGAAGAGGATGGAGACCCATAGGCCACCACACTTCGACGACAGTAACTTCCCATATTACATTGCTAGAATGGCTTGTTTTCTAGAGGCTGTTGATCAAGGTGTTTGGAGAGTAACTCATGACGGGATGAAACTCCCTACAAATCCCAAGAAGCTCACCATGAGTGAAGAAAAAGAAATTCATTTGAATGTTAGAGCCAAAAATTGCTTGTATGAATCTCTTAGCATGGAAATTTTTAATCAAGTTTTTTACTTTAAAAACTGCTAATGAGATTTGGCTTAAATTACATGAGCTCCATGACAGCACATCCAATGTCCGTGAGCAAAAACATTGCACAGTCTTAAATGAGTACAATTCTTTTGCCATGAAATAAAATGTGCTTGTTAGAGAAATGTATTCTCGTTTAAATCTAATCATCAATGAGCTCAATTCTATTGGCATTAATAAGCTAGGTGATGCGGATGTTGTGAGGAACATTATCTCCCTACTACCACAACAAAGATATGGGAACGTCATCACCATTCTTCACAACATGGAAGACTTGAGTACAATGACCCCGACAATTGTGATCAGAAAGATTGCAGCATTTGAAATGTCGCGGAAAATGGGTCAATAAGAGGAGCCAACTTCTTCAAGACCATATGCTTTTGCATGTGACGAAAAGAGAAAAGGAAAGAAGATGGCTCCCACTCCAAGCTTCGCAAGTGAAGAAGAGGAAGAAGAAGAAAGTGATGATGATGAAGATAATCAACCATCAACATCATCCTCCGAGGACGAAGAAACAATCTGACACGTCAGAAAGGTAATGGGGATGATCCACAAGATTAATCTAATGGGTGTGCCCCTACAGGTCGAGGACCTTCTCTTTAACATTGATAGGACAAAGTAAAGAAAAAGAGGATGCTTCGCATGCGGAGAGAAGGGCCACTTTAGGGACAGTTGTCCAAATATGGTCAAACCCACAAAGGGGAGGAGCAAAGGCAAGGCGCTTACAAGTGTCAAAACTTGGGATGACTCTTCAAGCGAAGATGAACCTCCAAGGACGCGCAACCACCGATCCTCAACACGCTCATCACGGTCATCGCGCAAGTGCCTTATGGCAAGAGGTAAAATGAGTATTTCATCCCCTAGTGATGATAACAGTAGTGATGATGAAGGTGAGGGAAAGCCCTCCTTAGATGAGCTTGCAGAAGCCGTTAATTTTTTGAGGATGTATGTGAAAGGGAAATGGCCTCAACATTTCCTATAATCGATTTTGGTGTTTGACGTCCATCACAAACCATATGGACTAACTAGTTTGCCTAGTGAATGTTTTTATCATGTGCATAAAGTTCACATTAACATACAACAAAATTGAGTTGGGGAATTCTACAGAGTTTGGAGCATAAAAGATTTGGCGCAGCCTGTGGCGCACCGGACACTGTCCGGTGCCCCAGGCTGCAGCCCTCGCGAACTGACCGCTCTCGGGTTTTCTCAGAGCTCATCCGCTATAATTCATCGGACTATCCGGTGAGCAACCGGACTGTCCGGTGCGCCAACGGAGCAACGGTCAACTTCGCCAACGGTCGACTGCAGAACAGTCTGACCGTCAGAAGTCAGAATCAGTCTGCAAAGTTAGAACGCACCAGAGTGTCCGGTGTGCCACTGGACTGTTCGATGCCGCAAGAAGACAGAAGACTTCAATGGTCAACAGCTCCAAACCCCAATAGTCGGCTGATGTGGCACGCACAGGACAGTGAACAGTGCAGTGTCCGGTGCAGCATCGGACTGTCCGGTGTGCCCATAGTCAGCAACAGCTGGAATAGTGGTTGGGGCTATAAATACCCCCAACCACCACCATTCAAGACATCCAAGGTTTCCTACCTTCACATTCAATGCTAGAGCAAAGGCATACACTCCAAGACATAATCAAAGGATCAAATCCTCTGCAGGCTCCAAAATCAAATCAAGTGCTTAGTGACTTGAGAGAGGGTGTTTTGTGTTTCTTTTGTTGCTCTTGTTGCTTGGATTGCTTTATTCTTCTCACTCTAATTCTTCTAAGTGCTTTGTAAATCTAGCAACAGAGACCTAATTGTGTGGTGATCCTTGTGGAGTCTTAGTGACCCGTGTGATTAAGAAGAAGCACTCGACCGGTCTATGTGATCGGTTGAGAGAGGGAAAGAGTTGGAATAGACCTGGCCTGTGTGGCCTCCTCAGCGTGGAGTAGGTTCTTTGGAACCAAACCTCGGGAAACAAATCACCGTGTTCATTTGTGTTGATCCTCATCACTCGATTTGTTTCTCCCCTCTCCTTTCTCTCCAAAGTTCTCTTGCTCATATTGTTTTGAGTTAGCTCCCAAAGTTATCCGCATTGATTGAGCAACTCATAGCAAGAAGAACTATCTTCCGCACTTCAAATTCAATATTATTTATATCTAACTGTATCCCCGGGCAAAGTGCGTGTTCAAAGTTTATAATTTTCAGGTTTCGCCTATTCACCCCCTCTAGGTGACTTTCAATTGGTATCAGAGCCCGGTGCTTCATTAAAGTCTAACAACTCGAAGTGATGTAGGGAGAACACGCCAAAAGGGAGATGGTCACCGGCGAAAAGCCCTAAGCTTTGGGAAAGAAAAACGAAGAACAGACTCCATCGAAGGAGGCCACCAACAAGAATAAGGAGCACAAGGAGGAATCTGTCGGCTCCATCAAGTCACATAGGAAGGGTGACAAGAAGAAAAATAAAATGAAGAAGGTGGTCTACTATGAGACTGACTCTTCATCACCTTCCACCTCCGGCGCCGAGTCTATATCTTCAAAGTGCCAAGAGCGTAAGAAGTATAGTATGATGCCTCTTCGCTACCCTCGCATTCCTAATGCGCTCCTCTACTTTTCGTACCCCTAGGCAAACCACCATATTTTGATGGTGAAGATTATTGTACGTGGAGTGATAAAATGAGGCACCATCTAACCTCACTCCACGAAAGCATATGGGATATCATTGAGTTTGCAGCGCAGGCACCACAGGTGGACGACGAGGACTACGACTCTGATGAGGCTATCCAAATAAGGCACTTCAACTCCCAAGACACCTCTATACTCCTCGCTTCCTTGTGTCGTGATGAGTATAACAAAGTGCAAGGGTTGAAGAATGCCAAAGAAATTTGGGACATCCTCAAGACGACGCATGAAGGGGACGAGGTGACCAAAATCACCAAGCGCGAAACTGTCGAGGGAGAACTCGTTCGATTCGTCCTCAACAAAAAAGAGGAGCCACATGCAATGTACAACCGGCTCAAAACAATGGTCAACCAAGTCCGCAACCTCGGGAGCACCAAGTGGGATGACCATGAAATAGTCAAGGTTATTCTAAGATCTCTTGTTTTTCGTAATCCCACTCAAGTGCAACTAATCCATGGAGATCCTAGATATAAACAGATGTCTCCCGATGAAGTTATTGGCAAGTTTATGAGCTTTGAACTTATGATCAAAGACTCCAAACACATTGCCAAACTCAACAGTATCCCATATGCTTTCGTGGAGTGAGGTTAGATGATGCCTCATTTTGTCACTCCAATACAATAATCTTCACCATCAAAATATGGTGGTTTGCCTAGGGGAACCGAAAGTAGAGAAGTGTGTTTGGAGATGCGAGGATACCAAAAAGGAATCTTATTATACTTCTTACGCTGTTGGCGCTTCGAAGATGTGGACTCGGCGCTGGAGGTTGAGGGTGAGGAAGAATCGGTCTCGTAGTAGACGACCTTCTTCATTTTCTTTTTCTTCTTGTCTCCCTTCTTATGTGACTTGTTGGAGCCGACAGATTCATCCTTATGCTTGTCGTCGGCCTCCTTTGATGGAGTCCTTTCTTCATTCTTCTTTCCCGAAGATCCAGGCTTTTCCCCGGTGATCATCTCCCTTTTGGTGTGTTCTCCCGACATCACTTCGAGTTGTTAAACTCTAATGAAGCACCAGGCTTTGATACCAATTGAAAGTCGCCTAGAGGGGAGGTGAATAGGCGAAACCTGAAAATTATAAACTTTGAACATGCACTTCACCCAGGGTTAGGGTTAGAAATAAATAATAGTGAATTTGGAGTGCGGAAGATAGTTCTCCTTGCTATGAGTTTCTCAATCAATGCCGATAACTTTGGGAGCTAACTCAAAACAATGTGAGCAAGAGAACTTTGAGAGAGAGGGGAGAGGGAAAAAATAAATTGAATGGTGAAGTTCAACACAAGTGGACACGGCGATTTGTTTCTCGAGGTTCGGTTCCAAAGAACCTACTCCCCGTTGAGGAGGCCATAAAGGCCGGGTCTATTTTAACCCTTTCCCTCTCTCAATCGGTCACCTAGACCAGTCGAGTGCTTCTTCTTAATATCATGGGTCACTAAGACCCCACAAGGACCACCACACAATTAGGTGTCTCTTGCTTGCTTTACAAGACACTTGGAAAGTTTAGAAGGAAAATGAAAAAAGCAACCAAGCAACAAGAGCAACAAAAGAAACACAAATCACTCTCTCTCAAGTCATTAAACACTTTTGATCACTTGACTTGATTTTGGAACTTGGAGAGGATTGAAGGCTTTGAATGTGTCTTTGGAGTGTATTCTTTGCTATTGTATTGAGTGTTGAGAGTGGAAAGCTTGGATGAATTGAATGGATGTGGTTGGGGGTATTTATAGCCCCAACCACTATTCTAGTCATTGGCTGACTTCTCTGTCGATGGGCACACTGGACAGTCCGGTGGCGCACCAGACACAGTACTGTTAATTGTCCGGTGTGTGCCACGTCAAACGATCGTTGGGGTTTGGAGCTGTTGACTGTTGAAGTCGTATGTCCTTTTGGTGCCTCGGACAGTCCGGTGCGACCTGTCGTCGCAGATTGTCTTCTGACTTCTGACGCTTCAGACTGTAGCCCAGTCGACCGTAGTCGACCAATGGGCAAAGATGACCGTTGCTTGTGGTCTCACCGGACAGTCTGGTGGCACACCGGACAGTCCAATGATTTTTAGCCGAGGGGTGCTTTGATTTCCCGAGAAAGGCCAGTTCGCTGAGTGCTCTAGCCTGGGCACCAGACACTGTCCAGTGCACCTCAGGCTACAACAAGTCAGTTTTGCTCCAAACATGTAGAATTGCCCCAACGTCATTTTCTTTATATGTGTATATGAACTTTATGCACCTGAGAAAAATATCAACTAGGCAAACTAGTTAGTCCATAAGGTTTGTGATGGTCGTCAAACACCAAAATCGATTCTAGGAAATGTTTGAGGCCATTTCCCTTTCAGTTCCTCGCTCGGGGTTGGTCTCGAGCAGGTCGTGACTGCATCTCCCTCCCAGGGTTGTCCTCGCTCGAGTCGTGACTGCGTCTCCCGCTTGGGGTTGGCCTTAGGTGAGTCGCCCTAGGCCACCGTCACCTAGCTCCACCCCCACGCCCCACGCTGCCACATACGCAGGCACGAGGTTGTGCCTCTCTTTCTCTACCTAGCCACGTGGGACCTCGGTGAGGAACTAGGCGACGACGACCTTGAGCACCTTGTTGCCGATGGAGGGGAGCGCCTTATCGTCGTACTCGAATCCGAGGGGGTGAAGATGGTGGGGAGGTGGTCCCCGAGTTGGATGAGAAGTTGTGTGGTGATGACGGGATCTGGGCACGGGTGGCAGCGCTGGGACACGGGATCCAGGGGTCGTGGGTGCCGCCTAAGGTTTTGGAGTCGACCAAAGTTGAGAGAGGAAGAGACACCGGGCTCAAAACACCATTGAGAGAAGATGAACAAGCGCCCCTGCTGACGTATATGAAGGAGCTAATGGTGAGGATAGATCCCATCTAGCCATGATTCCTTCCAGGGGCGAGCGTGTAGATTCAAGGATGGAAGGCACGAGCGACGATAGTGGCAATTTCTTCCTGGGTCCAGCGCGGCAGCTATGGATTACATTGGTTTCCTTGTGTGGGTTTCCTTTCTAGATCCGACGTGACGGCGTGGTTTCCTTGCAGTGAGGAGGCGCACACGATAGGATGCGGAGGAGAGGGGTGGGGGCATGGTGCACGGTGACGAGGGCATGCGGTCGCGGGGTGATGGTGGCGGTGTGCGGACGCGGCTGACGCTGGCGGGGGTAGGCGGGAGCGAGGGTAGGGTGTGGATGCTAACGCTAGACTCTTAATAGAGTAGTACGAAAGGTATGGGGCTGGGTGTAAACTTTATGACTCAAAGGAACATAGTTGAATAGTGCTTTGGATCATACTATAATTCGTTAAAGAACCTGAGGGCCTTTTCGCAAGTGGGCCAACCAGGTCGAAGTGGACCGCATAATGCATTTGCCACCAGGCCACCTAGCTGGTTTTGGCCCGAAGCATATATAAAATGATTTTTAGTTATTTCTAATATGTGTGATCTTGTGATCAGTAGAAGTATACAAAAATGATGAAATAAATTTTACTGTAATCCAAAAATGAGCACTTCATATTATAAATATTTATTATTTTTTAACTATTACTTTTCTGTATATGTTTTATTTAAAGTTAAACTAATAAAGCTTTCATGAATTTTAGTGATTAAACTGTAGCACTAAAAACTATGAATTTTTTTAATATACTACTAATAACCAGTACTTTTATATGTAAAGTTTGGTTAAAATTGGAATCTGTTTGCTAGGTTAAGTAATTATTACCTAAGCGAGATACCTTTTTCTTTAATGAAATAAATAATTAAATAAAGATGAAAGGTGGTTACATGTCTACTGTGAATTTGAGGTTGTATGAAGACCATGGGTCACAAATACCTTTGGTGATCCATGGCAAGTTGTTTGACGACTTATCAAAACCCTAAGGGTGGTAAGGATATTGTCGGTACCCCGAAACTAGGGTACCCCATACTATAGTATGAAGACGCAGTACCCACGCGGCTATCTTTAGTCGTGTGGTGAAGGAGCTGTACGCGGGACCAGACCATGACTCGTGTGGCAGAACTGCCCGAATTATTCCAGCTTAAGTGCCTAAGTCACACCTCAGGGGCCGTAACACACTTAAATCGGAATAACCCGTCAGTCCCTCAGATCTAGTCTGATAGAGCCACTTAACCAGGATCAAATTCCACAATCTCACTCAAAGGTGAGTCACAGGAGAAATACAATAAAGCAGGAAACCTCGAATCAAAGTACTAATTTATTACATAAATTGGAGTCTTTCAAGTTGCCGATAAGAGTTCATAAAATAAGATGCAGCGGATAATCGATGTCGTCGGTAGGGAGGGAATGGGCAAGGCCTAGCCCACTACTCCTCGTGCTCCTCTCCTGTCGGAGCAGCATCCCACTCGACCATCCAACCCGGTGGCAGGGTGGTAGGCCAAGTCACACCATCAACCATATCCTGAAGCGTACCTGCAAAAATTATGCCACAAGCAAGGCTGAGTATGCTAATACTCAGCTAGACTTACCCGGTGTGAGGAATCTACTCCTCTACCTCTAGACCATGCAACTGTTTGGCTGAGGGGTTTGGTTTGCCAAAAGCACTAGCTGTATCTAAAATCAAGTTTTAGCTTTTCCATTTTAGCATCATTAGCTTTACTACGTTTGCTCCTTCTAAGCATACATGGTAACAAGCATTTAGTTCAATCAACAAATTATCTCATGTAACCTCATTTCACTTCTTACTCAATGTAGTACAAGGGGTCAAGCAGTCTCATTAGCTGCGAGAAGCAGACGATTTGAATCGAGTTTTATCCTTGCAAGGTAAACCTAAACACACTACATGTCAGGGTACTCCGACCCCACACATGTCAACCGTCCCCATCGATTCCCCGTTCGCGTCCAGGCCTCACCGCCTTGGCATACAATGCTCCATTGACCTCGGCTGCCGCCGTGCAGTGACCGCACTTGTACCCACCATAGCTAGCATGGGAGACCCAGTCTCAGGTCGCGTGAGGGATAAAGTCTGCGCCCGACTTCACTCAGGTACTAGGTTTACCGGTTATCATATTTCCCGACATGTGCTTAGTACGTTCAAACGCTTGACTCAGGTATCCACACATTAATCCTTAATTCCTTTTTCCTGTCTCATGGACAAGGCATCCTCCCTGGATCCAAGTCCATAGACTAACACAGATCCCGTTATCAAGATGAATACAATCAATGCCTGACCTTGCGCGAGTGCTAGAAAAATTACTCGACTTCTACTGAGATCCTGATTAGCAAAGTAGCTACTCGACCTAGCATACTAGTATCCATCCTAAAATGGAATCCTAAGTTCATGCAACTAGAGGTTTCAAGCAACTCCTACACTTAAGTGCACATTGCAATCCTACAAGCATTAAGTGTAGTAAAGTAGCATATAATAATACGGTTATGCATAAAACCGGGGCTTGCCTTCAATAGCTGGGGCTGCGGGGAGATCCTCGATAGCAGCCTCGGGAGCTTGCTCCTAGTCTTCCTCTTGGACAGTCCCTTGCTCGGGGATGAGCACGTACTCTCCGTCAGCGAGATTACAATCTAATGAATGTAATGAGTAAGATACATACATGATATGATATGTGCTTTAGCAATTAAACTTTGATAGTGAATGATCCACTTAAATCAGATAGAGTTTAATCTTGCTACTAAAGATTTTTGGTGGTATACTTAGTATTTTAGATCACACTCAGTTAATCTAAGTGGTAAGTTCATTTTGGTGTTTCACTGAATTCTTTTTAAAACCTTAGTGACAATTGTCAAGATTTCTAGTTGAACTTATTTGGGTGAGGTTTATCTTTCATTTCTTTCCCTCTATTTCTTTTATGTTTTTAGAGTGGGTTTGAACTACAAGTTGTCTTAATAAATTTTCAAAAATTCTGTAAAAATTACAGTGGATTTTTACTGGCGTATAATCCTCTGTCTTAAAATTTGGGGCTTAAAGAGTGGATAGTTCTCTCTAGACAAAATTATAAAATGCTAGGGCAGAAGGGGTGGTTTGAACTACAACTACCATTTAACAGTAGGAAATTTTCTAAGACTTATTTTTGCTGGCATTTAGATGTTATAATATGACTTTGCACAAAGTTCTAGCCATTAATACTTATTAGTTATTTTACTATGATTTTCTAAAGTTTCTAGCCAAAGGGGTGCTTTCTACTACCACTATATTTGAAAAATATCAAACAACATAATTCTGTTTTTTTCTAGCTTCTTCTTTGTCCAAGAGCAATCATTCTGAAGTTTGGAATCTTTTTGCTTAAGGAAGTGGGTGGTAGGAATTATTTGGATTAAATGGCCTTTTTCATGAAGTATTGGTAATATGTATTATTTTGCATCTTTCCAATGGGTTTGCATTTTATCTCATTATTGATCTAGCAAAATTTTATTTGCCCATTATTGCATTATTTTTGGGTTACTCATGATTTATTTGAAATATGACTCATTATCAAGTTTTATTTGTTTACCCTACTTAAAATGATGGGCTGTGGTGTTTATCATTTTTGCAGTGGGGTTTTGGTGGTTACAAGTCCACTAGATTTTTATTAACAAATTTAGGTCTGGTTTTATAACTCCAATAATTGTTTTCTAGTTGGAATAATGCTAAATAAAACATTCCACTTTAATTCTGGTCTGGACTAGTGGTCTTCTCATTTTTCCTATGTTCTCTGTTACTTAAGTAGGCTAGGAAAAATAATTGCACTCACTGTTCATTAATTCCTAATGCCTTTCTGATTTTCTTAAGTTTTGGGTAAAAATGGCTTTTAATAGATATCCCTTCTTGAATTTTCAATACTGGGGTTCCCACTATTTTTAAACAGTGTTTAAATAGGGTTTGAACATCTACAAATTTTCTTAGGTTCAGCACAGAAGCATAACTAATTTTCTTTAATTAAACAAGGTTTGGTTAGTTTCTAAATTTAATTCTAAACTCTAAAATTTAGAACAGAAAGCATGGGGTTCAGTATTTTTAGTTGGTAGTCCATAATATTTAGAATCCAGCAAAATTGGTTTGACATTTTTTGGTTAAGTATTTCTTAAGTTATGAATTTCCTAAGTTCTTTGTTCATTAAAAAGATTAATCAGAAATGATTAAATGGAAAACTACTTTGCAAAGGGGTCCCTGGCGTGTGGTTTCAAGTTTCCTTACAGACTAGTCCTTGGGATACTATTCAAGTGAGTCGCTGACAGTTCAGAAAACCCCCTGGATTCTTCTAATCCTAACCCGAGGTCCTTCCCCCAAATCAAACAGTACTCGCGGCGGAGGAAAGGGCGGAGGGGCTTACCGGCGGCGAGACTGCTCCGGTGAGGTGGCCGAGGGTGTAGGGGAGGTCCTGAGGGTCACGACGATGTGCGTGTCACCGTCGGGGATGGTCGGAGTCGGCCGGTCCACTGTGCAGGCGAGGGAGCTCGTCGGCGGCGAGGAGTCTGGCCTATCCAGGGCACAATTGACCAATCCAATGGGTCAGAGAGCTTCACCAGGGATCAAGGAAGGTGTGTGCGCGAGGAATTGAAGAACGGCTCACCGGATTGCTCGGTCTACGCACGCAGGCGGGCGGCCAAAGTCCGATGAGGACGATCTTGGTTCTCCGGTGAAGTTCTGCCAGGTCCGAGGGCTGGGAAAGCTTCACAAGCTATTGGCGAAGCTAACCGAGCGGCTGGCGCAGCTTGGAAGTAACTAGAGTGGGCTGGCCACGGTGGCCGAGGCTCGGGTGGCAATGGCGGGCGGAAGAGAGCTCGCTAGAGCTAAGGAGGGGTGTCTGGCCGACGAAGGTGAGCATGGGGTGAGGTGAGGCGCGCCTAGGGAGGCTTTATAGGCGCGGGCGGGCACGGCCGAGGGCGAGGGCGCACAGCGGACTTGACCGAAGGCTGGGGCGAGCGCGCGCGCGGGTTGGGCGAACGCCGGCGTGCCGACCAGGGTCGAACACGTGTGCACGTTCATTCTACCCAAGTTCTGGCGCGTGTGGTCATTCATCCGAGCCTGCTCTTGCCTTGGTCAGTGCACAAAACCTCTTCTCCTCCCTATAAGCTACCGATCTTGTGTGGGGGTCATAGGATTTTGCCTACTAGTTTCAAAGATTTGGAGCCCTGAAATCTGGTCTGTCTCCCTGCCCGAAGCAAATCCTGGGTTTTGCCGTGTCTAGGGCTCGCGTCCCAATGCCATCTTCTGGCATGTGACAGAGGGATTAGTTAGGCACAATTTTGTCAATGGGGTCATTAGGATTTGAGCTAGGGATTAAGGTGAACACGCTCGGTCTTTACCTCAAGGGCTGAAAATCAGAATTCTGAATTTCAGAAATCCCCATTGAACCCTCACTTGAGAAGCTTGTTTTAGAGTTTTTATTAAACTATTTTGGACAAGCTTTCATAATCTTTATTGTTGCTTATTTAGTATACTTCAATGTTTATATTTGGCCTAAGCCTTGATTTTATATTTTTCATAGTCTTTTGCCCCTTTTCTTCAATTCTACTTAAAGATCTCAATTAGGGTTGGTATTTAGGGTTTCAACATTTTGCTCTTTCAAAAAAAACTTAATTGTTTGGAACATGATTCTTTCGATATACATTTAGTAGATCTTTTCTTCTCAAGTTAATTTGATGCTTCATGCTTAATTTGGCTCACATAAAATGTTAATTCTTGGGTTGGCACTGAGAGAAACCCTAGGTGACACTCGGGTGTCACAACTCGCCCCAGCCTCAGGCGACTACTCTGGGCCGGCAACAGCGCCTGACCCCACCACGTGGGTGGCTCCGGGTCCGCCACATGGCCAGAGAAAGTGATATACTCCAAGGCGTCTACAGTGAGTCCGGACCCCCATGGGAAAGTGTCGGACCCCTGGATATATAGCCCGGACCTCCAAGATGGTCCAGGACCCACACGTGTACGAACCGGACCCCTAGAATGGGATCCGGACCCCTCCGTATGGGGTCCAGACCGCCCACAGTGGGGTCCCAATACCTTACTTATGTCCCAGGCGGGGGTCCTGAGCTGACACGTGTCCAGACCTGCTCTGGTGTGCTCCGGACCTATCCGCACACACTCCTGTTCCCCGCTCAGGCGGAACCCCGATGCTGCCACGTGGTATACTGCACGCGGCATAAGCCAACGGGCGGAACCTGACGTGATGCCTCTGGGCTACGCGCGCCACTACATTCATTACGGATAACACGTGCGCCTGTCCATTCCACTAACAGGTGGCATGTGCAGTCCATGATACGCGGGCCATGCAGTTATTCACCATTACTTGTATGTTTCGGCTATCAATGCTGCATGGACTGCGGTCATCAAAACTCCCGGTGTCGGCGTTTCGAGACCGGGGGGTCCCTGGGCCGACGAGTGAATGTCGCCGCGTGCCCCAGCCCAGATGGGTCGAGCGCGAGGGCGAGCGCGAAGGGGGGAGAGCGAGGAGGCCGGAGACCGGCGTGAGAGAGGGGGGAATCCCGCGGCCTTCGTGTTCGTCCCGCGCCCAGGTCGGGTGCGCTTGCAGTAGGGGGTTACAAGCGTCCACGCGGGAGAGGGAGCGAGCGGCTCCAAGCGAGCGCCTGTCTCGTCCTCGTCCCCGCGCGGCCAACCCTCTCTAAGAGGGCCCTGGTCCTTCCTTTTATAGGCGTAAGGAGAGGATCCAGGTGTACAATGGGGGGTGTAGCAGAGTGCTACGTGTCTAGCGGAGGGAAGCTAGCGCCCTAAGTACATGCCGTTGTGGCAGCCGGAGAGATTTTGGCACCCAGCTGGTGTGATGTCGTGGCCGTCGGAGGAGCGATGGAGCCTGGCGGAGGGACAGCTGTCGGAGCGGTTGAGTCCTTGCTGACGTCCTCTTGCTTCCGTAAGGGGGCTGAGAGCCGCCATCGTCACAGAGTACGCGGGGCGCCATCATTGCCTATCTGGTGGAGCTAGCCAGATGGGACGCCGGTCTTGTTCCCTGCGGCCCGAGTCAGCTCGGGGTAGGGTGATGATGGCGCCTCCTGTTGACGTGGCTGGTCTGCGCCCTAGGTTGGGCGATGTGGAAGCTCCTCCGAAGCCGAGGTCGAGTCTGTCTTCCGTGGCCGAGGTCGAGTCTGAGCCCCTGGGTCGGGCAAGGCGGAGTTCGTCGTCTTCTAGGGCTGAGCCCAAGTCCGAGCCCTGGGTCGGGCGGAGCGGAGTTCGCCGTCTTCCGGGACTTAGCCCGAGTCCGAGCCCCTGGGTCGGGCGAGGCGGAGTTCACCGTCTTCCGGGACTTAGCCCGAGTTCGAGCCCTGGGTCGTGCCGAGCGGAGTTCGCCGTCTTCCGGGACTTAGCCCGAGTCCGAGCCCTGGGTCGGGCGGAGCGGAGTTCGCCGTCTTCCGGGACTTAGCCCGAGTCCGAGCCCTGGGTCGGGCGGAGCGGAGTTCGCCGTCTTCCGAGACTTAGCCCGAGTCCGAGCCCTGGGTCGGGTGGAGCGGAGTTTGCCGTCTTCCGGGGCTGAGCCCGAGTCCGAGCCCTGGGTCGGGCGAAGCGGAGCTTCCTATGGTGCCTTCGGCAGGGCCTGACTGCCTGTCAGTCTCACTCTGTCAAGTGGCACCGCAGTCGGAGTGGCGCAGGCGGCACTGTCCTTCTGTCAGGCCGGTCAGTGGAGCGGCGAAGTGACGGCGGTCACTTCGGCTCTGCCGGCCGGGGGGCGCGCGTCAGGATAAAGGTGTCAGGCCACCTTTGCATTAAATGCTCCTGCGATTTGGTCGGTCGGTGCGGCGATTTAGTCAGGGTTGCTTCCTGGCGAAGGCCGGGCCTCGGGCGAGCCGGAAATATGTTCGCCGTTGGAGGGGGGCCTCGGGCGAGACGGAAATCCTCCGGGGTCGGCTGCCCTTGTCCGAGGCTAGGCTCGGGCGAGGTGTGATCGAGTCCCTCGAATGGACTGATCCCTGACTTAATCGTGCCCATCAGGCCTTTGCAGCTTCATGCTGATGGGGGTTACCAGCTGAGAATTAGGAGCCTTGAGGGTACCCCTAATTATGGTCCCCGACAGTAGCCCCCGAGCCTCGAAGGGAGTGCTAGCACTCGCTTGGAGGCTTTCGTCGCACTTTTTTGCAAGGGGACCAGCCTTTCTCGGTTGCGTTTTGTTCCGTGGGTGCGCGCGAGCGCACCCGCCGGGTGTAGCCCCCGAGGCCTCGGAGGAGTGGTTTCACTCCTTCGAGGTCTTAATGCCTCGCGTAATGCTTCGGCTGGTCTGGTTGTTCCCTCATGCGAACTGGCCGTAGCCCGGGTGTACGGTCGGGTCCCAAGTTCTCGGGCTGGTATGTTGACGCTGTCAACGGTTCGGCCGGAGCCGGGTTTGCGAGAGCAGCCCCCGAGCCTCTGCACAGGGCGAGAGGGCGATCAGGGACAGACTCGGCTTTTTTACATACGCCCCTGCGTCGCCTTTCCTCAAGGAAGAGGGGGGGGGGGAAGCGCCATGTTTCCCTCGATGGGCGCCGAACATGGTGTCTCCGGTGAGCTGCAAGCGGGTAATCCGAGTGGACGTCCGTGCCCCGTTCGTTAGGGGTCGGCTAGGGGCCCAGAGGCACGCCCAAAAGTACCTGCGGGTGATCTGCCGGACCTGGTCCCCTGGCGACGGGGTCCGAGGGCTCGATGCCTCCCTCTGATGGGATTCCGTTACAAGATCGCTCCCGCTGGTCTCGGAAATGTCCTAGGGTACCTCGGGAGCGCAGCCCGAGCCTTGGTTATGTATCGAACGTACCCATGGTCATCCCTCGCTCGGCGTCTGAGGCGGCTGTGAACCCTTTGGGGGCCAGCCTTCGAACCCCTGATCAGTAATGGGCATGGAGCCTGAGTAGCCTGAGGCGGCCGTGGAACCCTTCCGAGGGGCCGGCCTTCGAACCTCTGACCTGTAGTGGGTGTAGGGCCCACGCGATCTGAGGCGGCTGTCGAACCCTTCCGGGGGGCCAGCCTTCGAACCTCTGATCAGTAGGGAGGCCCGGAGCCTGGTTCCTTCACGGGGAAGGATCCTTTTCGGGGTATCCCCCTTTCCCGGTCCCTGTTGCGAGAGAGAGAAAGAGGAAAAAAGGAAAAGGATACGAAATCAAACGACGCGGCGTACCTTTTTTGGCGCGGTTATTACGGCGAAGGCGAAGCGTCGCCTGCTTCTCCTGCCAGAGGCACTGCCTGTTCCGCCGCGGAGTTAATGTGACGGGGCGAGTGGTTCACGGGGCGGCCGTTGCGCGTGCGCGAGCCGTCCGGGGAACGGCTGTTTCGCTTTGCGTTTTCGAATCCCGCGTCCGGTCCGGGCGGAACGTTTGAACCGGTCTCGCCTTGGTCTTTATATACCCGGGAGAGGGTCTGGTGACGGTTCTTTGCTCCGCTTCCTGCCTCCCTCTTAGGTTTTCGCAACCCGAGAGACTTAGCCAGAGAAGAGGAAAACCGCCCTCCCTGCCCCTTGCGCTGCCACCCCTTCCGCTCGGTGATGGCTGACCGGGTGACCATCATCTCGCCGCGCGACCCATGGCCTTTCTCCACGGTGACAGCGAGTGATCTGGAGGATCTCGTTGGCGAGGGTTTACTTCAACCTCTCACCGATGAGCAGCGACCGGAATGGATTCCTCCTGCGGGCGGAGCTGCTCCGTCCCCACCGCCGGGGTACATCGTGAGCTTCGTCTCCTTCCACGAGCGGGGATTTGGTGTGCCGGTGAGCCGCTTCATGCGGGCGATCCTGTACCACTATGGGGTGGAGTTGCACAACCTCAGCCCCAACTCCATCTCGCAGGCCACCATCTTCGTAGCGGTGTGCGAGGGGTACTTGGGGATCGCCCCCCATTGGGATTTGTGGACCCATCTCTTTTTCGCAGAGCTTTTTGCCTCGCCGACGGGGGAGAGGAAGGTCCGCGCAGCGGTGCGGGCCGGCGGCTGCACCCTCCTGCTGAGGCAGTCGCGGGCGTCACTGTATATTCCCGCCATCCTCGCGTCCTCGAACAAGGGGTGGCAACGCCGGTGGTTCTACCTCCGGAATGACGGCGAGCTGCTCCCACTGTTCTCCCAGCGAGTAGTCACCACCGCCACCGATGCTTGGCGCCACGGGACCCCGCATGAAAGACAAAAGAACCTCGAACCCCTTCTCCAGGCCTTGGAGGCGTTGCGGAAGGGGGGACTCACCGCTGCGGGAGTGATTGCCGCCATCCACCGTCGGAGGGTGCTTCCCTTGGTGGAGCGACGGCTGTCGCTTTGGGAGATGACACCGGAGGCTGACTTGGAGGGCTCGCGAATGTCCTCTGATCCTCTTCCCTTCGACGTCCTCCACGGGCGGGTGTCCGTCGCGTTGGGGAAGCCGGACCCCAACGCCTTCTCCCAGCTTTTGATGCGCCCAGACCAAGGGTGCGTGACTCTGGTGAGTGTCTGCTTCTTCCTTTCTCTTGCATCGGGTTGCTCCTGGTTCTTACGATTGGGGTTTTCCCCCTTCTTCAGGAGGTGGGGTGGCACAAGCCTTCCCTGCCACGGGTCCCGCAGGATGCGGTGGACCGAGCAGCGCGGCGGGTCGCCGCGGAGGAGAAGAAGAAGAAGGACGCGGAGAAGGCCTAGGCCCGCGAGCGGAGGCGGGCTCGAGACGCCTTGGAAAAGCTTCGTCGCCGGCAGGAGAGGGAGGGGCTCCCGAGGGAGCCGTCACCGGAAACGCTCGATGACGACGATGATGAAGATGATGACGAGGAGGACGACGTGGCTGCCCGCCTCGGCCTCAGCCCCGGCTTGGGGTTTGGCCAGGAGCCGTCAAACCAGCCCCCGAGCGGGCTGATGCCGTCAGTCCCCGGAGTCGAGACGCCGGGGTCCCGGCCCGAGGGGCGGGGGCAATCCGAGAGGGTACCTGACCCCTCGGCTGGAGGAGCTGAGGCGACCCCGGGGAGCCAGGCCGGGGCGTCTGCTCCCCGAGAGCCGCCGCCCGCGCCGGCCGCGTAGGGGAGCGACCCTCAGGTCGCCGTGGCAGTGCCTGGGCAGTCCACCCCCCGGGCGTCCAGGGCGTTCAAAGCAAGGGTGGTGCCGAAGCCGCCGGCGAAGCGGACCTCGGCGGCGGTTCCGGGGGTCGAGATCCAAGAGACTTCCCCCCAGGCACGGTTGATCATGGCCCGGAGCGGGTAAGTATCTCGGAATGTCTTCGTCCTGGCTTTTCATTCATATGTCCCAACCGTGATTTTCCTTTTTCCCTCAGCAAGCAGAGCCATGGCCTGACCGACCTGGCACCCCGGAAGGCCCTTAAGACGGCGCCGGCTTGCGCGGCCAGCGCCACTCCGGGCCTTGCCGTTTAGCCGACCTTCTCGCAAGGCGTTCCACAGCAGGGGGCTCAGGCGGCGCCAGTCGCCGTGGAGCGGGTTCCCGAGGATGGCTCTTCTGCTGAGGCGGCCATTGTGATAGGGGAGGCGGCTGACGCGGACGTGGCCCCGAGCCCACCGGGCGTGCCGGCCATGCCGGTGCCTGCCGCTACTGAAGTCGTCGCCGTCCCAGTCGGAGAGCGACCGGTCGCTGCCGATGTTGAGACGGCTGATGCGTCGGCGCTCGGTGCCTCGGAAGAGGGGGGCGTGGAGATGCGATCCGTCCCGCCGGGCGGCAGCCTCTTTGCTGTGCGGCGGAGCTCCGAGGGCCGGCGCCAGTTGCTCCGGTTCCGGACCCGTGAGGCCTCGAATCCCGTCTTTGTTCTCGACGATGAACGGGAGGACCAGTCCTGGGACGAGCTCCGCGAGTGTGCCGAAGCAACGGTGGGGTCGCTCCGGTCGTCGCTGGAGGTTTTCTGCAAGGACGTCCCCAAAATCCTCCAGGTAACGGTTTCAGGCATACCTTTTCTCTTCTGTGACCAAGGCGTCTTTCGTGACGCCTCGCTTCCTACCCTCAGGATCTGAAGAAACGGAGCGCCGCCAAGTCATCGTTCATCCGCCGCGAGGTCGACGTCTGGGGCTCGCTGCGATCCCTGAGGACCTCGCTCGCCGGGGCTACTGCGCGCCTCTCTCAGCAGGGTGCCGAGGTAGCGGACCTTCAGTTGCTCTGCACCGATCTGAGAGCCGAGGTGGCAGCGGCACGCACGGAGGCGGCCGCGGCGCGCGCAGAAGCGCAACGACAGCGGTCGGAGTTCGACAGGGTCGTCGAGGAGCGGGACCAATCTCGGGGCCGGGCTGCCGAGGCCGAACGCCGGGCCAAAACCCTTGCAGCCGACTTAGCCGTAGCCCAGGTCGCAGCCTCGGAGCAGCGTGCCCGAGCCGGAGGTACGCCTTGGCCATCCTTGGTTTTCGTTCCTGCTTGTTTCCTCTGCTTGTGTTTGAGATCTTTCTTCTGGCTGTTCGCAGAGCTCGAGTCCGTCCTTGATGAGTCCGCCAAGGCGCTTGCCGAGGCGCTTGCCGGGGCGGCCGAGCAGAGGGAGGCCGACCACGCGGCCATGTTCGAGGCCATCTCGGACGTTTACCGGGTCCTTGGCTCCGGCGATGTCCCCTCAGGAAGCTCCCCTCAAAGTCGCCTTCAAGTCTTGGGCGATCATGTGCGCGGCAGACTCCGCGAGGCGCTACACCACGGCGTCAGGCGGGCTTTCGCCGTGCTCGTTTCCCACTACGTTGTGGACCTAGAGCAGGTTAGCGAGGGGTATTGCCTTCCCGACGAAGACGAAGCCGCCCTGGCAGAAGTCCAGAGGCTCGATGCGGCCGCCGCGGGTCCGAGCGCAGTGCTGGCGACCACCTTTGAGGCAGAGATCCTCCCACCTGCGCCGTCGCCGGAAGTCGAGATGGACTTTGCCGAAGGTGGGGACGGAGCTGAAGGCGCGGCTCCTTCCCAAGGCGACGCCTAACTCTGTTGGAACAGTTTCTGTTGGATGCGCGTGTGTCTTTCTGCGGCCGCTGAGGCCTGAACACTTTGTTACCGTTGCATGAAGTCGTACTCCTTTTCCTTTTATTTTGCATGTCCGGCTTCGCCTGTTAGTAACAGGGTGGCTTCCCCAAGTAGGGGTCACTTTTCGTGGTGGGTGACGAGTGAGGTGTCCCTAACCCGGAGGCATGGGAGTCCCTCGGCTCAGTTGGCCTTGCCACTTACATGCACCCACGTTCGCTCCTTGGGGTCCTGCTTCTGACATAGCCGGGGGAGCGCAAAAGCCTTTTTGATTGAAAATTTTGGACACAGAGAGGTTCCCCAATCTTGACGCAGAGGGGTTCCCCCCTTTTTAGCCCCCGAGGGAGGGTCAGGCTCTGTCGAGGCGAGGCCGACCCTTCCTTGACGACTAAGACTTGCGTGGGAGCGAGGTATACGAACAACTTGAGAACATCTTAAGGGTAGAAGCGACGTAGCTGTTGGATGTTCCAAGCGTTGCCGTAGACCTCGCCTTGACTGTTGGCCAGCTTGTACGTTCCAGGCTTCAGAGCCTTGGCGATGACAAGCGGCCCTTCCCGGGGGTACATGTAGCCCTCGGGTGCCCCCAACAAGGGCTCGGGGTGCTGTGCGATGGTCGCGATCTTCTCCGGGTGGGCTTTGATGCCCCGCTTGGAGATGATGAACCCCAAGACCATGCCCTGGGGCACCCCGAAGACCCACTTTTCGGGATTGAGCTTGACGCCTTTCGCCTCTTTGATGGACTCCGCCGCCATTAGCTTGTGGATCTCCTCGCCTATGGTTCTGCGCTCCTCCCCGTCAAATCGGCGCAGAGGCTGCTTGACGGGTCGGGCCCCGGCTCGAATGTCCAGCGAGTGCTCGGCGACATCCCTCGGTATGCCGGGCATGTCCGAGGGACTCCACGCGAAGACGTCGGCGTTCGCGCGGAGAAAGCTGACGAGCATTGCTTCCTATTTGGGATCGAGCCCGAAGCCGATCCAGATCTGCTTGGAGGCGTCGTCGCTGGGGTCGAGGGGGACGGCCTTAACCGTCTCCACTGGCTCGGAGTTGCCGGCATGACGTTTCACGTCTGGCACCTCCTTAGAGAGGCTTTCTAGGTCGGCGATGAGGGCCTCGGACTCGGCGAGGGCCTCGGCGTACTCCACGCACTCCACGTCGCATTCGAACGCGTGTTTGTACGTGGGGCCGACAGTGATGACCCCATTGGGGCCTGGCATCTTGAGCTTCAGGTAGGTGTAGTTGGGGACGGCCATGAACTTCGCGTAGCATGGCCTTCCCAGTACCGCGTGGTAGGTTCCTCGGAACCCGACCACCTCGAACGTCAGGGTCTCCCTTCGGAAGTTGGAGGGTGTTCCAAAGCAGACGGGAAGGTCGAGTCGTCCGAGGGGCTGGACGCGCTTCCCGGGAATGATCCCATGGAAGGGCGCAGCGCCTGCTCGGACGGAGGACAGATCGACACGCAGGAGTCCGAGGGTCTCGGCGTAGATGATGTTGAGGCTGCTGCCTCCGTCCATGAGGACCTTGGTGAGCCTGACGTCGCCGATGACGGGGTCGATGACGAGCGGGTATTTCCCCGGGCTCGGCACGTGGTCGGGGTGATCGGCTTGGTCGAAGGTGATGGGCTTGTCGGACCAGTCTAGGTAGACTAGCGCCGCCACCTTCACCGAGCAGACCTCCCGGCGCTCTTGCTTGCAGTGCTGAGCCGAGGCATTTGCCGCTTGCCCACCGTAGATCATGAAGCAGTCGCGGACCTTGGGGAACTCTCCTGCTTGGTGATCTTCCTTCTTGTCGTCGTCGCGGGCCCTGCCACCCTCCGCGGGTGGCCCGGCCCTGTGGAAGTGGCGCCGAAGCATGACGCATTCCTCAAGGGTGTGCTTGACGGGCCCCTGGTGGTAGGGGCACGGCTCCTTGAGCATCTTGTCGAAGAGGTTGGCACCTCCGGGGGGTTTCCGAGGGTTCTTGTACTCGGCGGCGGCGACAAGGTCCGCGTCGGCGGCGTCGCGTTTCGCTTGCGACTTCTTCTTGCCTTTCTTCTTGGCGCCGCGCTGAGTCGACGCCTCGGGAGCATCTTCCAATGGGCGGCCCTGGGGCTGCTTGTCCTTTCGGAAGATAGCCTCGACCGCCTCCTGGCCGGAGGCGAACTTGGTGGCGATGTCCATCAGCTCGCTCGCCCTAGTGGGGGTCTTGCGACCCAGCTTGCTCACCAGGTCGCGGCAGGTGGTGCCGGCGAGGAACGCGCCGATGACATCCGAGTCGGTGATGTTGGGCAGCTCGGTGCGCTGCTTCAAGAATCGTCGGATGTAGTCCTGGAGAGACTCTCTTGGCTGCTGCCGGCAGCTTCGGAGGTCCCAGGAATTCCCGGGGCGCACGTACGTCCCCTGGAAATTGCCGGCAAAAGCTTGGACTAGGTCGCCCCAGTTGGAGATCTGCCCCGGAGGCAGGTGCTCCAACCAGGCGCGAGCGGTGTCGGAGAGGAACAAGGGGAGGTTACGGATGATGAGGTTGTCATCGTCCGTTCCACCCAGTTGGCAGGCCAAACAGTAGTCCGCGAGCCACAGTTCCGGTCTCGTCTCCCCCGAGTACTTTGTGATAGTAGTCGGGGGTCGGAACCGGGTCGGGAACGGTTCCCGTCGGATGGCCCGGCTGAAGGCCTGCAGACCGGGCGGTTCGGGCGAGGGACTTCGATCCTCCCCGCTGTCGTAGCGTCCCCCACGCCTGGGGTGGTAGCCTCGGCGCACCCTCTCGTCGAGGTGGGCCCGACGGTCGCGGTGATGGTGCTCGTTGCCGAGGCGGCCCGGGGCCGCAGGCGCGGTGTTGCGCGTGCGCCCGGTGTAGACCGAGGCTTCCCGCATGAATCGGGAAGTCGCGGCATGAGGTTCCGAGGGGTACCCCTGCCTTCGGGAGGCAGAGCTCTCGGCCCGTCGGACCGCGGCTTCTTCCAGGAGATTCTTGAGCTCCCCCTGGATTCGCCGGCCCTCGGTGGTTGATGGTTCCGGCATTGTGCGGAGAAGCATCGCTGCTGCAGCCAGGTTCTGGCCGACCCCACTAGATGTGGGTGGTGGCCTGACCCTAACGTCGTCGGCGACACGGTGCTGGAAGCCCTGGGGCAGATGACGTATTTCTCCGGCCGGGGGTTGGCCCGCCCATGCCTGCCCGACGTCCCGGCGGATCGGCTCAAGCGCTCCTGCTCCTTCGTCGAGCCTGGCCTGCACCCCGCGGATTTGCTTGAGCTATGGGTCATGGCCCCCCGCCTGAACGGGGACCACAACTAGCTCCCGTGGGATGTCAACGCGGGGCACCGACCTAGGGAGATCACCGTCCTCCGGCATGCCTAGATGATTGCCCTCGGAGGGACCCCTTAGATCGACGTGGAAACATTCGCGGCTTGGGCCGCAGTCTTCGTCGCCGAGGCTGCGGCTACCGTCGGAACAGTCGGAGAGGCAGTAGTCACATGCGGTCATGAAGTCCCGCATGGCACTGGGGTTGCCAAGTCCAGAGAAATCCCAACAGATGCTGGGCTTGTCGTCTTCCTCGGACCCAAAGGGCCCGTAGGTCGAGACGTCCGTCAGCCGGTCCCAAGGCGACCGCATGCGAAACCCCAGAGGGCTTGGACTCGCCTCTACGAGAGCGCCCGCCAAGGCGATGTTGCTAGGCGGGTTGATGCTGAATCCAAACGACGTAGGATGGGAATCGGTCGGTACCTCTTGGTCGACGAGCGGCGATAAAGTCACGTCGGGGACTGATTGCACCGTCGTCTCAGGTACGAGGGTGACGTCCAGCAAGCTTTTCGCGAGCGCGCTGGCGTCGTCCACTTGCTCGGGATTGGCGTGTTGCGGGGAGACGGCGCTCGTCTTCGTCTCAAGCGCGAAGTCGATAGCCGATGCGCCCCCCGTTGGGGTGCCGGCGCTGTCGTCTCGCTCGACAGCCGACGAGGCGCTGCCTCCTGCTTGGCCTTGTTTGCCCTGCCTTCCCCTCCGTCGGCGGGGAAGAGGACGGGATGAGCTCGAAGGTTGTTCTTCCACCACGCGGGGAAGACGTCGTCGATTCCGCCGACGGCGGGCGGGCTGTCGGCCGCCATTGTTGTTGTCGCGCGGCGGTGGAAGGAGTATCATGTCGTAGCTGCCGTCGAGGGACATGAACTCAAGACTCCCGAAACGGAGAACCGTCCTAGGTTGGAGAGGTCGCTGGAGACTGCCCATCTGGAGCTTGACGGGAAGCTGTTCGTCAACACGCAGCAGGCCCCTACCTGGCGCGCCAACTGTCGGCATTTCGAGACCGGGGGGTCCCTGGGCCGACGAGTGAATGTCGCCGCGTGCCCCAGCCCAGATGGGTCGAGCGCGAGGGCGAGCGAGAAGGGGGGAGAGCGAGGTGGCCGGAGACCGGCGTGAGAGAGGGGGGAATCCCGCGGCCTTCGTGTTCGTCCCGCGCCCAGGTCGGGTGCGCTTGCAGTAGGGGGTTACAAGCGTCCACGCGGGAGAGGGAGCGAGCGGCTCCAAGCGAGCGCCTGTCTCGTCCTCGTCCCCGCGCGGCCAACCCTCTCTAAGAGGGCCCTGGTCCTTCCTTTTATAGGCGTAAGGAGAGGATCCAGGTGTACAATGGGGGGTGTAGCAGAGTGCTACGTGTCTAGCGGAGGGGAGCTAGCGCCCTAAGTACATGCCGTTGTGGCAGCCGGAGAGATTTTGGCACCCAGCTGGTGTGATGTTGTGGCCGTCGAAGGAGCGATGGAGCCTGGCGGAGGGACAACTGTCGGAGCGGTTGAGTCCTTGCTGACGTCCTCTTGCTTCCGTAAGGGGGCTGAGAGCCGCCATCGTCATAGAGTACGCGGGGCGCCATCATTGCCTATCTGGTGGAGCTAGCCAGATGGGACGCCGGTCTTGTTCCCTGCGGCCCGAGTCAGCTCGGGGTAGGGTGATGATGGCACCTCCTGTTGACGTGGCTGGTCTGCGCCCTAGGTTGGGCGATGTGGAAGCTCCTCCGAAGCCGAGGTCGAGTCTGTCTTCCGTGGCCGAGGTCGAGTCCGAGCCCCTGGGTCGGGCGAGGCGGAGTTCGTCGTCTTCTAGGGCTGAGCCCAAGTCCGAGCCCTGGGTCGGGCGGAGCGGAGTTCGCCGTCTTCCAGGACTTAGCCCGAGTCCGAGCCCCTAGGTCGGGCGAGGCGGAGTTCGCCGTCTTCCGGGACTTAGCCCGAGTTCGAGCCCTGGGTCGGGCGGAGCGGAGTTCGCCGTCTTCCGGGACTTAGCCCGAGTCCGAGCCCTGGGTCGGGCGGAGCGGAGTTCGCCGTCTTCCAGGACTTAGCCCGAGTCCGAGCCCTGGGTCAGGCGGAGCGGAGTTCGCCGTCTTCCGGGACTTAGCCCGAGTCCGAGCCCTGGGTCGGGCGGAGCGGAGTTCGCCGTCTTCCGGGACTTAGCCCGAGTCCGAGCCCTGGGTCGGGCGAAGCGGAGCTTCCTATGGTTCCTTCGGCAGGGCCTGACTGCCTGTCAGTCTCACTCTGTCAAGTGGCACCGCAGTCGGAGTGGCGCAGGCGGCGCTGTCCTTCTGTCAGGCCGGTCAGTGGAGCGGCGAAGTGACGGCGGTCACTTCGGCTCTGCCGGCAGCGGGGGGCGCGCGTCAGGATAAAGGTGTCAGGCCACCTTTGCATTAAATGCTCCTGCGATTTGGTCGGTCGGTGCGGCAATTTAGTCAGGGTTGCTTCTTGGCGAAGGCAGGGCCTCGGGCGAGCCGGAAATATGTTCGCCGTTGGAGGGGGGCCTCGGGCGAGACGGAAATCCTCCGGGGTCGGCTGCCCTTGTCCGAGGCTAGGCTCGGGCGAGGTGTGATCGAGTCCCTCGAATGGACTGATCCCTGACTTAATCGTGCCCATCAGGCCTTTGCAGCTTCATGCTGATGGGGGTTACCAGCTGAGAATTAGGAGCCTTGAGGGTACCCCTAATTATGGTCCCCGACACCCGGTGATTGCTCAGGCGTTACTAGCATTAGTTACTCACATAATATAGTCTTTCCATTATGTTCCTGGGCGCACATGTCGGGGCTCAGCATCCTTGTATGTGCCTCCCTTAAACTATAAAAGGGAAGGCACACAACGTTACAAGGGACAAGTTCACACACAGACTCTCAAGCTCACAGGTTTTATACACTCTCAATACAACATACACAAAGTGGAGGTAGGGTATTACGCTCCGGCGGCCTGAACCACTCTAAACCCTCGTGTCCTCGTGTTCTTCCACCTTTCAACAGACAGGCAAACCGCTTAGGCCCCTCCTTCATCTTAGGATTTAGGGCGGGTGCATTCCGCCACCCGGCTGGTGGAATTCCTCCCATCGACATTTGGCGCACCAGGTAGGGGACTAGGCTTTAGGTTTCTCGCCTGTTTTTCCTGCTCGACACCATGGTTCAAATCGTCGAGCACCGTGACTTCATTCCCGAGGACTTCCCAATGGAGGAAGAGGCAGCATCCTCCATGCCACGAAGCTCCAACCGCCCTGCCGCCGGCGCTGCTGCTATGCACGCTGCGTAGCAGCACACGCATGTGCAGACATCCCGAGCGTCAAGGGCTGCGCCTGGGGCCTTATCTGCAGCCAGGGAGTTGCTACGCAACCCCCTAGTGCCACGGCCTCGGCGGGGGCCATGAGGCAGTAGCGTGAGGATGTCGACCGTCTCCTCGGCATGGCACATTCTGGCTCGGCTAGACCCAGGCCTCGGTCATTCCGGCGTCAATTTGAGGCGTCGGCGTCTGTGCACTCACCCTCAGTGAGGGGTGCACGGACTAATGACCTACGGGCAGAGCTCAACCGCAGGCGTGCGGGCGAGGATGCTCGAATCTCGCTGGAGAGGGATGATGACCTACGAGCATAGCTCAACCTCCGGCGTGCGGGCGAGGATGCTCAGATCTCTCTGGAGAGGGCGCGTGAGCGCCGACAAAACTTCGAGGGTCGCAACCTCGACTAGGACTTTAGTCTAGTTTTGCCACAAACTCCAAGGGATGCCCGAATCCAGACGGGCGCCCCATTGGTCGGTGTTGGCTGCGCCGCACTTGCGGATCATCTCCATGCGGCAACTTGCCACCCAAGTTCCGGCCACACCTGCCAGAGAAGTACGACGGGACATCAAACCCGTCGGAATTCCTGCAGGTTTACGTCACCGCCATTACGATAGCTGGTGGAAACACTGTTGTGATGGCGAGCTACTTCCATGTAGCCTTGACCGGGCCGGCCTAGATCTGGCTCATGAACCTCACCCCGGGGTCAGTGTACTCTTGGGAAGAGCTCTGTGCGCGGTTCACAATGAATTTCGCCAGTGCTTACCAGCAGCATGGCGTGGAGGCTCACCTCCATGCAGTGAGGCAAGAACCCGGAGAGACTCTCCGGGCTTTCATCTCCCGTTTCACCAAGGTACGGGGGACTATACCTCGCATCTCCGATGCTTCTATTATCACTGCTTTCCGACATGGGGTGCGTGATAAGAAAATGTTGGAGAAGCTGGCGACGCATGACGTGGAGACCGTCACCACGCTCCTCACTCTGGCCGACAAGTGTGCCAGAGCTACTGAGGGTCGTGCATGGCACTCGGCGCCGCAAACCGGAGTTCCTCGGATGGGTGGCTCAGGTGCCACCACCCAGGGCGGTGGCAAGAAGAAGAAGAAGAACCGCGGCCACGATAGGCCGCAGTCTGGTGCTCCGGTCGCCGTAGCTGCGACTGGGGGCTAGGATGAGTGCAACAAGCGCCCCCGGCAATAGGGAAGTTACAGTGGGTCATGCCCTATCCACCCTAACGCTCGCCATAGCGCCGCGGAGTGCCGGGAAATCCAGAAGCTCGCGAAGCGCATTAGCGAGCGGCGCGAGCAGGCCTCCAGGGATGGCTTGCCACCTCGTCGCCGGCCTGGCAAGGAGAAGGTCGACGAAGGTGACCTGGCTGTGGGCAAATGGGACCTCGGGTATCAGACCCCCGAGAAGGTCCTCAAGGACATCGTCACTAGAGACTCCGACTCTAGTGATGACGACGACCATCGCAAAAAGTTGTACGTTATGTACGGCGGAAGCTGGGAGCTTACCTCCCGTAGGAACGTGAAGTCCCTACGCCGTGAGATCCTTTCGGCGACCCCAGGGGTCCCAAAGGATGCTCCACATCAGTGGTGGAGGAGCACCACTATCTCCTTCAGGGCATCCGACTGCCCCGAAAACATGGCAGGGGCCGGTATACTACCGCTCATCACCGCCCCTGTCATCGCCAACATGCGGCTGCACCATGTTCTGATTGATGGTGGGGCTGGGCTCAACGTCATCAGTCATGCTGCATTCAAGCAGCTGCAGATCTCAGGGTCCCGACTGGGACCCTCTCGCCCATTCTCCAGAGTGGGCCCTCAGATGGTGTATCCCCTCAGGAGCATTGCACTCCCGGTTACATTCGGGACCGAGGAGAACTTCCGCACTGAGAACGTCCAGTTCGACGTTGCGGAGGTTAACCTCCCTTTTAATGCCATCATTGGCAGGCCGGCTCTGTACCGGTTCATGGCCATTGCCCATTACGGGTATTTAGTCCTCAAGATGCCGTCCCCAGCTGGGGTCCTCATCATGCGAGGTGACCACCCTGCTGCGCTCGCCGCTATCGAGAAGCTGCATGCCCTAGCAGTAGAAGCTGCTCGCTCGGATGACATGGGGAGGGACCCCTCGACTTCCTGTACCAAGACGCCTGCCAAGGTGCCTAAGGTGCAGCCATCAGGGGCAGACAATGTCCCCACCAAGACCATCCAGCTCAGCGTGGATTCCCCCAGACCACTCGCATTGCGGGTGATCTAGAGGAAAAATAGGAACTCGCGCTCGTCACCTTCCTCCAGGCAAATGTCGACGTGTTCGCATGGGAACCGTCGCAGATGCCTGGGATCCCCAGGGAGGTGATCGAGCACCATCTGAAGATCAACCCTGACGCCAAGCCGGTGAGTTAGAAGCCTCGGACACAGTCCGTTGAGTGGCAGGACTTCATCCGTAAGGAGGTCCGGAAACTGCTGGACGCTGGCTTCATCGAAGAGGTCCATCACCCAGTGTGGCTGGCCAATCTAGTTATCGTCCCCAGGGGCGAACGGGAAGCTTCGGATGTGCATCGACTACACCAGCCTAAATAAGGCCTGTCCCAAGGACCCGTATCCACTTCCACGAATAGATCAAATCGTGGATTCCACCTCCGGGTGCGACCTTTTGTCTTTTCTAGATGCTTACTCTGGTTTCCATCAGATCTAGATGTCTAGACTGGATAGGAAACATACTACTTTTGTAACAGTGGATGGGCTTTACTGTTATGTCGTAATGCCTTACGGTCTGAAAAACGCCTTGCCAATATTTGTACGGGCGATGAGTAAGACTTTCGGGGACCTGATTAGGGACAGAGTAGAGGTATACATTGATGACATCGTGGTCAAGACTAAGAGAGGGTCGACCTTAGTGGAAGACTTAACCCTGGTCATCGATAGGCTGTGGGCAACCCGCACAAAGCTGAACCCGGACAAGTGCGTCTTTGGTGTCTCTGCAGGGAAGTTGCTAGGGTTCCTGGTTTCACACCGGAGCATTGAAGCGAACCTAGATAAGATCAGGGCAATTGAGGCAATGAGGCCTCCGACCCGCATCAAGGACGTCCAGAAGCTTGCGGGGTCCCTAGTCGCTCTTAGCCTCTTCATCTCAAGACTGGCTGAAAGGGCACTACCTTTCTTCAAGTTGATGCAGAAGTCCGGTCCATTCTCTTGGACCGAAGAGGCAGAACGAGCCTTTCAAGAGGTAAAGCAGCACCTTGTGTCCCTGCCAGTTCTGTTGGCTCCGGAGCCAGGGGAGCCGTTGTACCTATACATTGCAGCGGCTTCCGAGGCAGTAAGCATGGTGCTGGTCGCCGAGAGGGCGGCACGACAACCCTAGGGGTGTCAACAGGTTCCCCCAGGAGAAGGTGGTGGTCCGACTACCACGATGTTGACGGAAGGCCAGGAGGCTAAGGACTCGGGACCAATCACAGGGGTTCAAACCATCCAGAAGCTGGTCTACTACGTCAGCGAAGTCCTCCATGAGGCAAAAGCCAGGTACCTTGAGACGCACAAGCTTCTCTATGCTGTACTTGTTGCGTCCAGGAAGTTGCGCCACTATTTTTAGGCGCACAGGGTTGTGGTGGTGACCTCCTACCCATTAAAGGCCATTCTCCACAACTCTAACGCCACGAGCAACATCGCCAAGTGGGCCGTGGAGCTTGCTGAGTTCCAATTGGAGTTCCAGCCCCGCCACGCTATCAAGAGCCAGGTCCTAGCGGACTTCATCGTGCAGTGGACCCCTCCCCCGAGCGCTCCTGAGGGTCCGGATCCCGATTCGGATCCCACACCTGCGGAGCCTAGGGCTCCAGTCTTCACCGAGCCCCACTGGACCCTCTTCTTCGACGAATCTGCCCGACAGCAGGGTGGTGGAGCCGGAGTGGTCCTCGTCGGCCCAAGCAGAGATCATGTGAAGTACATGGTGCACCTTGAGTTCAAGGCCACCAACAACATGGCAGAGTATGAAGCACTGATCTTCGGCTTGTCAGCGGCCCTATCCCTAGGGATCCGCCAGCTCCTCGTGAAGGGGGACTCCCAGCTGATCATCAAGCAGGTCCATGGGGAATGTAGCTGCAACGAGCCTAGGCTCACAGCTTATCTCCTCCATGTAAGGAAGCTAGAAAAGGACTTCACTACCCTAGAACTGCAACATGTTCCTCGGGCTCACAACTCAGCAGTAAATGAACTCTACACAAGGGCTTCAACTTGGGCACCCGTGCCCGAGGGCGTCTTTGAAAGACCTACCGCCCGGCCTGCCGAACTGGGTGAAGGGGGCGAGACTAGCACCTCGAAGCTAGCGGTCCCAGTGGTGTTCCATCCATAGGATCCACCAAGGCTTGTGTGTGCTACAACGGGTCCTGCCAACCTTGTAGCGCCACAGCTAGTGTCTCAGAGTGGCCCCGATGCATGGATCTCCGAGTTCTGGGACTACCTGAAAGAAAACATCCTTTCTGAAGACCATGTGTCCGTAGAGCGCATAGTGCGGTTGGCTAAGCGATACATGGTGGTAGAAGGGGATCTATACCACCGTGGCGCCAACGACATTCTCATGCGGTGCATCACCCAGGAGGAGGGCCATGAGTTACTCGCAGAGATCCATGGAGGAGAGTGCAAAAGTCATTCAGCATCCCGCACAGTGGTTGGTAAGGCCTTCCGGCATGGCTTGTACTGGCCAACTGCTCTCCAGGATGCAGCTGAGATGGTAAAGTCCTGCGAAGCATGTCAATTCCATGCAAAGCTGATACACACACCGGCTCAGACTCTGCAAATGATTCCACCCTTCTGGCCATTCGCCGTATGGGGGGTGGATATCCTGGGGCCATTCCCCAGGGCCGTCGGCGGGTACCGTTTCCTCTTCGTCGCCATCAACAAGTTCACAAAGTGGCCAGAGGCTACCCCTGTGGTCAACATCACCCATGGTGCTATTGTTGCCTTCCTCAAGTCGATTGTCTGCAGATTTGGGGTCCCAAACCGTATCATTACGGACAACGGGACCCAGTTCAGAAGTCGGCTCTTCCAAGAGTATTGCGAGGGCATCGGCACCCAGCTCTGCTTTGCGTCTGTGGCACATCCCAGGAGCAATGGCCAAGCTGAGAGGGCAAACACAGAAATCCTCAGGGGACTCAAGACACGCACCTATGACTGCTTAAAAAAGCATGATGCAAATTGGGTCAATGAACTTCCGTCGGTGCTATGGGGGAACCAGATCACACCCAGCCGCGCTACCGGGGAGACCCCGTTCTTCCTGGTCTACGGGGCCGAAGCCTGTCTTCCCCCAGAAATCCTTATGGGCTCCCCACGGGTCCAGTCTTTCGATGAGTCTATGCAGGAACAACTACGGCGTGAGGATGTGGACTTCATCGACGAACGCAGATGGCAAGAGGCAATCCGAAATGCACGGTACAACCAAGCGCTCAGGCGCTACCACTAGCGGTTTGTGCATAGTAGGGAGCTCAAGGTCGGGGACCTGGTCCTAAGGCGAATTCTAAACCGAGAAGGGCTCCACAAACTCTCCCCCAGTTGGGAAGGACCCTTCAAGGTGACGGAAGTATGCCGACCTAGGTGTGTCCTCCTTGCCACAGCTGAAGGAGTGCCTCTTCCCAATCCCTGGAACATAGAGCATCTCCGTAAGTTCTATCCATAGAAGCAACACTGGGGGGTTGAGTTTACTTCCTTTGTAACTAGGTTGTGCATATGTGTATGTCAATCCGGTGAGGTCCGCCCTCGTAAGCCCGGCCTATTGGTCTGCACCCATGTATATCAAGTTATAAGGAAAGAATTTACCTCCCAGAGGAGCTTTTGTGATGGTTCGTTCTACTTTAATTCACGAGCATTATTTTTTATCTAACCCACCCATACAGTTCCCACCCTTGCTGGTATAATGACATCCGAATTGAGTAGCCAGGCTTGCAGTTTAGGACCCCTCTACAAAGACAGGGGGTCCGGCAGCCTGGGGGCCAGTTCTAGAGAATGGGCGCTCGTTCCCTGGGGTGATCCGGAGCTGTGTAGCCGCTTAGCTTGGTTCCGTACCCTGAGCCTGCACGCTCCACCACTCTATGACGGGTATCCTAGTATTTGGAACTATAGTCCTGTGGGTCCGGCAACCTGGGGTCCGGTTCTAGAGAATGGACATTTGTCTCCTGGGGTGGTCTAGAGCTGTGTAGCCGCTTAGCCTGGTTCCGTACTCTAAGCCTGCACGCGCCACCACTCTGTGATGTGTGTCCTAGTATTTGGAGCTGTGATCCAGAGGTCCGGGCATATGGCTAGGCTTCCCAGGCTAAATCCTGCAGGTCCTGTTGCATGAATCAAAGGATAAAAGATACCAATTGGTGGGCCCTATGGGTGCGCTACTAAAACTTCCTAGCCAAAGCTGTGTGCAGGTCCAGGTCCCAGTCGAGACTACCTCCTAGGGGTTGGGTCACCAATTCTTTCTTAGGTATACTGGTATCCAGCCTCAACACATTGAGCCTACATCCCAGGGGGGCCAAGTACCAGGGAGAAATTGGTAACGCTACACACAGCGAGGACAAATAGCATACAAATAAGTGTTGTTTGATTAGTAGTTTTCAAAAGTATCTTACAAAACCAAAGATTATTACATCCGCCTTCAAGCGGAGCCCTAGCCTTATCTCTGTATGTACGAGCTACTCGGGATCGGCAGGGTCGCGCTGGAAGCGCGCGGCCACCGTCTCCATGGCGTCTTGGACGCTCTCCCGGGTGGCGTCTTCTGTGGCGGCCACCGGACCGTCGAGCACCGGTGCCAAGGACATGGCCGGGTCGTGGCTCCGGAATGACGTCAACACGTAATCCACCACCGCCCGGTAGAGCCTGCTGCCCTCTGCCTCCAGGCGGGCACCGAGGATCTGGTCTAGGCGACGAAGGCGTTCGGCGGCGGAGTCCAATACCGGGAGGGCGTCGGAGATCGACGCTAGCGGCTCCGACATTAGGATGGGACTTATCTCCAGTGGCACTAGCGTCGTGCTCGCCTCGCCGGCCCACTCAGCTATCCGCTGGACCCCAGCGCGGTGTTCTGCCTGGAGATCTTCCAGGGCCTTCTTGGTGGCCTCCGTCGCCTGGAGACCTGGTGCCGCCTGCGCCGCTTCGAATTGGCGGATCCGCTCCTCCAGCTTCCGCTCCTTCTCCTCCGCCTCAAGCTCATGCTCGGCCAGCAACATGCCCTGCCTTTCAAGCATTTCCTCCCTGAAGGCAAGATCCTTCTCCCACCTGGCGAGGTCCGTCTCCCGCCTGTCCAGGGACGTATCTTTCTCCTCGAGGTTTGCCTCAGCGAGGGCAATGTCGCTGGCTTTGTCCTCCAGCTCTTGCTGCCATTTTTTCATCCTCTCTATGGCCTCCACCTGCTGCACCCGCTGGGCCTCCAGGGTCTGGTCCAGGGCATTCAGCTTGGCCCGGAGCTCTGTTGTGAGGGCCTCCCTCTGACTCAGGGCCTCCTCCCTCTTGGCCAGCTTCTTCTCCCATCGGGACGCCTCCAGCTCCCTGGCGAACACCTTCTGGAGGTCCCTTTTGTACTCTTTGCGATCCTGCGTGAGTTTGGACCGCTCAGAGGCAAACTGGCAGGAAGCCACCTTGGTGCGCTCCTCTAGCTGGGTACGCCAGTCGCTGAGGCGCTGGTGCTCAGATTCTAGTGCCTCCCATTCCCGCCGGATGGCTGCCTCGGTTTCATTGAGGACTTGGTGGGCACGAGACAGCACCCGGGGAAGGGGGATTAGCGCCACGTCCAGCTCGGCACCTGACCGGAGTTGCCGCCCGAAAATCACCTCCATCTCCTTTGGAGCCGGCGGAGGGATGGAGCTGGACGCGCCTCCTAGGTTACCCCCGGTGTTGGGACCGGGTGCAGGTCCCCTAGCTAGGACCTCCTCCGCTATCACGGCACCACCTGACGCTGGCGCCGCCGCAGCCGGACCCCCCAGTTGGGACGTGGGAGGCCGGTGGCACTGTCCCGACAGCGGCTGGGTGCGCTCCGCTGACGCCACTCTCAGCAGACTCCTGCTGCTGAGAACCAGACCCGCCGACGGGCCTGGTATCTAGCGGAGGAGGTGCGACCTTGGGAGCAGAAGGGGAGGAAGCCCTGGAAAACAATGGATGGGTTAAGACACATTGGTATGAGAACTAGACTCGTGGAAAAAAGGGGCTACACTTACTTGGGGCCCTAGACCTTTCAGTGACCCTAGAAGCGGGGTGACCTCTGTTGTTGCTGTTGCCGCTGCTGTGGTTGTTGTTGTTGCTGCTGCTGCTGTTATTGTTGCTGCTGCTGCCCCTGGGGGAGATTACCCCCAGATGATGGTATTGGTGGCGGCGGGACCGATGGTGGTGGTGGTGGTGGTGGCGGTGGGCCCAGTGGTGGTGGTGGCGGCAGGCTGACGCGTCTCTACGCGCCATGGGCCTAGGAGCTCGCCTCCTCGGCCCCGCCTGTGGTCCACTGGCGCTTCTAGGAAGGCTCTGAAACGAGCAACCCGTCAGCACGACGCAGCCGACGTCGTCTCTCCTCCTTTGACCCCCCGGAGCTACCTGGGGCGGGGGTACCGGCGGAGGCGCTGCTTGCAGCCCCTTTACCCTTGTCCAAGGGGCGGGGGGCCACGGCAGGGGCGCTGGGAGCAACGATGAGGGCACTGGGAGCCACGCCGGCAGGCTGGAGGCCTCCAGCCGGCGCATCAGAGATCCGGATCCCGTGGTGGGGGTCCCAGCCGCCTGTCTAACGAACCGCCATGTCGCTCTCGTCGAGGGTCGGCAGCGTGGCCAAGATCGCCGTCCTCAACCCTGGGTCATCATAGAGCGCAGGGATGCCCTTGGAGAGGATCAGGGACGAAGGACTCACCAGTAATCCCCTTCACCAGGAGTTCCAGCTCCTCCCAGGACAGGTCGGTACCCGGCCCACGCTGGATCCGGCCGATGTTGTTCGGGCTAGTGAACCAGCAACACAGGCGCGCCCTCCTCTACAACAGTGCGATACGGCACTTCAGGAAGTCGCCGACCACGTGCATCGACGACAGACCATCGGTTGCCAAGGTCTTGATCCTATCTAGTACAGGAAGGAGCTCCGGCGCCAGGGACGGCTTGGTCCTCCAGTGCTTGCGGTCGAGGGCTGGCCCGTTGCTCGGCAGCACGAGGCGGTCGTTGGCCTCGGCGCTAGCGATCACCCAGCCGCTGCGCCAGTTTTCCCACCTTGCGCCGCCCATGGTGGAGATGTAGGCTATGGCCGAATCCGGCCTCGTCTGAAAATAGTAGGCACCAAGATGGTCCCTAGCCTTCCCAGACTTGACCAGCACGAAGAAGTGGCAGAAGAGGGAAGTACAGGGGGCCACCCCCACGAACATCTCGCAGAGGTGGACAAAGATGGCCGCTTGGAGGATGGAGTGGGGCGTAAGGTGCTGAAGCTGGAGCCCGAACTCCTCCAACAGCAGCAAGAAGAAAGGCGAGATCGGCAGCGCCAACCCGCAGGAGAGGTAGAAGACAAACAACACGAACTCCCCGGCGGCGAGATCGCCGAGGGGAGCGGCGCCGGCGTGGATCCTTCCGATGAGCACCGGCGCGCTCCATCCGAGCAGGTTGCGCACCAGGTTGAGCGCTCCATCAGACTGGAAACGCTCAGGATGGCCAAGCGAAGTCATGGCTTGTGTGGCGGCGCGAGCACAGAGCAGAGGAACACGAAGGCAAAGGGGCACAGAGGAGCACGAAGGCGAAAGGGCGTAGTCGATTGGAAGAGAATGCGAAAGGGTAACTGCTGCACGCGGGGGTGAACCCTTTTTCAAGGAACCAGTGTCCTCGCTCAAGGAACTCCTTCCGCGAGCCCCTCAATCGCCGCAAGAGATCACGCGTGATGAGCACCTAGGATCTAGGCAGCCCAGTCTATGACATGGGGACCCGGGTCCATGAGTCATGCAGCGTGGGTGCCAGTTTTCGGGTGCGAGAACCGCCGCACGCAGTAGCGCGCTTCTTCATCTCCGCCGCAAGAGACAACAGCCCAGTCTATGACACAGGGGCCCAGGCCCACAGGTCATACTCCTTGGGTGTCGGATCCCGGGTGTGGAAAAAGTGAACTGCCGCACGCGCCGGTAGTGCGCCTCCTCGGGGCCGCGGCAGAACATAGAAGGTATTTTTTTAAACCAATGCAGCGATATCGAGGTGCCCCGCATGTGGCCCGACGAAACCACCAGGCATGGGGGCCGCGGGCCAGTCAACCACGAGAACAAATATGGCAGTTGGCGTGACCGAAGGCGGATTGACGGTGAGTACGTTAGCAGAGGCACGGAAGCGGCGCGCCAATCACCAATCAGGCCATGTTGAGGCGAAGTACAAGCTTTGGCCCCACCTGCAGGCTCACATCCTCCCATGAGGTGGGCCCGGGGGCCACTGTCGGTACCCTAAAACTAGGGTACCCCTTACTACAGTATAAAGACGCAGTACCCACGCGGCTATTTTTAGTCACGTGGTGAAGGAGCTGTATGTGGGACCAGACCATGACTAGCCCCAGGCTCAGGCGACTACTCTGGGCCAGCAACAGCGCCTGACCCAACCACGTGGGCGGCTCCGGGGCCGCCACGTGGCCAGAGAAAGTGATATACTCCAAGGCGTCTACAGTGAGTCCGGACCCCCATGGGAAAGTGCCGGACCCCTAGATATATAGCCCGGACCTCCAAGATGGTCCAGGACCCACACGTGTACGGACCGGACCCCTAGAATGGGATCCGGACCCTCCGTATGGGGTTCGGACCGCCCACAGTGGCGTCCCAAGACCTTACTTAAGGCCCAGGCGAGGGTCTAGAGCTGACACGTGTCCAGACCTGCTCTGGTGTGCTTCGAACCTATCCGCACACACTCCTGCTCCCTGCTCAGGCGGAACCCCGATGCTGCCACGTGGTATACTGCACGGCATAAGCCAACGGGCGGAACCCAACGTGACACCTCTAGGCTATGCACGGCACTGCATTCATTATGGATAACACGTGCGCTTGTCCATTCCACTGACAAGTGGCATGCGTAGTCCATGATACGCGGGCCATGCAGCTATTCACCATTACTCGTACGTTTCGGCTATCAATGCTGCATGGACTGCGGTCATCAAGACTCCCGGTGATTGCTCAGGCGTTACTAGCATTAGTTACTCACATAATATATTCTTTCCATTATGTTCCTGGGCCCACATGTTGGGGCTCAGCATCCTTGTATGTGCCTCTCTTAAACTATAAAAGGGAAGGCACACAACGTTACAAGGGACAAGTTCACACACAGACTCTCAAGCTCACAGGTTTTATACACTCTCAATACAACATACACACAGTGGAGGTAGGGTATTATGCTCCGGCGGCCTGAACCACTCTAAACCCTCGTGTCCTCGTGTTCTTCCACCTTTCAACAGACAAGCAAACCGCTTAGGCCCCTCCTTCATCTTAGGATTTAGGACGGGTGCATTCCGCCACTCGGCCGATGGAATTCCCCCCATCGACAGATATGTTTTGTTAGCTTGCAACTGTACCATGAAGGAAAGTTGTACTCAAGACAACATGACTCTTTATCCATCCTTCATACAATGCCCTACATCGTTATAAGCATTTCACGAGCATGCCTCATTACTACATGTAGTGCACGGGAAGAAGGAAGTTTTCATTGGTCAAATTTCTGAAGAGAACACCTCATCCGTGGAAGCGGGTGTGATCATATGTGAACGGTTGGATAACACATATGTTCTACTGGTCAAGGCAAGACCTGGTACACTGAACCATTCATTGATGTTTTACATATATTATATCATTTACTTTAAATTATGATGCATTAATGATGGAGGTTGTTTGGATAAACTACTTGCTGCATTACAAACCTTCCTTATATTAATATCATCGTTGATACCTGTTTTGCTTAAAATTTAGCTATTCTTAGCCCTGCTTAATGAATTATGTTTTTAGAAAAAGATCCACAATGTTGAATGATGGTATATCACGAAGGACTATGACAAGGTTAATTAATATGAGACCGGACGGGTAACTTGTGTTGGGAAATGAGTCTTGATGTAATGTTTTCATCTGAGTCGATTAAGGATCGTTTGTTGTAGGCTTGCTTGCTCAAAATCTTTTTAACTAGCCACATACTTTGTTAAGTCTTATCTCGACTATTCTATTACTAAAACAACTATCGCACAGTGGGAGTGGAGAGATGGCGAGAGTAGCTTGTACCCTCTTGGCGAATGGGATGGATGGTGGAGTACTGTGCTCTCGGGTGGCGCAAACCTATTTTGGTTTTGGAGGATCCATAGTTTAGATTAACATATTGAAAGTACATTCATCCCTTTTGTGAGTATTGGTGATTTGGATAACAACACATTTAAAGGTCTAACAAGTTTGTTAAGTGTTGAACAGGAAATTCGGTATGATGAACATACTTGAATAGTGCATATTGATCAGTGAACAAAGATTCAACACAAGGTTAAATAACCAGTGAGACAATGCAAATGGATATAATATGGTCTCTATATTGGTTTGAATATATGGACAAGACCTGAGAAATCACTATGCATAAATATGATTAGAATAGAGGTTGAAGTGATTAAGCGGATTGATCAAGCCAAAGTGAATAAGATATGAGGAATCGTGAATTGGCTTGACCATATTACTATTAGTCCATATATGCTTCTATGAGAATCAAACTAGAGCTTGATTGATCTTATCAGTTATATCTAGATGACATTCAAGCAAGGTTCACAATATCGAAGAAATGATTCTCTCATTGGATGCTCAATATGATGTGACTCAAGAATGGCTTGATAGGGTGAAAATAGCAAGGAAAGGGCTTCGAGGAACTAAGCGAAGGTGAAGGCCAAGCGATGACTCGTGGACCAAGATACCATTGCTAAGGTGAAGAAGAGAGTACTTGCACTAAGTCGATGAAAGCTATAAAGAGTTATATTTTGTTGATGCATCAGTAAGGTGACTTGAATCCATGAGTTGAGCTCGTATATGGTGAAATGGTTCAAGTCACAGGCTCGATTTGTGTTTGCTTCAAAAGGTGAGACAAAGATGTTTGTGATCCTTATGAAGCAATGCCATGGAGAAATCACACATGAGACACCAATGACTCAAGGAGTTTACTTAATTATATTTTATTTAACTTGAGTATAGGAATCATCGTACTATCTAGGGGACCCAAAAAGAAGGTTGGTGTTGGTACGAAAGCTCAAAATCCATGATCCAAAACTTCTATTTTACCCTTGTTAATCCTTAGTGAAAGTATGTAGTACAACCTTTTTAAGTTTATCTTGGCCAAAATTGCTCTCTGGAAAATATTGGTTTAGCTGGTTTTCAGGTTGGTTCAACTGGTATTCAAATACTAGCTCAACTGGTTTTGGCCCTGGTCCACCTTTCTATACAAGTATGTGTTCAGTTTTTTGAAAACCAGCTCAGTCGGTTTTGGACAAGTTCAGCCGGTTTTGGCTCCGGTCCACCCACCTACTCAGCCAGCCACTGAACCGGATTTCAGTCTGCTGGAAACCGGTTCAGCCGGTTTTTAGCAGAAAAGTCAAAAACGGCTTGTTTTGGAGCCCCACTTATATATTCTCACTCCTACCTCTCTCCCCCGCAGCAGAGCACGACTCAAACTTCATTCCTAACCTGAGAAACACTTCCCACTCTCTCTCTCACACACCTCTTGCCTCTCCCATTTCAAATCTTTGGAGAGAAATCTTTGAGTGAGATTGAAGAGCTACAATTTTTGTGCTTCATCTCCAAATCCTTCTTGTTCTTCTTGATTCGAGCTTTGGTACTACATCGAGTTCTTTGTGGATTCATTACTCTTGGAGCTTCTAGTTCCCAAATGACTAGGTGTCTCTTGTGAGTCTCCAAATCTTGTGGAAGACCACAAGAAAGTGTGTATTACTCGCTCGTTTGAGCAAAGATTAGTGTGTGGGCTTGACCTTTGTGGTCGGCAAAGGAGGATTAGGGTTGAAAGAGACTCGTCTCTTTTTGGGCGCCTCAACGAGAAAGTAGGCCACCTTGGTGGTGTGACCGAACCTCGAGATAAATCTTCTGTCTCTTGTGTTCTTGCTCATTGTGTTTGTTTGTGTTCTTCGTTCTCTCACCATTTCGTGGAAGATTTGTATATATCTTTTTGGTGTGTGGATTTTGAGAAGTGCCCTTCTTAGATCTACTACTTTGAACCCTGTGGATCATCTAAAACATCTCATTTCCAAAGTTAACTTGGTGAATTTCGAGATCAATTCGGTTTTATATCTCATTATTTAGTTGAGCTCGTGCAAACCAGTTGAACCGGTTTTATCTAGTCTATTTCTAGTTTTTGTTGGAAAAATTTCCGCTTGCCTATTCACCCCCCTTCTAGGCAACTTTCAATTGGTATTAGAGGCTAATCCTCGTTCTAACGCTTAATAGCGTGAGGAAAACATCATGTCGGGGGGACTAAGAAACAAAAGTGCTTCTAAGCTTGAAAAAGTTGAGGTTGCCTCGACTTCATCTTTTGGTGCAGATGGATATCCTAGGGCAATAGACCTTGCCATGAGAATCACTGAAAGGATGTTCCTCAAAATGAACGAAGATGAGGCGAAGAACAGGATTGAAGAAGAAGAAAATGATCGATGGAGACCAAACGACGAATCTACCTCTTCACAAGGTTCGTCTTTCAAATCCACTTCTCATATGTGCTTTGTCGCTAAAGGGAGTGACAGTGAAAGCGAAAGTGAGGATGAGGAGGAGCATGAAAGTGATAGTGAAGACGAGGATGATCTTCAACAATTCTTCGCTCAACTAAGCAAAAAAATCGGATGAGCTTGCTCAAACTCATGAAACGAGTGGAAGAACAAAAAGAAATGCTTCATAAGCAAGAATATTTCCTCATCATAAAAATTGAAGACTTAGAGAAGTTGACCAAAGAGCATGAGAAGCTAAAGTGCTCTCATGATGATTTGGTCCAAAGGTATGAAGACATTTCAATTGAGCAAATTAAATTTGTTAATCATTCATCATATATTGCTTAGAAAATAAAAATGCTATGCTCAAGAACACGATAGAAAAGCTAAATATTGAAAATCTAGCCTTGCAAGAAAACATGATATGATTATGTGCTCTCATAATAAATTAATGGATTCACATATCATGTTAGAAATGGCTCGTGAGGTTGTGTTAACTAATTTGAAATCATACCAACCTCACATATGCGCATGTACTCAAATAGAAACTATATTATCATGTGCTAACAAATGCTGCTCTCAAGAAAGTCAATCTTCCATTGAGCTAGAATTTTCAGGAATAAGTAATGTTTCCTATGCAAAAGAAAACAATGAGCTCAAGGAAGAAAATGATAGGCTAAATAAGGGGACAATCGTAGCATGCACAAAACCCCTTCAAAAGAATACCAAGCTTTCCAAGAAGGGCATGAGCAAAATTCAAGGTGAGAAAATTAATGCTCATACTATTTGCTCTAACAATGTACCTATGTGCTTCAACAAAGTAATATCAAAGAGAAGCGATAGGAGGTGCTATGGATGCAAGGATAAGGGTCATGAAATTGGTTCATGCCCCCACGTGAAGAACCAATACCTTGCACGATCAAGAAAGATGACCATAAAAAAGGATGAAAGCAAAAGGCAAATGCATTGCAAGGAAAAACACTACATTTGCTACAATTGTCGTGAAAAGGGTCATCTATTCAATGTTTGTCCAAAGGGTAAAACTCCTAAGCCTAAGTTGTCAATTCACTCAAATATGCTTAGGAGACCCAAATTTGACTCTTGTGCTAGAAAGGTGAAGAGTTCACCACATTCTAGGACCAAGGCTATTTGGGTGCCTAAGTCTTTATTGGCTAAACTTGATGGACCCATCATGAGATGGGTACCAGAATATGTTTGAAAGTATTTGTAGGTACCCAAAGATGATATGAAGCTTTGGGGTGCTTGAGCGGTTTAACTCAATTCTTATCGCAAGCTATCAATCTTACATTGACTATTCTTTTAAGATTGACCCAAAGATGAATTGAGTTGTTATATCACTAACTTCATATTCATCTCTAGCAAGAACTAGTGTTGTAGGGAATAAGGATTAACGTTTGTGGGAATCAAGCAAAAGGCCTACAACTAAGGGATATACAAAGGATGATAACAATTAAATCTTAAGTGTATATTGCTTTTAATTAGTATATTCCTCTGTGTCTTTTGTAGCCACATAGGAAAAATAAAGCACTTGAGAATGAACTTAAAACATTTTACCGTGCCTTGGAAAAGTTCCAATTATATGGTTCTTTGCACATTCATCATTCTTATATGTGACAATCTACATGCTTTAATTGATGATTATTGATTCATGGCATATTTCAAATGAATTATCATATTATTGCCATGACCTAGACATAAAAAGGATTATCCTGAATTCTTAAATGGATAGAGTGCTATGTAAGAAATTCAAATTCTTAAAGCACTTACCAAAAGGGGAAATTTCTATATGATTAGAGTTGTGGGACTAATGTTTCTATCAAAGTGTTTATGTAGTCTCACAACATGAGAATGTGTTTCTCACATGGAATGTGCCATTCAACATTCAAAGAAGATCAATCCAGTACTATGTGATGTATTCCTTCTTGTTTAAATTGGTTTTGAGTCTTCTACATTAATCACTCACCATGTTATGAATTAAACTTGCCCTACAAACTTAATTAAATAATCATTCTACTTTCATCTTGTTTCAATTGATGTTATGCATGATGCTTGTAAGGGTAATTTAGTTCATAACATGAGGTTTCCTTATTTTAGTAACCTTCTTGTCATTCATATATACAAGAGGTTGCTAAATAGGAAACTATTGCTTGTGTTTCTAATGCAATCTCTTTTAAGCCATTTCATGGAAATTCATAAGTAGAGACTGTGCTCTTTCAATTGATAAAATCACAAGCATTAAAGGTTATTGTTGTCCACTTGTTCTCAAATGCTATGAACCAAGAACAAGGCAACACAATCGTTAAGGGTTAAGGATTAAGGATCTTCGTCTTCCGAAGCATTATCTCCATGTGGGGATAATACTCATCAGACGAAGATCATAAAAGACATGCCTTCATAATTTAATACGTGAATAGGAATACAGAAGGATTAAGATGAAGACTGAGTCTTATTAATTCATTTATATTCGTATTCCATAAAACATAAATGAATATTCAACAGTATTAATATTACATCGATACCTTCGGCTTGCTCGAAGTTGTGGATGCGAAAAGTGATTACAATCCTGCGTGAACAGTATGATGTTACTGTTCATCTATTTATAGGCACGTGACGCAGCCCGGGTGAAATTACATATATGTCCTTATTATCCATCTATAATCATAACACAAAACATTAAGGACTAAGTGGTCTTTGTCCTTTTTGGGCGTCACTATACTTGGTCTTCGTCATCACATCGAGCCGAAGTTCTGTGGCTATAGCTTCGTCATCCATTTTTATCACCTTCGGGTTACATCTTTACCCTTGCCACGAGAGAAGATCTTCATTCTGAAGCTGAAGCCTCCTACAATAGTCCATGTCATGCTGAAAACATATGGTCAGTCACATTTTTAGGACCTTCAGAAGAAGAAGGCCCCCAACAGTAGCCCCTCTCAGTATTGATTTGTTTCTTTGTAACAAATTTAGACTGCGACGTGAACGAAAGCCTTTAGCCAAAGGTTCGAAAAAACACCTTCCCTTCACTAGAATAGCGAATTACACTAACCTATGGGACCCACCAAACTGTGGGGCTCTGAACATATCAACAGGAGCCTGCATTGTGAGTATTTTTCATGCTATTTCAGTTGCTTACATTGTGTTCGTCATTTTAACCTTTCTTGCTTTGTCGAGTTTAATTGGATTATGAGCTTCGGCATTTTAGCAACCATCGACTAAATTGCTGATAAGAAGAAGATTGTTGATCCGACGCTGTTCGGATTTTACGAAGCTATGGAGAAAACCAACACAGAGAAGATTGTAAATGAGATGTTGGCTGGAATATCTGAAAACTCCAGCGATAGTGGGAGTTTCGATGTAGAAAGTGGAAATGAAGATGCTGAAGATCGGCCCTGGAGATCAAGCCATGTTGTCTTCGGAAAATCGACTATTAAGCAAGGGCAGATCGAAGCAATGAAAGGGAGATACTTTCGTGATATTTCAATTGTGAGAGCCAGAGGGGAGAATAATGTTCCTCTTCCCGAAGCTGACGAAGCGGTGGTTTTCAGAAGCTTCATGAAAGCCGGGCTTCGGTTTCCCCTGGATAAATTGTTGGTCGAAGTTCTGAAAACCTTTGAAATTTACCTTCATCAACTTACTCCAGAAGCTATCATTAAAGTGGGGATCTTTATATGGGCCATGAGGAGCCAAGGACTGAAACCAGATGCAAGATGCTTCTGCAACATTCATGAGTTGTTTTATGAGATGAAGGCTACCAGAAAGGAGCAATATCACAACAACTTTGGTTGTTACAGTTTTGTGCCTCAGTCTGAGGCGAGTTACCCAGTTCCTACATTTCGGAAGAGGTGGCCAGGCTCTTGGATGCAGGAATGGTTTTACGTGAAGAATGACCAAAGTCAAAGGGAGGATGTGAGAGGGATTATTCAACGCCCTATATGGTCTCGCTTCGGCATTAGGAGGCCAACCACTTCCCTTGGGAATGATATACAAACATGTCAGGCGACCTTCAACACGGTGTGTACTTACATAGGCACAAGAGACTTGGTCCAGGAGCACATTGCTTACAGAGTGTGGACACTTGCAAATGGGTGGGAAATGCCGAAGGAGGCTGCTGCTGGATCTAGCCAAGGTGGTTTAGTCTACCTGAAGTATACCTTCAGGTACATGAGCCAATTTGATGAACCGAATGATGACTAGCTAAATGCCATAGAAGCGACTAGCGACGAGCTGCTTGGAGCATATTCAAAAGCCGAAGATGAAGCCATGACAACTAGCTTCGGGGCTCGTGGAAAAAAGAGATTAAATAGAGTGTTCGATGTTATCGGGTTTGTGTACCCGAACTACTGCTATCCTTCACGAAAACAAGGGAAAAAGAGAAAACTGCTGCCTCGGCGACTTCTAGTGCGTCGAGGTCAAAAAGGTTAAAGTTTTGACACATCGGCCCCAGCGCATTGAAACGGTCGATGTGCCGAAGCTAATTGAAGGGGCCGCTCCTATTGCAGAGCCATGTCGCTCTGTGTCAGTCGAAGCTAGCACAGAACTAGCTGAAGAGCCGAAACTAGAGAAGGCGACAGAGCAATTAAAAGCACTAAGTCCACCATGCACAACGGAACTGCCGAAGCCATCGAGTATCCCCGCAACAACTCCAAGGAAAAGAAGAATGGCCAGCGTGTTAGATGCTATTATGGAATCTATGAAGATATCAACTCCTGCTTCTACCAAAGGACCTAGCACTATTTCTAAGACTGGACCCTCGAAAGTCCCCGCTGAAGCTAGACCTTCGGAAAGCGCACCGATGATCCTAGAAAAAGAGAGCGCTTCTGAAAAATCCAAATCTCTTGCTCCTGAAGCACCCGCTAAAGAGTTGGAATTCATTGTGAGACATGCTTCAGGGAAGCAGTTATCAGAGGAGCAGATTGCCGAAGCAAAACAATATGCCAAGGATCTGAAGTACCCCTGAGGATCCTTGGTGTACGGTGCCGATGACGAAGATGATTTCCTTTATTGTTTGCCAGACAATAAAGAGATAAATGTCTACCGAGAAATGGCAAGCAATATAGGCTACCCGAAGCTTGAAGTCGGGTTATCTGTGATGTCGAAGGATCAACTTGCGGACAGCCTCGCTTACAACAGCCTGAAGATGTGTATATTTTGGTTTGCCGTTCTATAATGAAACATTTCTATGGTTTTTCCTTACCCTTATTTCATGCTCATTGGTCGCTTTCCAGGGCTTGATTCTGAGCAAGGCTTTGAAGGCTCAAAAAGATGTGGAGGATTGAGAGCTGTAAGATAGCCCACGGGAACCTTCGTTCAGAAATCATATCTTTGAGGAACGAAGCACTTGAGAAGGACAAGATATTACTTTCCTCAGTGGAGAGGCTAAAATCTAGTGAGGCTAGTTTTGCTGCGCAAGATGAAGCACATAAAACCGAAGTAGAGGAGCTAAAAAAGAAAGTTGCTGAAGCTAATGAAAAATTTGAAGTCGAAGCAGTGAAGCATGAAATTTGCAAGATCGAAAGATCTAGAGCTCAAAAGAAGTTGCGAAGAGCTTCGTGATTCAAAAGAGAAATGTTATGGAATATCTTTGGAATGTGCTAAGAAATTGAAAGACGGCTTTGGTAGAGTTGGGGCATTTTCCTGTGAGCAAAAATTCATTCGTGGAGACCCTGATGGGTTATCCAGTGGATCATCGGGGAGGCCGAAGCTTTTCACGAGATACTCAGCGATCGAGGGGATTTCTGCGCTTTTGTTGGTGCCCACAGGGCTGTATCAATTTTGGAAAAGGTCGGCTGTGACCATGCGAAGGCTGTTGTTCAGCTAGAATTTGTTATCTCACCCGACAATATTAAGATTCCTTCAGCCGAAGTGTCTTCGTTAAGCGGTAAATTTTACTCCGAAGTATGGATAAAGGGTGGACGTGAGATAACTTATGAAGCTATTAGGAAAAATGAAAAAGAATCTCACGACGCTCAGGAAGAGGCCAAAAGAGATGAAGAAGCTGCACAGCGCACAAGACTTATAGGTACCTTAACTAAGGTTTAGCTTCGAGATCCGTTTTTAGCTTCGGAGTTAACAAACATCTTTTTATGATGTAGCTGAACTTTCACCTCCACCAGAGCCATATGACCCTGAAGTTGACCCGGCCATGAAGGAAGCATTAGATATAATAAAAATCGCTAACGAAGTTGTTGACGAGGCTTTCAACAGACTACTGAACAAAGCCGCTGAGAAAGTGCTAAAAGAAGACTAAATCTTTGTATACCTGAGAGTGTAATGCTTGTATATAGCTTTCTTATTTTGTAAGAACCAAATATCAAGTTTTTGTATGTATATTAATGTAATATATTTGTTTGTGATGCATGAAACCTCTGTACGTACCGTTTTTTAGCTGTTGGCGAAAAAACACCTTCCCTTATTTTCATGCTTCACGAAGAAAAAGATTCTCCTCATGTCGCTACTAACAAAGATTAACTTCATGTGGGAAAATATATCTGCTGAAGGCATATCTTGTGCTATAGTATTCTCTTTCATAGTCCGGCCAACTTTTTCGAAGGAGCAACTTGTCTTTGTTTCTCCACATCTCTTTAGTGATGCAAAATGATGTATGATGTGATGCTATACGATATGATATGATGATATGATGCGGAATGTTATTTGTGCCGAAGGTAAAGAACCACACGGATACACACCCAGACTCTGCATCCCCTTGGGAACGACTTTTGAGTCTCTTCACCCTTTACTTAGGTGGTTTTTTCAGCTCTGCATCCCCTTAGGAACGACTTTGGAGCTTCTTCACCTCTGATTTAGGTGGCATTTAAGCTCTGCATCCTCTTAGGAACAACTTTGGAGCTTCTTCACCTTTTATTTAGGTGGTCTTAGCTCTACATTCCCTTAGGAACGACTTTGGAGCTTTGGAACTTACTCTGCGCTCCCTTAGGAACGACTTTTGAGCTTTGAAACTTACTCTGCGTTCCCTTAGGAACGACTTTGTAGCTTCGGAACTTGCTCTTGTCACACTCGATGGTGTAACCACAGGTTTATTACATCATGCTGAAGGTTAAACCTTCCTGTATTGTCTTTTTAGAAGGAAAATATAAAAGCAAAAGAGTAAAAAATGTAATGATTCGGAGCTCTCTTTTGGCCAAAACGTTGTGCCACCTTCAGTAGATATGCCTTGACTCGGGCACAATACTATTAACTGTGCGAGCTTCGGACTGCTCCCGAAGGTCACGCTGTTACTGAGGCCGAAGATGCCCTTCTGGATGCTGATTATGACCTAGGGCAAGCGCCAGTGGTGGTGGTGGTGGTAACTGAGCCCAGGAAGCTTGAGAGTGACTTGCCAAAGTAGCAAAAGTCATGGGATGTTGATTGCCTATGTACTCCGAGATATACGGAGAGTAGCACGAAGCAGTATGCAGGACCTGCTTTGGCTGATTCTGCCATGCTTCGGCTTCAGCAATTTCCTTCTGCTTCTGGATCGTGACATGATACGTCCTTGTTGTGTGTCCCTTGTCCTCGCCACAGAACAAGTAGAACAATTTCCTGGGCTGATTACCATACCTTCCTCCGCCAAAGCTTCTCCCCCTCTGCCTCTCGAGGTTGGTGGTCTGTAGGAAGTTTGCTGCATGCTGGAAGACCATGAGTTGTGCTGACTGCTCTAAGCGTTATTGGCCCTGTCATCGTTGGCATTGGGATTGTGAATTGTCCTAACATGCCTCGGATGGAGTCTTCCTCTGAAGCCCCTAGTCATCTCATAATACCTATATGCTTTCTCCCTTCTTTGGCGGAAATCATTGTCAGCTCGGATGCATTCATCCATCTTCTGGAGAAGTTTCTCCAAGGTCTGTGGTGGCTTCCTTGCAAAATATTGAGCTGTGGGTCCTAGTCGGGTCCTAGTCAGAGCCCCTTGATTGGGCACTGTAGGCGCCTGAGCTCTCAAACGTCGGAACCTTCGGACATATGCCTGCAGGTACTCCTCATGGTCCTGCGTGCATTGGAACAGGGCCTGAGCAGTGACTGGCTTTGACTAGAAGCCCTAGAAGCTAGTGACTAGCATGTCCTTTAGCTTCTGCCACGACGTAATTATCCCTGGCCAAAGAGAGGAATACCATGTTTGAGCCACACTTCTAACTGCCATGATGAAGGACTTCGCCATGACGGCAGTATTGCCCCCATACGAGGATATTGTTGCCTCGTAGCTCATCAGGAACTGCTTTGTATCCGAATGCCCATCATACATGGGTAGCTGAGGTGGTTTGTAGGATGGTGGCAATGGGGTAGCCTGCAATTCTGCTGCCAATGGAGAAGCATCATCGAAAGCGAAGTTACCATGGTGAAAATCGTCGTACCATTCATCTTTATTGATTGGGCTTTCTTGATGAATCTCTCTATGTTGGGGTCTTTGGTCTTGGTCATCCTGAGTGAGATGGCGCATTTTCTCAGCTGCTTCATCAATCTTCCTCTGAAGGTCGGCCAGCCGAAGCATTTTTTCCTTCTTCCTCTGTACTTGCTGGTGAATCGCTTCTAAGTCCCTGATCTCCTGGTCTAGTTCCTCCTCATGAAATGTTGGGCTAGTAGCTTTTCTCTTCTGGCTCCTGACTTCTAACAAGGAGAGTGTGTCCCGATTTGTGTCTAGTGGCTGCAGAGCAGCCCCTAACACTGTTGTCTTCTTCAGCGACATGACGAAGGTGGATGCTTGCCGAAGGTGGACGTTCAGGTTCACCGGAGGTGGGCGCCAATGTTGTCCACTTGTTCTCAAATGCTATGAACCAAGAACAAGTCAACACAATCGTTAAGGATTAAGGATCTTCGTCTTCCAAAGCATTGTCTCCATATGGGGATAATACTCATCAGACGAAGATCACAAAAGACATGTCTTCATTATTTAATACGTGAATAGGAATACAGAAGGATTAAGATGAAGACTGAATCTTATTAATTCATTTATATTTGTATTCCATAAAACATAAATAGATATTCAACAATATTAATATTACATTGATACCTTCAGCTTGCTTGAAGGTGTGGATGCGAGAAAGTGATTACAATACAACGTGAACAATACGGTGTTACTGTTCATCTATTTATAGGCACGGGACGCAGCCCGGGCGAAATTACATATATGTCCTTATTATCCATCTATAATCATAACACAAAACATTAAGGACTATGTGGACTTTGTCCTTTTTGGGCGCCACTATACTTGGGCTTCGTCATCACATCGAGCCGAAGTTCTGTGGCTATAGCTTCGTCGTCCATTTTTATCACCTTCGGGTTACATCTTTACCCTTGCCATGAGAGAAGATCTTCATTCCGAAGCTGAAGCCTCCTACAATAATCCATGTCATGCTGAAAACATATGGTCAGTCACATTTTTGAGGACCTTCGGAGGAAGAAGGCCCCCAACAGTTACTCTTCACCTAAAGGAAGATTAAAATTGCTCAAGGCAAAGGTATGAAACTAATCGCTTCAATTGGTAGTTGATCAATAGTAGTTCCTCTCAAGTGGCATTCTTTCAATTAGTAATAATCTATTCTATGGAAAGAAATGTCATTATGAAGGTTAAATTCCTCTTGGCTTAAATTTGTAAATTGGTACATATTGTTAATTCACCCCTCCATGTGCATTAACTTAAAAGGAATTTAAGTTATGCCTTTATGCCTCAGAAATGATGATTTGTTTGTCATTCATATTTAAATATCAGCATTCATTAAATACTTCCTTGTACTACTAATATCTCTTTTCAAAGTGTTTTTTGACTAGTTTTAAAAGGAAAAGAGATAATAAGCTAAAGAAGGAAGTCTCCACAAATGATGAAAAGAAGAAGACTACGATGACACCACCACATATAGTAAGATCTTTCAATTGATATATACAACAAATGATACGTTCTATATGGTGGTAAGTATTCTTAGGCATAAGTTAATTCATTGCAAATTTGTCATGCCTTGACCAATATATGTAATGTACTCCTCATGAGACTCTTAACTAAATTGAAAGTGCATTTGGCAAGTCATTCAAATACTTGATGCACATATCTAGTGGGAGCACATTATATATATCTTATGTCATAGAGAATAAGTTTCCCTCGAGTAAGCTATACTAAGACAATCCATAATGGTAAATTTGTATCTTATTCATATGGATTGTAATCTTTGTTTTCTAAATAGCTACTCTTGATGCAGTTTAAAGTTCTCTTACCGTTAAAACTAAAAGTGCATACGAATCATTTATTTTAGTTGATATTCATCATATGCGTATGCAATAACATGGATATATATTTTAAACTATAAAGGTGAAATTAGTGATCCATACTCTCTAAATTTGGGAAACCTACAAATTGATATCTTAGAAATCTACTTCAATTTGTATCCATATGCTTCACACCGGATTGGATCACTGAGTTGTAAATTCCATGCATAACTGGTCTTTATGATATTAATGCTTGTGCGACTAACCTTGATAAGCTAGGTGCACCCAAGGTCAAGCTAGGTACATCATCAAGAAGACGACCTTGAAACAACGATGTAACAAGAAAAGGTAACGCCAAATATAAGCCCCTAAGAAACAACCATGGAAGAAGGGCACTTGACGGCAACCCATCCAAGCTAATAATAGGATCAAAATGGGTTGTTTGAAGAGCAAGATAAAAGAAATGTAACAAAAGGAGAAAAGGCTCCTATTCTTAATTCTAGCTCTTATCTATGAGTTTACATATTAACTTGGAACCATAGTAAGATGGTTGTCAAGTATATGTGGGTGCCTACACAAAGAGAAAGGCCACAATAAAGAATGTGTGGGTACCCAAGGCTCTTACTACTAATCTCAAAGGACCCAATTCAAATTGGGTACCAAAATACGAAGCTTAAACTTGTTTTGCAGGATCACTCCTTAAATGGATCAAGCTGGGTGCTCCATTATGGATGTATAAATCATAGTTGGAGATAGTAGAAAGAGTGGTAATAACTGAATCTCAAGTGCATATTATTTTCAAATCTTATCTTTTTTGTGACTTGTGTAGCCACTAAGGAATAAGAAGCACTTGAGGATATAAATAAGTTGTTGACTATGAAATAAAGGTCCAATTGTAAGATAAATGAATATTATCATATAGTCAACAATCCAAAACTATGTGATGTATTCTCTCTCTAGTTAATTTGGATTTGATTCTTCTATATTAGACACTCACCATAATATGGATTAAGTCAGCCATTTAGACTTCATTGAATAACCATGCATATTATCCATGTCATTCAAAATATATTGTGCGTGAGGGTTCAAGGAAAATTTAGTCCATATTATGAGGTTTCTCTGTTTTAGCAACTCGCTTGCCTTCCACATATAAAGGGTTGCTAAATAAGAAACTAGTGCTTGTGTTACTAATGTCATCTCTTGTGTTGAGTCTATCCATAGAAAATCTATGTTAAGGGATGGTGCTTGTTTTAAATTGGAAAAATCACAAGCTTAAAGGATACTATTCAACTAAAGTATGATGAAGTTGATAAGATGCCAAGGTATAAAAACTTACTCTCATTCAGTTGTTTTAGTATTCTATCCTTAGTGGGATGTTCCATAGTATAGGTTAAATTCCTTGCAATATAAAATGTTCAATAGTGCATATAACTTTGACATCAACCATTTGTGTGCACTAATTTAAAGGAATTTAATCTATCCTTATGGGTTTCAAGAATGATGATTCATTTGCCATCCACATATAAGGATAATCATTTGTGAAACCCTCCTTTGTGTTTTTAATGCTCTCTTTTCTAAGTGTTTCAATAAGGTCCTTCCAAGTGCTTTCAAGATGGACTCAAAATCTATGGATATAAGAGTCTTGGTTGTTTCAATCATTGAGTTTCAATCGATCTCATATCAAGTATGATCGAATCAAGAAAAGATGAAAGAACTTCAAGATCACTTGGTTGGATGAAATCATAAAGAGAAAAGAGATCACAGTGATTCAAGAAGGGAGTTATACTTTTTTGTCAACCAAATAATGAAGATGTAGTGACATATTTATATGATATCCTTCAATATGAGGTTGGAGGTTTATATTAGCATGCTTTACCTTTTAGGACTTCAATTGATACACTTTCAGTTCTTAAACTTCAATTGGTATAATTTTCATCATCTATGTAAAGCATGTTCGATTAAACCAAGATATAGTGCAAACTTCACCTTTAACCTCATATTGTTGATATGCATGAGTGTACTTTGTGTACCCTTGCATGCACAAATTGAGGGGGAGTTTAGCCTATATCTTGTGAAACTAATGATTTCTTTAAAGTTCATGTTGTGTAGTCTCACACCTTGGAGAAAGGAGAACGTCAAATAAGGATGAGTGGTTCCATAGAAATGGTCAAGCATTTAACAGATGTCACCTCATGGATTAGTTCTATTGAGGAACGATATGTGTTCTCTAGCATAATTTCAATTGTTGCAAATTTATTATGCCCTGATCAAGATATATGATGAACCCTCTAAGAATCTTAATTGAATCAAGTGCATGTTACAAGTAATTCGAGTACCTAATGCATACATTTAGGGGGAGCTCATTCTATATCATGTGTCCTTAAAGACTAACATTTTCTTTTAGTGAATTTGTGTAGTTCTTTGAAGAGAATGAGTTTCTCTTTATTTATTTTTTGAAGAGGATAAGTTTCTCTTTGGCATGCTAAATTTACTCAATCCATGTCATGATGAAGACTGATGGGCATGAATGAAAATCATCTTGCTTTGTGCAAAAAAATGTGTCAATCCTGTCAAAGCACTAAGGTGAAAATTGATGATCATGATGGAGAACATGTGGCATAAAACAAAGGTGTGTCATTCCATGAACTATTGTATTACCTTTGTACATCTAGTATGTTACATGCTAGTGTGTGAATGTGTATGAAATATCTTAAGTCACACCATAAGGTTGCACTTGTGGTGAAGATAAAAGAATCTCTAGATATTTGATTAATACCTCTTGTGGTGATGTCATGAGTTAGTCTTAAGTCATCTTAGTGAGGTATGAGTCAAACATGCTAACTTCTCAAGAATCTTGGCTTAAAATATTGCATGTCATGTCTATCAGTATATGTTGGTCACTTGTTCTCAAATGCAGTGAATCAAGAACAAGGAAACACAATTATTAAGGATTAAAGACCTTCATCCTCCGAAGCATTGTTTCCTCTTGGATTCAATGATCATCGGACGAAGGTCACGAAGGACATGCCTTCACCATGTTATCAATAGATTGAAAAACACAAATACCAATATAAAAGATACAAGTCATCGATTCATTGATATTTGTATTCCATAAGGCGTATATGAATATTAATAGAATTCATATTACATTGATACCTTCGGCTTGCTCAAAGGTGAAGACGCAAGGAAGCGATTACAATCCAGCGTGAACAGTATAGTGCTACTGTTCATCTATTTACAGGCATGGGACGTAGACCGGGTAAAATTACATTCATGACCCTCAACATTTATTTATAGGCATAACTTAAATTACTAGGGTCTATCTGGTCTTTTCATCCTCTGCTCAATTCAAATCGAAGTTGGTGGTAGCTCCGACACTTGGAGTTGTTGCTTCTAAGCGAGGTCTTCGTCTTGAGAACCTTCGGTAGAAGGAGGGAAAATTTCAGTATCACTTTGCCGAAGGTGTTTTGTCTTGAGGATCTTCGACGGAGATGAAGACCCCCAACAGTAGCCCCTTCGCGATGCTAGATTGTTTTTTCATAACGAGCTCGATCCGCTAAAAACACGAAGGATTCGGAATGCCGAAGGTCCGAAAAACACCTTCCCTGAGCTTGTTATCAAAAAATGATTAAAATATTCTGAGCGCTGGCCAGTCCACCGTTCAGCCAGTATACACGCTTTGGTGGTTCGCCTTCTTCTCCTGCAGGGCTATACAAACAGACAGGCTGGTGAGAAGTTACCACAGCATTCATTGCTATTGCACTGTTATGCTGTTGAATTTTAGCCAAAGCCCAAGCTCTCTGTATTGTACTTTCAAACAAGCACTTCGTCACTTAAGATCAACTTCGTCTAAAAGAAGCTGAACATCGAAATGGTCAGAGTAAGATCCACTGCAAGGGTGTCCCATGAGGGAGATGAAACTGAAGCAACTCAAACAGCACCCATATCAAAAATGATGAGGCGGTCATGGCTGGTTGTGCAAGAGGGAGCTATTGCCGAAGGTACCTCTAATGCCGAAGCCGGACAAGCCATGGCCGAGGTTTAGAGTGATAACGAAAGTGAAGAGGACGATAGTATTCTGTGCCCAACTAAGCCTAGCCATGTTGAATTTGGAAAATCCAAACTAAAAGCAGAGGATCTAGTTGTGATGAAGAAGCTAGGGTATTTTGGAGAGAATGATGATGAATTAGTTTGCTTTGCTGGAGAAGAAATAATTCCGGAACCGAAGGAAGATGAAGTTGTGGTATTAAAGAGCTTCTTCAGGGCGGGGCTTCGGTTCCCCCTTTACGAGATGGTAGGCAAAGTTTTAAAGAAATTTGAGATATATCTCCATCAGCTGACCCCGAACGCTATCGACAGGCTGAGTGTTTACATCTGGGCTCTCTGAAGCCAAGGAAAAAGTGCTAACGCCGAAGGGTTCTACCGGGTTCATGAACTTCATTATCAGACAAAGGCAAGGCCTGACGGCCTGCACAAAAATTCCGGATGCTACCACTTTGCATACCGAAAGGATACGAAGGCCCCCATGATAGGTTACCGGACCAAGTGGCCCATTGGTTGGACGAGTGAGTGGTTTTACGTTAAAGTAGATGAGAAGAAAATGGAAAAGCTTATGAGTATGGTGATGAGTCCACTGCAATTGAACTTCGGCATGACTCGGCCCCTGTGCAACATCCAGCTGGGGTCTCCTTGCCAGCTAGCTAAAGTGGAATTTAGGGTCGTGGCCAAACATATCAACACGAGAGATTTGGTACAAGAATATCTGGCAAACCGAACATTCCCAACTTCTGGCGGCTGGGAAATGCCGAAGAAGAAAGAAGAGGGGAAGAAATATGAGCTTGTTCGTCTGTTGTAACGTATCAAGTTTCAGAAAAGGTTTAAAGAACCATGCACTGAATGGTTAGAATTGATAGAAACCATGTGCAATGAAATTCTTGGAAACTATACAAAGAAAGAAGATCAGTTAATGACTGCTGCCTTCGGCACCCGGCCAAAGTGAAGGCTAAACCGTGTGATGGATGCTCTTAACTTTGAGTATCCTGACTACGAAAGGCTTGATGAAGGGGCCGGAGGAGTCAAGAGGAAGAGGATTGTTAGTATTCTAAGTAGGCAGGCTATCCAATCGGTTAAAGAAGACCAAGAGGCTTCGAAGAAGCGAAAAATTGTACCGGAGCCAAAAGTTTCGGCTCCCAAAAAATGAAAGCTTGCCGAAATTTCCTCTGAGAAGACGAAGATGCAAGATGTGCCGAAGCAGACTGCAAGCCCTTCTTTGTCTTCTGCTGCTGAGGTCTCGGAGATTTTGAAGGTAATAACTAAGTCTTTCCCATTTGCACTTCTAAGTCCCCTGAGGTTGGAAGTGACTAGCCTCTTACAGACAAAGGAAATATCTTCGGCTACCGAGGGGAGAAACGGGGGCGAGAAGAAACTACATATGATGAATATACTGGAAGCCATTAAATAGACCCCGTCCTTAGCTTCGACAGACAAGGTTACTAAATTGACTGATGCCGAAGCTACCTTCGTAGCCGAAGATGAAAATCTCACAACCACTCTGTCGGAAATCGACAGACTCATATCAGACGTGGTTGCAGAGAAAGAGGTAGCCGCAGTAATTTCTGATAAGGGGAAGAAAGTTGAAGAAACCTCTTCGGAGGGCGTGAACTTCGACCTACGACACTTGGGCGGCCAGCAGCTCTCCGAAGAGGACATCTCAAAGTTAAAAGAATTTGCTATTCCTGCGGCTACCAGCCGGGGTCAATGCTCTTCGGTGGGGTCGGTGAAGAAATTGTGGGATGCATTCACGACCGTGCCGGTGCTAAAACTATAAGCACCCTATCCAAGAGTATTGGATTCCCGAAGCTTGAAAAACACATCAGCTGCTACAGACGCCAGCACATCATCAGCAGCTTATTTTACTCGAACTTCAAAGTAAGGCTCTTTTGCAAGTTACCGTTGATATCTTCGTGTTGATTAGGTATTCTAACTTTAATTCATTTTTACAGAGTTTGTTATTAAGTGAAGCTTTGAAAATTCAACAAGATGATGAAGATAGAAAGAATGAAATTGTTGTCAAGGGTTTCGAAGATAAAATCAAGAAACTTGAAGATTCTTTAAAAGAAAAAGATGATTTGCTGCATTCAGCTGAAGGATTCCTTGCCGAAGCGCAGGCTCAGAATAAGAAATTGAGCAAGGAGTTGAAAGAGGCTCAGATGCTTTTGGAAGAGAACTCCAGCCGATTCAACCGTGAAGCCGAAGCTTTGAACATGACAATCAAGGTTGAGGCTGAAAGGAATCTGAATCTCGGCGAAGCACTCGGAGCTCTTAAGGATAAATGTTTTAACTTTGCAAGCCAATGCACTGCTCGATTAAAGAGCATATTCAATTCAATTGGAGCTGCATCCAAGGAAGCTAGCCTCTCTGCCGAAGATGTCCCTGGAGCACTTGAATGTGTCGAGAAAGAGGTTGACGTCCTCGACGAAGTCATAGCTGACCACGGTGACTTCTGTGCGCTAGTGGCTTCTCATGGTACGGTCGTCGCTTTCATAAAAGCCGGGTGCAACCACGCAAGGGCTGTCAATAGGCCGAATTTCAACCTTTCGCCTTCGGACCTAGTTGATATTCCAGCTGAAGCTTGAAGTATAGGCAACAGGTTTATCACTCAAATCTGGGCAAAAGGCGGTCAAGAGATGGCTTGAAACGAAGCTCGAAATCTACTCAACAAAGTATAACTCTTTACCTTTGTTCTTTTATTTTACGTTTTTTCTTACATATTCCTTATTACCCTTACTTTTGTCATTCTTCAAGGTGATGGTGTCGAAAATTAGTGAATTGAAGCTAAGTCTGAACCCTTGAAGACGACTTTAGAGGCTCCCTTTGTTGATATCTGTAGAAACACTTTTTGGAAATCCTTTGTGCTAGAAAAGTGTATTATTTGACAAAGGATTGTAATTGAATGTAAACGGATAGTTGTAAATGTTTGTAAATGCTTTGTAAAGCTATTTTACCTTTCATTCGTGTGCCGTCTACTTTGCTGTGGATGAAACCAATGCTCGTAGCTTTTTGAGCCGAAGGAGAAAAACACCTTCCCTTCTTTTCATTCACATCGAAGCACCTCTTGAGTAAAACCAAAGATCGGATCTCATAAACAATGAAATTTGATTTGAGACGAAGCATCTTCGTATATACGAAGCATTTTCTCATTGAAGGCAGAATTCCTCGCTTTTCCTGTTAATGCTTTATGCTTTATGTCATGATGATGAATCTACAGATGCCTAGTGTATATTTGTATGAATGCAAAAGATGATGTGATGAAGTATGCACATTTATGCCGAAGGTAAAAACACGCAAATACACACTAGACTCTGCATCCCCTTAGGAACGACTTTAGAGTTTCTTCACCTTTTACTTAGGTGGTTATTCAGCTCTGCATTCCCTTGGGAACGACTTTGGAGCTAAGCTCTGCATCCCCTTAGGAACGACTTTGGAGCTTCTTCACCTTTTACTTAGGTGGCATTTAAGCTCTGCATCCCCTTGGGAACGACTTTGGAGCTTCTTCACCTTTCACTTAGGTGGCATTCTAGCTCTACATCCCCTTAGGGATGACTTTGGAGCTTCTTCATACTTTTTTACACTCGATGGTGTAATCCCAGATCCTTACATTTTACATGTGGAAGAATTTGGCCCTTGAATTGCATAGGGTAGCACAAAAAATAAAAATTACAACATATGGCCCCATTAAAAACCTTTCTCCCCTCTTTGAAAGGAAAAGGGTGCCATAAGGAAAAAAATAAGAAAATTACAAAATTTACACAAAATATCTCCGAAGCTCATCTGCATTCCATGATCTTGGAATGTCATTACCATCCATGTCCTTCAACCTGTATGATCCAGGTCTTAACGAATATACCACCAAGAAAGGACCCTCCCTTTTGGGCTGAAGTTTTCCCACTGTATCCGGGGTGGACACACTCCGAAGTACTAAGTGTCCTGGCTTGATGTTTTTAGTCTTACCTTCTGATCACGCCATTTAACTGTTTCAGCTTGATACTTATTGATGTGATCTATTGCCTGAAGTCTGATCCCTTCTATGGTGTATTTTGTTATTTTACAATCCTCTTCGTCTTCTGCCGAAGCTAGGGTCCTTATTGAACCCATTCTTTGTTCTTCCGGTGTTATTGCTTCATCACCAAACAAAAGCTTGAACGGGGTAAATCATGTTGACCTTGATATAATAGTGTTGTGGTTCCATACCACTTTTATTAACTCGTCTGGCCACTTTCCTTTTGGTTGATTGAAGATTGACTTCATTATCCCTGTTATTATGATTCCATTGGCTCGTTCTACCAGTCCATTTGATTTTGGATGTCTCACTGATGCAAAATGTATTTTTATACCGATTTGGTCACAAAAAGCTTTGAATGTTTCGGCATCAAACTAAGTTCCGTTATCAATGGTAATGGCCTTCAGCACACCTAAGCGACAAACAATATTTTGCCAGAAAAACTTTTGAACCGTGGCTGAAGTGATTGTAGCTAGAGGTTTAGCTTCAATCCACTTTGAAAAATATTCCACCACTACTACAAAATATTTTAAATTTCCTTGCACTGGTGAAAGTGGGCCTAACAAATCTAGACCCCACCTTTGCAATGGTCAGGTGGGATGGATTAGTTGAGTTAGAGACGAAGGTTGTTTTTGTTCTCTGGCACACTTCTAGCAGCTTTCACATTTTTAACTAAATCCGCTGCATCTGAAGCTGCCTTCGGCCAATAGAATCCTTGTCTGAAAACTTTTTCAAGTAAAGTCCTAGACCCAATATGATCTCCGCATAGCCATGTATGTATTTCCTCCATTAGCTCCTAACCTTCAGTTCTAGACAAACATTTCAGCAATGGAGAGAAAACTCCTTGTTTATACAATTCTTCTTCTATGATTACGTAGGGCCTTGTCCTAGCTTCCATTCTTTTGATATAAGCTTCGTCGTCCGAAAGATAATTGCCTTGTAGGAAGGAAACAATCTTAGTCCTCCAATCTTCACTGTGCACTGGTGAGATTGCAAGTACTGCTCGCTCCATGAGCTTGACTGAATGTGTTTTTATTGTTTCAAAAAATACTTCCAAAGGTAAAGGGATCCCCCATGCCACTGACTTGGCTAATAGATCTGCATGTTCATTTTCTCCTCTTTGGATATTCTTTACAGAGAAACCTTCGAAAGAGGCTTCCATTCTTCGTACTTTATCGAGATACTTCTCAAGCTTTGGATCTCTTGCTTTGCTGCTTTTGTCGATGTGTCCTATGATAACTTGTGAGTTAGATTTGAGGATTACCCTTCTTATTCCCATTGCTTTGAGTTTTCAAAGCCCTAAAAGAAGGTCTTTGTACTCTGCAATGTTATTTGTATAGTTGAACTCTAGCCTTGCTGCGTAGCAGGTTCTGATCTTAGATAGTGAAATTAGAATGGCAGCTGCCCCTGCATTGAAGGTTCCCCATGACCCATCACAAAACATTGTCCAAGCTTCGTCGTCTTTTCTTCTTTCTTCATCCTGAGCCCCTGGCGTCCAATCATCAATGAAGTCTGCTAATGCATGAGATTGGATTGAAGACCTATGAACATAATATATGGTGAATTCATTCAGCTCTGCAACCCATTTCCCAACTCTTCATGTGGCTTCTTTGTTCCTTATTATATCCTTGAGAGGCTGAGAAGAAGGTACTATGATATGGTATGACTAGAAATAATGTCGAAGCTTTCTGGAGGCTATCAATACAGCATATAGTACCTTCGCCAACTCTGTGTAATTTTTCTTTTATGGAATAAGTACTTCAGAGACGAAGTATACTGGCACTTGCTTCTTTGCTTGGCCATCTTGCTTTTCTTGCACCAATGCTACACTAACTACAGCATGAGAAGCAGCTACATACAGCAGCAATGGAGCTCCTAACGAAGGAGGGGTTAAAGTTGTCAGCTCTATTAAGTTTTGCTTCAGCTCTTCAAAAGCCTTTTGCTGAGTTGGTCCCCACTGGAATACTTCGGCTAACTTCAATATATCAAAGAATGACAAGTTACTTTCTACCAATCTTGAAATAAATCTGTTCAATGAGGCCAGTCTTCCTGTCAGCCTTTGGGCGTCTTTTCTTGACTTTGGTGGCTCCATCCGAAGAATTGCTTCTATCTTGCTTAGGTTTGCCTCCATTCCCATTGTTGACACGAGACACCCAAGAAATTTCCCCTTCTTCACCCTGAAAACACATTTTTCTAGGTTGAGCTTGAGGCCTACCTTTCTAAAATTGGCAAATGTTTCTTGTAAATCAGCGATGTGATTTTCTTGCTTAGTACTTTTGACTATGATATCATCAACATATGTTAGAACATTCCTGTCAATCTGCGAGCAGAGGACTTTAGCAGTCATCCTGCTGAAGCTTCCTCCAGCATTTTTGAGCCCCTCAGGCATCCGCATGTAGCAGTAGGTCCCACTAGGGGTTATGAAGCTTGTTTTGGGCTCGTATTCTTTCTTCATCCAAATTTGATGGTAGCCTGAATAGCAATCCAATAGACTCATGAGCTCTGAGGTAGCTGTTGCATCCACAAGTGAGTCTATTCTTGGCAAAGGGAACTCATCCTTTGGACATGCCTTATTGAGATCTGTAAAATCAATGCACATCCTCCACTTTCCATTAGCCTTCTTCATCATCACAGTATTGGCTAGCCACTCTGGATATGTTACCTCTCTAATTACTCCGTCACTTAGAAGCCTTTTGACTTCGGTTTGTGCACCTTTGGCTTTGTCATCGGACATCTTTCGAAGCTTCTGCTTCCTTGGCCTGATAGCCAGATCTACATTAAGTGAATGCTCGATAACATCTCTGTTGACACCACAAAGATCATTGGCTAACCAAGCAAAGACATCCTTGTTGTTGAATAGAAACCTCAACAGAGTTTTTTCTTGTCCATCAGATAATTGAGATCCCAACAACACCTTCTGCTCAGCTATGTCTTCGCATAGAAGCATGGGCTTCGGTTGATCTACTGAGGTAGCCTTATCTCTTTTGTGCTTATACTGTTGATGAGCTTCGGCTTCATCTATGTTATGGATAGCCTTTGAATCCGTCCAGTTCCCTTCGGCCCTTCTAGCAGCATTTTGACTTCCAAGCACAGCTATGTGACCTTGGTCTGATGGTATATTCATGCATAGATATGCTAGATGAAGTATTGCTTCGAAAGCATTTAATGTTCCTCGACCAATGATTGCATTGTAAGGATATTCCATATCAACAATGTCGAAGACAACCTGCTCTATCCTTGTATTGTGAACATAGCCAAAGGTAATCAGCATTGTTATCTTTCCAAGTGCCACTATATGCCTTCCTCCGAAGCCATAGAGGGGATGTGTTGCATCATGTATCTTATCATCCTACTCTTGCATCTGCCTGAAAGCCTTTGCAAAGATAATATCTGTTGCACTACCTGTGTCTACAAGGATGTTGTGTGCCAGAAACCCCTTGATGACACAAGATATAACCATTGCATCATTATGAGGATAATCCTTGAGCTGAAGGTCCTCCAGGGAGAAGGTAATTGGTATGTGTGACCACTTGGACTTGATGAAGGGTCCTTGTACTCCAACATGTTGCACCATTCTTTGTGCCTCTTTCTTCTGCTTCTTGTTAGCTGGCTCGGAACTTGAACCGCCCGTGATTGGGAGCACCAGCTTCGTAGCCGAAGGTGCCATGGCTTGAACTCCTTGCGAAGCTATTGTCACTGTCGTGGAAGTGAGTTCACCGGAGGTGGGCGCCAATGTTGGTCACTTGTTATCAAATGTTGTGAATCAAGAACAAGGCAACACAATTATTAAGGATTAAAGACCTTTGTCCTCCGAAGCATTATTTCCTCTTGGATTCAATGATCATCGGACGAAGGTCACGAAGGACATGCCTTCACCATGTTATCAATAGATTGAAATACACAAATACCAATATAAAAGATACAAGTCATCGATTCATTGATATTTGTATTCCATAAGGCGTATATGAATATTAATAGAATTCATATTACATTGATACCTTCGACTTGCTCGAAGGTGAAGACGCAAGGAAACGATTATAATCCAGCGTGAACAGTACAGTGCTACTGTTCATCTATTTATAGGCACGGGACGCAGCCCGAGTAAAATTACATTCATTACCCTCAACATTTGTTTATAGGCATAACTTAAATTACTAGGGTCTATCTAGTCTTTTCATCCTCTGCTCAATTCAAATCGAAGCTGATGGTAGCTTCAGCACTTGCCGTCGTTGCTTCTAAGCGAGGTCTTCGTCTTGAGAACCTTCGGCAGAAAGAGGGAAAACTTCAGTATCACTTTGCCAAAGGTGTTTTTGTCTTGAGGGCCTTCAGCGGAGAAGAAGACCCCCAACAGTATACCTTTTGATTATGAGTAATTCCTTCAATTGGTACAATTTCACATTTTCATACTTTATTGTATCAAGCTTCAAATTGTAGAACTTAATCCCCGGGCCTCACAAGTCCAAGTGCATAAGCTAAACAAGTATTCATCACTTGTATGCACACATTTAGGGGGAGAATGGTCTATAATTTGAATCTTTGAGACTAACTTCATTCCCAAGTCTATTATGTGTGTAGTCTCAAATTAAAAAGGAACTTTCGGACAAAGACAATCGCTTCCACTGCAAATTTTGATGGGTATCAAAGATTCTTTGCTCCAATAAATGTTTCTTTTATACATTTCATAAGAGAATAGTTTCTCTTTTATATGCTACTCCAACGTCATCTAAAATTGGTAAATGTGTATCATATTCTTTTGAATTGCAAATATCTAAAGTGCACATGTCTCTTGTTTAGAACTTAATTGATTAAATAGTGTAAATGTTCCTTATGTTGCATGATTATGTTTGATACTCCTTTTATGCCAATGGTACTTTAAATTGCAAATACGTACTCTCAACATGTATCAATTAAAATCATATATATATATATATATATATATGTGCACTAAAACTTGAGAAGAATTTAGTGTAATATGCAATTAGTGATCTGTTTATCTATCAAATTGTATCAATTGGTGTTTTTCAATTGGTACTTTTCGTACATGATCACTAGTCGTATAATCCATACTTGTGCAATTTTCATGTTGCCTCTTGTTATGATAAGAAAATGCTAGGTGACATATAGACTCCAGGTATCAAGATTCATCTTTCAATTAGTATGACAATATTCATTTGATATCTTGGACCTATCTCACAACTATGCCAACAAAAGCTTACAAATGAATTCTAAATCCAACACAAGTATGAAAACCCCTTGAAAAGTTAAACGCAAAGATACATCACTTCATGTCACTTCTACGTTACTTTTGTGTCATCTAAGGACCCTTTTCATGATAGTGTGTTCAAATCTTGCTTAATCATAATTTCTACGCTTTATATTTTTTTGTATCCTTTTTGGAGATTTATGACAAAGGGGGAGAAATTGTGCATTAATGCTTACCTTTAGTCTTATGTAACTAAGTGTAAGAAGACTTTTGAAAAGGGGGGAATCATAATTAAAACATAAAATGTGGAAAATTAATGAGTGCATAGTATGTCATGAGCATCACGTTTATTTTATGACACAATGCACCCCACAAATAGTATTATATAAGTTGTCTTCATACTTTGACCCAAATATGTGCTTTTGGCATTTGAGAACAAAATTGGTATTTTCTAAAATGCACATATTTAGGGGGAGGAAACTATTCCATAGGATTCAAAATCTTATTTATCAAATCTTATGTAAGCTTTAAATGTGTTGTCATCAATCACCAAAAAGGGGGAGATTGAAAGTGCATTCATCCCTTTTGTGGGTTTTGGTGATTTGGATAACAACACATTTAAAGGTCTAACAAGTTTGCTAAGTGTTGAACAGGAAATTCAATATGATGAACATACTTGAATAGTGTATAACGATCATTGAACAAAGGTTCAACACAAGGTTAAATAACCAGTGAGACAATGCAAATGGATATAATGTGGTCTCTATATTGGTTTGAATATATGGAGAAGACCCGAGAAATCACTATGCATAAATATGATCAGAATAGAGGTTGAAGTGATTAAGAGGATTGGTCAAGCCAAAGTGAATAAGATATGAGGAATCGTGAATTGGCTTGACCATATTACTATTAGTCTGTATATGCTTCTATGAGAATCAATCTAGAGCATGATTGATCTTATCATTTATATCTAGATGACATTCAAGCAAGGTTCACAATACCGAAGAAATAATTCTCTCAATGGATGCTTAATATGATGTGACTCAAGAATGGCTTGATAGGGTGAAGATAGCAAGGAAAGGACTTCGAGGAACTAAGCAAAGGTGAAGGCCAAGCGACGGCTCGTGGACCAAGGTACCATTGCTAAGGTGAAGAAGAGAGTACTTGCATTAAGTCGATGAACTAATCAGCTATGAAGAGTTATATTGTGTTCATGCATCGAGAAGGTGACTTGAATCCATGAGTTGAGCTCATATATGGTGAAATGGTTCAAGTCACAGGCTTGATTTGTGTTTGCTGCAAAAGGTGAGACAAAGATGTTTGTGATCCTTATGAAGCAACGCCATGAAGAAATCACACATGAGACACCAATGACTCGAGGAGTTTACTTAATTATATTTTATTTAACTTGAGTATAGGAATCATCATACTATCAAGGGGGTTCAAAAAGAAGGTTGGTGTTGGTACTAAAGCTCTAAATTCTTGATCCAAAACTTCTATTTTACCCTTGTTAATCCTTAGTGAAAGTATGTAGTACAACCTTTTTAAGTTTATCTTGGCCAAAATTTCTCTCTGAAAAATACTGGTTCAGCTGGTTTTTCAGGCTGGTTCAGCTAGTATTCAAATACCAGCTCGGCTGGTTTTTCGACCTGGTCCACCTTTCTACACAAGTCTGTGTGCAGTTTTTTGAAAACCAGCTCAGCCGATTTTGGCTCTGGTCCACCCACCTACTCAGTCAGCCAATGAACCGGAATTCAGTCTACTGGAAACTGGTTCAACTGGTTTTAAAATCGGCTCAGCCGGTTTTTTAGCAGAAAAGTAAAAAACAGTTAGTTTTGGAGCCCCACATATATATACTCACTCCTACCTCTCTCCCCCACAAGAGAGCATGACTCAAACTTCATTCCTAACCTGAGAAACACTTTCCACTCTCTCTCACACAACTCTTGCCTCTTCCATTTCAAATCTTTGGAGAGAAATCTTTAAGGGAGATTGAAGAGCTGCGATTTTTGTGCTTCATCTCCAAATCCTTCTTGTTCTTCTTGATTCGAGCTTTGGTACTACATCGAGTTCTTTGTGGATCATTACTCTTGGAGCTTCTGGCTCTTGGACGACTAGGTGTATCTTTTGAATCTCCAAATCTTGTGGAAGACCACAAGAAAGTTTGTATTACCCGCTCGTTTGAGCAAAGATTAGTGTGTGGGCTTGACCTTTGTGGTCGGCAAAGGGAGGATTAGGGTTGAAAGAGATCCGGCTCTTTATGGGTGCCTCAACGAGGAAGTAGGGCACCTTGGTGATGTGACCGAACCTTGGGATAAATCTTGTGTCTCTTGTATTCTTGCTTAGTGTGTTTGTTTGTGTTCTTCGTTCTCTCACCATTCCGTGGAAGATTTGTTTATATCTTTTTGGTGTGTGGATTTTGAGAAGTGCCCTTCTCAGATCTACTACTTTGAACCCTATGGATCATCTAGAACATCTCATTTTCAAAGTTAACTAGGTGAATTTCGAGATCAATTCAGTTTTATATCTCATTATTTAGTGCAAACCGGTTGAACCGGTTTTGACACCGATTGAACCAGTTTTATCCAGTTCATTTCTAGTTTTTATTGGAAAAAATTCTACTTGCCTATTCACCCCCCCCCTCTAGGCAACTTTCACATATGCAAGTCTTAGCAACAATTCCCTAGCTCGCTGATTTGCGGTGGCTCGGTTGGGTGGCTTGAGGACTTGAGGAGTCGTTAGGAACTTCTTGAGTGCGTCAAATGCTTCATGTGCCTATAGAGTCCACTAGAATTTGTCCACCTTCTCGAGCAACTTGTAGAATGGCATGCCCCTTTTGCCAAGCCGCGAGATGAATCGGCTCATGATGGCCATGCATCCTATCACCTTCTGGACCTTCTTCTAAGATCTAGGAGGTTCCATCCACAGAATAGTGGCGATCTTCTTGGGGTTCACATCAATTCCCCTCTGGCTGATGATGAAGCCGAGCAGCTTCCTTATCGGTACTCCGAACACACATTTGTCTAGGTTAAGTTTCTAGTGGTAGCGCCTCAAGCTATTGAAGACTTGTTGTAGGTCATCAATGAAATTATCTAGGTCCTTCATCTTGATCACCACTGTGGCAGCCCTCCCAAGTTATCGGGCCCACATGCACCAATCCTTGCCTTGATGGCCTCAGATGGCTATGCACATGTACCAGGTAACTTAACAAGGCTATCACGAGTTCAACAACTTGAACTCATCATCCCAAGGATCTCCCACCATACATGCATATTACAGTAATCATATTCGATACACACACACTTCGGAGATAAGAGCAGAAGACTTTATAAAACATTATTTTCATTTCTAAAACTCAAGGTTATTACATAGGAAGAGTTACATTTATTACAAGTCCTGATATACTCGAAGTGCATAACTTATTACAATAGCAGGAAGGTAGGAACCCTCCAAAGCGCATACATAAACCTAACTAGTCCTCCTCTAGGACTGGATGTGCCCTCCAGCCACAGGAACTCCTAGAATACTCCTCATCACCTACAACAACATGGGTTCGAAAACCCTGAGTACGAAGTGTACTTTCGCAAGTCTTACCCGACTAAAGAAAAACGACTCTCAAGGATATGCTGGTTAAATAGGAATCAAGGAAAAGGCTTTAGCAATAATCAACTTAGATACTTTTACAGAAATAGCTTACTGAAGTGAGTCCTTACTTTCAATATTTTAAGGCCATATTAAATATTAATAGACTCTGGTTGCATCTAGTCTAATTTCACCATCTCATCAATACAACATCATTTTTATTCATAATGTTCACATCCTGACCTTGGTTGCAGGTCGGAGATCAAGTCTCCACTCTCCGGGGATATAACGGCGATCCGAATCGATTTACTCAGCTGAGGATCTCTAACCACATGACATATGTTTCTCGTAACTCTTGCATATGTCTACCATTCCCACGGATCCTCCACCGCATGAACAGGTCCGTGCCACCCGAGAGCACACCACCCCTTTTAGGCGGTCCTTTGCCAGGAGGGTACGTGCCACTCTCGCCATCTCTCCACTCCCAGTGCGCGATTATCTTTTCATGTATGGAATAGCTGGGTTCAAGCTTACCCTGTCCCATATCCAGGGCATGTGGCCAGTTAAGATAGTCCTTGATCATACAGGCCTACATACGCATCCAATCCTAAATTAACCTGGGTGGAGCATCACCTGTTCCTAACCCAAATCTCGATTTAAGTACTTCCATCCTTAGGATTGTTTGTGTTCCTTAGGATGAAAAGAGCATTATAGGGAACTTTGCAGTAAGATCCCACCATGCTCCTAAAGAAAATATTCTTGCAGGTAGAAGTCATCCTTCCTTAGGATAACCCCTGAGCTAGGCCTTAATGCAAAAGACAACCTCTATCCACAAGATCTAAGCAGGGCTAAGCACTTTTTTAAATCATATTTTGATACTTCATCACAAGTATCTATAAAGGTATGTATTTCAAGGTAGCCAATGCATTCAATAGTTTCCAAGCAACTCCTATAAACTTAATGCACATTTCACTAGACTTAAGTGTATAAAAGTCTTTTTAAAAATACAAGGAAGAGGTAAATGCACCGGGGCTTGCCTTTGTTGCAGTGAAGAGGCTCTAGATCCCTCTATCCAATACCCAGTTAGATGGCTCCTCCACTTGATTAGCAGCCACTGGAGTAGACTCCTTCAAACACCACTTCTTCTAGGTGTTCTACAAGTCAATTACAAATACATGTATGCTTTTGTAATGATATGAAATGCAAACTTTCACAAGGAGAGCTGGGGAACATAAACACCACAACAAAAACACATGACAAGTATACACATGGTTCTACACCACCAACACTTGCTAAAAGTGGCCTGTTGGGACTATGCTTCGTCGCCGAAGGTCTTGTAGGAAGAAGCAGTTTCGGCTGAAGCTGTTCGTATGAGATGACCGAAGGTTCCTCTTCATGAAGCTTCGGAAGTACAAACCGACTTAAAAGTAGAATGACCCTCTAGTCCATAAATGCTTAGGTCGCTGTTGTAATCCCTTATGAGGGGCATAATTGTAATTCCTCACAGGCTGTGTCCCGTGCCTATAAATAGTGAACAGTATTCCCTTACTGTTCACGCATCCCTGTATTTACAATCGCATTATTCGGGAACCAACTTTTGCCAAGGCAGAGGTATAATTGTATTCAACACTTAAATATACTGAATGGATATAATATGGTTTATTTATGATTCATTTACCTTTGATATTCTATATTTTATGTCATCTTATACAATCTGTTAGAATTCAATTACAAAGATTTAACCTTCGTAATTGTATTGCCATCAACCTTCGTCCAAGGCCCATTAATCCCCAAGGGAATAATGCTTCGTTGGACGAAGAACATTAACATTTAACATTTTATGTTGTCTTGTCCTTAATTCATAGCATTTGAGAACAAGTCCCCAACATTGGCGCCCACCTCCGGTGAACTCACTTCCACTTTTTTGAACTGATGGCTTCGTTCAACAATCGAGTTGGAGCTGCTTCGGCCCCGAAGCTGGTGCTCCCGATAACAGGTGGTTCGTGCTCAGAACCAGCCAACAAAAAGCAGAAGAAAGAGGCGCAGAGAAGGGTACAACATGTTGGAGTGCAGGGACCCTTCATCAAGTCAAGGTGGTCCCACATTCCAATCACCTTCTCCCAGGAGGACCTTCAGCTCAAGGATTTTCCTCATAACGATGCTATGGTTATTTCTTGCGTTATCAAAGGGTTTCTGGTCCACAATGTCTTGGTTGATACAGGCAGTGCATCTGATATCATATTTGCTAAGGCCTTCAGACAAATGCAAGAGCCAGAAGATAAGATTCATGATGCTACACACCCTCTCTGTGGCTTCGGAGGAAGACAGATTGTAGCACTGGGCAAGATCACCATGCCAGTGACCTTCGGATTCATCAACAACACCAGAACTGAGCAAGTTGTGTTTGACATTGTTGACATGGAATACCCTTACAATGCAATTATTGGTCGTGGCACCCTCAATGCTTTCGAAGCAATTCTTCATCCTGCTTACCTTTGCATGAAGATACCTTCGGATCAAGGACCCATTGCTATTCATGGAAGTCAGGAAGCTGCCAGAAGGGCCGAGGGAAACTGGACTGACTCAAAAGCAATCCATAACATAGATGAAGCTGAAGCTTGTGAACAGTACAAATTCAGAAGGGAGAAAGCAGCTTCAGCAGATCAGCCGAAGCCCATGCTCTTATGTGAGGACATAGCAGAGCAGAAGGTGATGTTGGGCTCTCAATTATCCGAAGAACAGGAGAAAACCTTGATAAGGTTTTTGTTCAACAACAAAGATGTTTTTGCATGGTCAGCCAATGATCTTTGCGGAGTTAACAGGGATGTTATTGAACACTCGCTCAATGTTGACCCATTCTTCAGACCCAGAAAGCAGAGGCTTCGGAAAATGTCTGATGACAAGGCCGAAGGTGCTCGTAATGAAGTCAAAAGACTCCTCAGTGCAGGAGTTATCAGAGAAGTAAAGTACCCAGAATGGCTAGCTAACACTGTTATGGTAAAAAGGCCAATGGCAAATGGCGAATGTGTATCGATTTTACAGATCTCAACAAGGCCTGTCCGAAGGACGAATTCCCATTGCCAAGGATAGACTCCTTAGTTGATGCAGCAGCTTCGTCAGAGCTTATGAGTCTTCTCGATTGTTATTCAGGCTATCATCAAATTTGGATGAAGAAGGAGGATGAGCCGAAGACCAGTTTCATAACCCCTAGTGGAACATATTGTTACCTTCGGATGCCTGAGGGGCTCAAGAACGCTGGAGGAAGTTTCAGCAGAATGACTGCGAAGGTTCTCCAGTCTCAGATAGGCAGAAATGTGCTAACTTATGTTGATGATATCATTGTAAAAAGCACGAAACAGGAAAATCACATTGCTGATTTGCAGGAGACCTTCGCCAGTTTTAGACAAGCTGGTCTAAAGTTGAATCCAGAAAAATGTGTCTTCGGAGTAAAGAAGGGGAAATTTCTTGGATGCTTGGTTTCAACAAAGGGAATTGAAGCTAATCCAAGTAAAATTGAAGCTATACTTCGAATGGAGTCACCAACTACAAAAAAGGGGGCCCAAAGATTGACAGGGAGGCTGGCATCTCTCAATAGATTCATATCCAGATCAGCAGAAAGAAATTTACCATTCTTCGAAGTGCTGAAATCAGCCAAAGTCTTTCAATGGGGACCAAGCCAACAAAAAGCCTTCGAGGAACTGAAGCAATATTTGATAGATTTAACAACATTAACTCCACCAACGCCAGGGGTGTAACACCCCAGGTGTTACCTTGGCTAGAGCCCACCTTGGCACTAGAAGCTGGGATCACAAGGGGTAAAGGCTTAGGGCAACACATAAGAATTTGGAGATCAAATGCTAATAAAGTTGCCAATGACATAAGAAGCATTACTCTAATCCTTGCACACTTACTACCTTGGATCAGGGGGGAGAAGAACCCTAGACCTCTCCTAAACCCTATCTTCCAAAACCCTAAGTAAGGGGGGGAAGAGAGTGAACAAGTGGGCAAAGCATGTGTAACTTTTACCCAAACCCTAACTAACTTTGTAACCATCAATTAAGGGGGGGAAATATTGCAAAAAGACCCCTGGATAAACCCCAATTCAAATCTCCAAGTGGAGAGAGAGCTAGAGCTCTCTATTTCCCTCTAAGTCAATTTTTAACCCTAACCCAAAGATCAACCGTGTTCACTTTGAAGATGGTGCCAAAACCACTTGGGTTCTATACCAAAAATGTGGTATACCACTTGAGGCACCCCCTGGAAAAAGTGGAGACCGAGACTCGGACGTTTGACAGCTCTTGACATCAGTTTTGTCGCAATGTGGGCAGTGAGACAAGCCAGATTTGGCGCCCGTCTATCTCCTGATCTAGGGCGTATCCTCCATTGGAACTCACACATGTGAGATAGCCCTAGGCCTGCGCTGGATTCATGGCGAGATTCGCACGTTTGCGATCTCTGGAGACGTTTGAACACTGGAAGAAAAACACCTCCACGTGTTCGACGCCTTCTGCCCGCGCCAGAGCACGCTCACGCTCGCCCCCGCACGCCCAGCGCCGTGCCCGAGCCAAGCCAGCGCCATGGCCCACGCCCGCGCTTATAAAACCCTCCCAGACTTAGATTGTACCCTTCCGCGCACCCTCAAACCTCACCTGAGTCGAGCTCGTCGCCGTTGCCCGTGCGCAGCGAGTCCGCGGCCGCCCAATCCCTCTGCCACCGTAGACCGGCCGGTGGAGCCATTCCCAACCCCGTCCAGCCCTCGGAGAAGACCGTGCACACCTCCGTGAAGCTCCCCGAGCAAGGAATCGGAGTTTGCTTCGCCGGAGAGGCCAGCCCACGCTCGCCGGAGCTCTCAACCCCGCCGGAGTACATGGACCGGGTAAACCACTCCACCATCCTTCGATTCCTTGTGCACACAGTCGCTAAGTTACCCCGTGAAGCTCACCGTGCCCTCGGATTGGACCAGCTCGTCGTGGTTTGGCCGGTACACTCGCCGCCGACGAGCACACCCGCCTGCGCTCGTGGACCGGGCGATTCCGGCCATCCCCGACGTCAAGCCGTACCTCGACGTGACCGCCAGAGTCTCCCCGAGCCAACCCCACCCTTCGCCGGACCTCCCTCGCCGCCGGTAAGCCGCGCCACCCTTTTCTTTCCCGCGGTTACTGTTTGCATACGGGGAAGGACTGCGGGTGAGAGGGAGAGAAGGTCAGGGGGTTTTGTGAAATGTCAGAGACACAAGGGAATAGTGGCATGGGGGTAGATTTGCGAAGGTGGATTTAGTTTAAACCCAGGGACCTCGGTGTAAACTGTTTTTCCAGAAAACCTTTATTAAATCTGTTTTTAAAATGGACAGAAACTTTGAAAATGCATAACTTCTGTTTAAATCATCCAAATTTGGTCAAACCAATTTTGTCAGATTCTAAATAATGTAATCTACTTAAGAAAAATATAAAACCCCCTATGTACTGTAGAAAACTTTAAAGCTCTGATTTAATTATAGTTTTAACCAAAAGCTTAAGAATAGGGCCAAAATTAGTTGCACTATTTGACTGGGGTTAGAAAAATTTTGAGAAGTTTATATATACCTACTAAACCAAATAAAAATGTTAAATCTCTCTGTCCACTCCATTTAAGTTAGTTTTACCCTTTATTCTATAATATGCTTAAGGATAAGGAAAATAGAAAATGTAATTTAATTAATGAACCAGAGAGTACCTCTATTTTTGTTAGGTTACTTATTCAATATAGTTCACTAGAAAAATATATCATACCCTGTTTTATTGTAAAATAAGTAAGATCCCTTTTGTTTTAATAAAACAAGTGAAACTTAGAAAAACTCTACAAAAATAACCCCAAGGTAAAAACACCCCTACCCTTGGGATAACTAATGTTTTGTTAGTAAGAACTTAGGAAAAATAGGAGATCTGCTGTTTGACATTTTTCAAATAATAATGTAGTAGAAAGAGCCTTTTTGACATTAAACTTAAGAAAATCATAACTAAATAACCACCCCTTAGTTTTCTGTGATTTTTAGCACAGAGACCTATTATTACTATGGGATGCCAGCAAAAATAACCTTTAGGACAGAACCAACCCCTAACTAAGAGGTGTAGTGTAAAGTGGCCCATTTTGCATAACTCTTGTCATTTTTGTTTAAAGCCTAGCTTTTGTACTTTAAGCCTCAAATTCTTAAAACAAGCTAGAATAGCAAGTGACAACCCACTGTAATTTTTACAGAATTTTTGGAAATTATTAAAACACTGTCGTAGTTCAAACCTACACTAGAAACCCTAAATGGAAATTAAGGAAAGGAAAATGAATAATGGAAATTAAGGTCATCCTAAGACCTTTGTAAATTGTCCACTGAAATCTATGAAGACAATGCAAATCCACTATGTTATCCTAAAAGAAAACCTAAACCTAAAGGTAATAAGTCTATGTATATATATACCACTAGAAGCCCCACATAACCAGGGAACCCTAAGTTCATTCTTGACTTAGTTTCTTTAGCTTAATGTTCTTAAATCTTGCATAATCATGACATACATGTTCATTGCATTTCGATAGACTGTAATCTTGCTGACGGAGAGTACATCCTCGTGCCGGAGCAAGGAGCTGCTCAGGAGGTAGCCCCCGATCCAGCACCCGAGTCTGCACCAGAGGACCTGTCTGCCACTGCTTTGGAAGGCAAGCCCCGGTTTTATGCATAACCTGTTATTTATGCTATTTTACTTCACTTAATGATTGTAGGATTGATTGTGCACTTAGGTATAGGAATTGTTTGAAACCCTAGTTGCATGATCTCAGGAATCCTTTTGAGATGAATACTAGTATGACAGGTCGAGTAGTTGCTTTACTTAATTAGGATCTCGGTAGAAGACGAGTGATTTTTCTAGCACTCGCGCGAGATCAGGAAATTGATTGTACCCACTTTCACACTGTCATGATACCAGTTGGTGGACAACAATCCATGGGGATTTGTTGTTTACGAGATGGGAAAATGGAATAAGGATTAACGTGCGGATACCTGTGTCAAGCATTTGAACGTACTAAACACATACCGAGAAATATGGTAAATCGGTAAGCCTAGTACCTGAGTGAACCTGCCCGCAGATTGCCCTCCTCACGCGACCTGAGACGAGGTCTCCCATTCCGGTTATGGTGGGTACAAGTGTGGTCACTGCACGACGGCCAGTCGGGGTCAGTGAGGCATTGTACGCCAAGGCGGTGAGCCCCTTTCTGTTGCCAGGGAATCGATGGGGACGGTTGATATGTGTGGGGACGGAGTGCCCCTGCATGTCGTGTTTTAGGTTTACCTTGCAAGGATAAAAACTCGATTCGAATCGTCTGCTTCTCGCAGCTAATGAGACTGCTTGATCCATTGTACTGCATTGAGTAATAAGTGAAAGTATGATGAGTTGAGATAAGATGTTGATTGTTAATAATGCTTGCTACCATGTATGAGTAGATAGTCCACTTTTAGCCTTAAGAGAGTCACACTTAACTTTGACTAAGTTAAAATCTTGATTTAGAAACTCAGCTAGTGCTTTTGGCAACCAAACCCCACAGCCAAACAGCTGCATGTCTAGAGGTAGAGGAGTAGACTCCTCACACCGGGTAAGTCTAGCTGAGTATTAGTATACTCAGCCTTGCTTGTGGCATAATTTTTACAGGTTCTCTGGAGGAGATGGTTGCTGGGATAACTTGGTCGTCCACCTTGCCACCGGGTTGGACTGTTGAGTGGGACCCTGCCTCGGCTGAGGAGGAGCATGAGGAGTGATGGGACAGGCTTCCCCATCTCTCTGTTTAATTACCGTTAGTTTTATTCCGCTGCACTTCGAACATTGATGGTTACTTTTGCAAAACTCCGATGATGATGGTGATGTAATAATCTAATACTCTGACATGTATGGTTTTATGCTTTATTGTATTTGCTCTGTGACTCACCTTCGAGTGAGATTGTGGTACTTGATCCTGTCAGTGGCCGTGTCGGACTAGATCCGAGGGATTGACGGGTTATTCCTATTTAAGTGCGGTCTAGCCTCTAAGGCGGGGCTTAGGCACTTAAGTTGGAATAATTCGGGCAGTTCCGCCACAGCTGGTATCGGAGCTTGTACCACCACAGAGGAATCAGTAAAACATGAATACCATCCTTTTTCCAAAGTAAAACTTGATAGAAACAATGTCGGATAGATAGTAGGACGAGCAGGATAGACCTAGGACGTGAAGCCTTAGGGTAATAGAAGGGTAGTTAGGTGGCTAAGTAACTAGGCCCTACAGGCCACTTTTACAGGATGGGAGTTTCTCCCTATTCCTTTTATCTTGTTGTGAGGTCGTTCAGGACGAGCATGCATGCATTCATAATCAAGAAAATGGATAACTGCGTAAGGAACTTAAAAACAAAATAACAACCAACTAGGTCCCCAGTGCCTTTCTACTTAACTAGAAACAGGCTGAGTTTTATTTTTCCTTGTTCTTTTTATAATTCTTTTTCTTTTACTTACGCTTAACCGTACACAGATGACTTCCCACGGATCCTTCGATGACGGAAATGCACTGACCCACACGGACGGACTTGCACGAGAGGGCTTTCCCCGCATTTTGTGGGAGGTGCTTCAGGGGGCCGGATACGCGACACCCCCTCAGTACGCGGTGCAGCAGTTCGAGAAGCACCGAGTGCCTCGCTGTAGGGTGAGGATGACTTTGGAGCCTCATCCCCTGCAGCCAGGCTGGCGCTCGTTGGACTCCAAGTCTTTCGGGTACCGAGCAGAGGACACGATCGAGGCAATCGCTCTGCATGGATTAACTACCTTCTGCGGATTCTATCCTTTGGAGCTGGCCACCCACCCCATTGGCTTGTTCCCCGCTGAGAGGGAGGACGACCCAATGTGGAAGGATCGGGTGGAGCATGCCAAGGATATTTGGGCCATCTACCCAGGACAGACCGCACACTTGACCGTATGGTGCATGAATGCTCTGTACCGTCTGCAGGTGATGCGCGGTGAGGCAATGTCCCACCTGATGGCACTACTGGAGGCAACAAAGATTACATTGGACAACAGAGAGGAACTTGTGGTTGACTTGTCCCAAGAAATGGTGGAGAAGGACTTGCAGGTGGAGCAGTTATCCACTGATATTCAGGAGTTGGAGGAGCTGGTAGGCACCAGGGAGAACACCGTCGAGGTTCTGGAGGATCAGCTCCTTAACACTCAGCAGCAGCTTGCTGAGGCTAACGAGCACCTGGACATGCACCACCAGGAGATACAGGACCAGGAGGCCAACGAGGACGTCGACATCGAGGGAGGAGATGAGCCTGCCTCCAGTGTGGACACTGCCGGCTCGGGAAGACCACCTTCCCCCGAGTCGAGTGTTGCTTCGTTCGCTCACTAGGTGTTCAGGATAGGCTTAGAAGTTGGATAGTCGGACTCCTCGCAGCTGGCTTAGCTTTTGCACCCTTGGGGTACTAGGCTAGATAGAGTAGAGTCATTTTGGAACAATTTGATGTAATAGCGCTAAACTCTCTTGGGAGCTTGTTTGATGGATGCTGTTATCAGTTTAAATTGGGAAGGAAGAATTTATGCCTCTTTAAAATCCTTTTATTGAAGTCGGAGTCTATCATGTTGTTTTAACTTTTTCCCAGTGATAAAATCTTGAACTTGGAACTGTGGTGTTAAGAATGTATGTGGTTTTTCAGATGGCCGGGAGGCAGCGTCGTGGCCAGAACGAGCGCGTTCCTCCACCGCCGCCACCACCTCCCACTCTGCAGGAGCTCATGGCTCAGTAGAATGAGATCCTGAGACAGCTGGCTCAATGTCAGCCACCACCTCAGCATTATGGTGGTGGAGACCACCAACGTCACCCCGCGGCGGCTACATACCAGGAATTCCTTAGCACCCAGCCTCCATTGTTCACAAGGGCGGAGGACCCACTTGACGCAGATGTGTGGCTGCGAGTGGTGGAATCCAAATTCCCACTGCTCCATGGAATTTGCTCAGAGGTCACCAAAGTCAGGTTCGCCACCCAGCAGCTTCGCGGACCTGCAAGGACTTGGTGGGATCATTTTCTTGCTATGCAGCCAGAGGACCGAGAGGTGGAGTGGAGGGAGTTCAAGGCAGCTTTTAGAGGACACCATATACCAGCCGGGATCATGGACAGGAAGCTCAATGAGTTTTTGGCACTCACTCAGGGCAACAGGACAGTGTTGCAGTATGCCCAGGCTTTTAATGACTTGTGCCAGTATGCTGGGTACCATGCAGATACGGATGAGAAAAAGAGAGACAGGTTCAGGAGGGGGCTCAGCACTAAGCTCCGGGGTCGTCTCAACACCGTCAGGGCCAATAGTTACAATGAGTTGGTCAACATGGCTATCTCCCAAGAGGACTGCATTACAGCTAGACAGGCAGAGAAGAAGAGGAAGACCCCTGTGGCAGGACCCTCAGCTCAGCCACAGCGCTTCAGGATTGTGTCCGACACCCAGGGCAGGGGACCCCAGCAGCAGCAAGGGCGATGGGTGATCCGACCTCAGCAGCAGCAGCAGGCACCCAACCGTGCCCAGTTTCTAGCTCAGAGGAACAATCAGCAGCAGCAGCAGCAGTACCGCCAGGCAAATGACAACAGGTGCTTCACATGTGGCAACACCGGGCACTATGCCAAGAATTGCCCCAGGAATCAGCAGAGGCAGGGGCAGAATGCTAATCAGAACCAAGGCAAGAGGCAGAAGGTGCAAGTGAGGCAAGGCAGGCTGAACTTCACCACCATGGCTGATATTCCAGAGGGAGCGCCCGTCATGACTGGTATCTTTACAGTTTTGAATTATCCTGCTATTATTCTATTTGATTCTGGTGCATCGCATAGTTTTATCAGTGCCAAGTTTAGTGCCAAATGCCAGTTGCCCTTTCACCATACCGATGGGGGCATTACAATTTCAACACCAGGAGGCAGAGTTGCCACTTATCAAATCAACAGGCAAGTGCCTATAAAATTTGGTAGTTTGGTGATTAGAACCACCCTTCTCATCTTAGGATTGGATAGCGTGGACATTATTTTGGGAACTGACTGGTTGACCAGGCATCGGGCAGTATTGGATATTGCAGCCAGAGCCATTGAAATCCATTCCCCTGCTTATGGCGAGACTGTTTTGCATTTACCCGACCAGGGTTGTACCCGATCTTGTGCCTTTGTTATGATAGAATCCCCGGTGGAAAAGATCCCAGTGGTCTGTGACTACCCAGATGTTTTCCCAGAAGAATTGCCAGGGATGCCACCTGACCGAGATATTGAGTTCGCCATCGAATTGCAACCCGGGACTGCTCCTATCTCCAAGAGACCCTATAGGATGCCTCCCGCGGAATTGGCAGAATTGAAGAAGCAATTGCAAGAATTGTTGGACAAGGGGTTTATTCGTCCCAGCACTTCACCATTGGGATGTCCAGCATTATTTGTGAAGAAAAAGGATGAGAGTTTGAGGATGTGTGTTGACTACCGCCCTCTCAATGCGGTGACTATCAAGAACAAATACCCACTGCCCCGCATTGATGTTCTGTTCGATCAGTTGGTAGGAGCCAAGGTATTCTCCAAGATAGACCTTCGCTCAGGTTACCATCAGATCAAGATCCGTGCCAGTGACATTCCCAAGACGGCTTTCTCTACCAGATATGGGCTGTATGAGTTTTTGGTGATGTCTTTTGGGCTGACCAATGCCCCGGCTTATTTCATGTACTTGATGAACTCAGTATTTATGCCAGAGTTAGACAAGTTCGTGGTCGTTTTCATTGATGACATTCTGGTTTATTCTAAGAATGAAGCCGAGCACACCAAACACTTGCATACTGTACTTCAGAGACTGCGTGATCATCATTTGTATGCTAAGTTGAGTAAGTGTGAGTTCTGGCTAAAGGAGATTAAATTCTTGGGTCACACAATTTCTCAGGATGGGATATCAGTGGATCCTGAGAAGGTACAAGAGGTGATGGATTGGAAACCCCCGACTACAGTGAAGCAAATTCGAAGTTTTCTGGGATTGGCAGGGTATTATCGACGATTTATTCCGGATTTCTCCAGAATTGCCAAGCCAATGACGGAACTGTTAAAGAAGGGAGTCAAATTTGAGTGGAGCCAAAAGTGTGAAGATGCCTTTCATACCTTGAGGCAGCATTTGACAATAGCCCCAGTGCTGGCCCAACCTGACAACACCAAGTCATTTGAAGTTTATTGTGATGCTTCTGGTACTGGATTGGGATGTGTCTTGATGCAAGAGAACAGAGTGATTGCTTATGCTTCCCGAGCACTCAGGCCCCATGAGCAGAACTACCCCACTCATGATCTGGAATTGGCGGCTGTGGTTCATGCTCTTAAGATATGGAGACACTACTTGATGGGAGCTCACTGTAACATCTATACTGATCACAAGAGTCTCAAATACATCTTCACTCAGGCAGATCTGAACATGAGGCAAAGGACATGGTTAGAGTTGATCAAGGACTATGATTTGGAGGTGCATTACCACCCAGGGAAGGCCAATGTTGTGGCAGATGCCTTAAGCAGAAAGGCCCAGTGCAATTGCATGAGCATGGATGTGGGAGTTACCACCCTGTGTGATGAGTTATGCAGATTGAACCTGGAAGTTGTTTCTTCGGGTGACCTAAGCTATATCTCGGTGGAGCCCACGTTGCAAGAGCAGATCATCAGGACACAGGTTGAGGATAAGGGTGTTCAGGTTATTAAGGATATGATCAAGCAAAAGGCAGAAAAATACAAGTGTTTCCGACAGGACAACAAGGGAATTCTATGGTTTGGAGATCGATTGGTTGTTCCCAAGGACCCTGAGCTCAGAAAGAAAATACTGGATGAAGCTCACCTTTCAAAATTCTCCATGCACCCTGGTAGCAACAAGATGTATCATGATCTCAGATCTCTATTTTGGTGGACTAGAATGAAAAGGGAAATTGCCAAGTACATATCCGAATGTGACACCTGCCAGAGAATTAAAGCCAGTCACTTGAAGGCAGCAGGCCCTCTGCAACCCCTTCCCATACCATCTTGGAAATGGGAGGACATTTGCATGGACTTCATAGTGGGATTACCCAATACCTCCAGGCACCATGATTCTATTTGGGTTATCGTGGACAGGTTGACCAAGACTGCTCATTTCTTGCCAGTGCACACCACCCACAAGACAGAGAAGTACGCAGAAATTTATGTTGATCAGATAGTGAGATTGCATGGTATTCCAAAGACCATTATATCTGACAGAGGAGCACTGTTTGTGGCCCGCTTTTGGGAGAAACTGCAAGAATCACTTGGGACCCAAGTAATCCGAAGCTCAGCATATCACCCTCAAACGGATGGCCAGACAGAAAGGGTGAATCAGATTTTGGAAGACATGTTACGAGCATGTGCACTACATTATGGAAAGGATTGGGACAAGTGTCTGTCTTTGGCAGAGTTTTCTTACAATAACAGCTATCAGTCCAGTCTGAAGATGGCACCTTTTGAGGCTTTGTATGGGAGAAGGTGTAGGACCCCACTAAATTGGTCTCAAGCAGGAGAAAGGGAAATTTTTGGGCCAGATTTGGTACTCGAGGCAGAGGCAAAGGTCAGGGTTATTACCAAGAACTTGGAAGTTGCTCAGGTTAGGCAAAGGAGCTATCATGACAAGAGGCGGAAGCCTCTACAGTTTGAGGTGGGAGATCATGTCTATCTTAAGGTATCACCCACCAAGGGTGTTCAGAGATTCGGGATCAAGGGCAAGTTAGCTCCTCGCTACATTGGACCCTATGAGATCAAGGCAAGTTGTGGACCCGTAGCTTACCAATTGGAATTGCCACCCCACATGTCAGCAGTTCACAATGTGTTCCATGTATCTCAGCTGTGGAAATGCGTTCGTCTACCCACTGAAGTACTACCAGAACCAGATATTGAGATAGAACCAGACTTATCCTACCAAGAGTACCCCGTCAAGGTATTAGATCAGAAGGAAAGATCAACTCGGGCAAGGTCAGTCAGAATGTACAAGGTTCAGTGGAGTCACCATTCAGCAGAAGAAGCTACATGGGAGACTGAGGATTTTCTACGCTCTCGCTTCCCCGACTTTCTACCCAAAGGAGTCGGTATGTAACCCCGAAACCCCACCCCCACCTGCCCTTTGAATTCAATTATAAGAAAAACTTAGATAACAAGGATAGTCTAAGTTGTGGGATTAACTTAAGAAGGGCTTCCTTCTGAAGTTGCAAAGAGGATGACATTCGAAGAGCAGTTACTAAGAGAAACTTAAGTGTAAAGGAAAAACAACACCAGCACACCTTCAAGCACCCTCCAAGGGACTCTACCTAAAATCTCGGGACGAGATTCCTTTAAGGGGGGAGGGCTGTAACACCCCAGGTGTTACCTTGGCTAGAGCCCACCTTGGCACTAGAAGCTGGGATCACAAGGGGTAAAGGCTTAGGGCAACACATAAGAATTTGGAGATCAAATGCTAATAAAGTTGCCAATGACATAAGAAGCATTACTCTAATCCTTGCACACTTACTACCTTGGATCAGGGGGGATAAGAACCCTAGACCTCTCCTAAACCCTATCTTCCAAAACCCTAAGTAAGGGGGGGAAGAGAGTGAACAAGTGGGCAAAGCATGTGTAACTTTTACCCAAACCCTAACTAACTTTGTAACCATCAATTAAGGGGGGGAAATATTGCAAAAAGACCCCTGGAGAAACCCCAATTCAAATCTCCAAGTGGAGAGAGAGCTAGAGCTCTCTATTTCCCTCTAAGTCAATTTTTAACCCTAACCCAAAGATCAACCGTGTTCACTTTGAAGATGGCGCCAAAACCACTTGGGTTCTATACCAAAAATGTGGTATACCACTTGAGGCACCCCCTGGAAAAAGTGGAGACCGAGACTCGGACGTTTGACAGCTCTTGACATCAGTTTTGTCGCAATGTGGGCAGTGAGACAAGCCAGATTTGGCGCCCGTCTATCTCCTGATCTAGGGCGTATCCTCCATTGGAACTCACACATGTGAGATAGCCCTAGGTGCCAGGAAGAGGCCTGCGCCGGATTCATGGCGAGATTCGCACGTTTGCGATCTCTGGAGACGTTTGAACACTGGAAGAAAAACACCTCCACGTGTTCGACGCCTTCTACCCGTGCCCGAGCCAAGCCAGCGCCATGGCCCGCGCCCGCGCTTATAAAACCCTCCCAGACTTAGATTGTACCCTTCCGCGCACCCTCAAACCTCACCGGAGTCGAGCTCGTCGCCGTTTGCCCGTGCGCAGCGAGTCCGCGGCCGCCCAATCCCTCTGCCACCGTAGACCGGCCGGTGGAGCCATTCCCAACCCCGTCCAGCCCTCGGAGAAGACCGTGCACACCTCCGTGAAGCTCCCCGAGCAAGGAATCGGAGTTTGCTTCACCGGAGAGGCCAGCCCACGCTCGCCGGAGCTCTCAACCCCGCCGGAGTACGTGGACCGGGTAAACCACTCCACCATCCTTCGATTCCTTGTGCACACAGTCGCTACGTTACCCCGTGAAGCTCACCGTGCCCTCGGATTGGACCAGCTCGCCGTGGTTTGGCCGGTACACTCGCCGCCGACGAGCACACCCGCCTGCGCTCGTGGACCGGGCGATTCCGGCCATCCCCGACGTCAAGCCGTACCTCGACGTGACCGCCAGAGTCTCCCCGAGCCAACCCCACCCTTCGCCGGACCTCCCTCGCCGCCGGTAAGCCGCGCCACCCTTTTCTTTCCCGCGGTTACTGTTTGCATACGGGGAAGGACTGCGGGTGAGAGGGAGAGAAGGTCAGGGGGTTTTGTGAAATGTCAGAGACACAAGGGAATAGTGGCGTGGGGGTAGATTTGCGAAGGTGGATTTAGTTTAAACCCAGGGACCTCGGTGTAAACTGTTTTTCCAGAAAACCTTTATTAAATCTGTTTTTAAAATGGACAGAAACTTTGAAAATGCATAACTTCTGTTTAAATCATCTAAATTTGGTCAAACCAATTTTGTCAGATTCTAAATAATGTAATCTACTTAAGAAAAATATAAAACCCCCTATGTACTGTAGAAAACATTAAAGCTCTGATTTAATTATAGTTTTAACCAAAAGCTTAAGAATAGGGCCAAAATTAGTTGCACTATTTGACTGGGGTTAGAAAAATTTTGAGAAGTTTATATATACCTACTAAACCAAATAAAAATGTTAAATCTCTCTGTCCACTCCATTTAAGTTAGTTTTACCCTTTATTCTATAATATGCTTAAGGATAAGGAAAATAGAAAATGTAATTTAATTAATGAACCAGAGAGTACCTCTATTTTTGTTAGGTTACTTATTCAATATAGTTCACTGGAAAAATATATCATACCCTGTTTTATTGTAAAATAAGTAAGATCCCTTTTGTTTTAATAAAACAAGTGAAACTTAGAAAAACTCTACAAAAATAACCCCAAGGTAAAAACACCCCTACCCTTGGGATAACTAATGTTTTGTTAGTAAGAACTTAGGAAAAATAGGAGATTTGCTGTTTGACATTTTTCAAATAATAATGTAGTAGAAAGAGCCTTTTTGACATTAAACTTAAGAAAATCATAACTAAATAACCACCCCTTAGTTTTCTGTGATTTTTAGCACAGAGACCTATTATTACTATGGGATGCCAGCAAAAATAACCTTTAGGACAGAACCAACCCCTAACTAAGAGGTGTAGTGTAAAGTGGCCCATTTTGCATAACTCTTGTCATTTTTGTTTAAAGCCTAGCTTTTGTACTTTAAGCCTCAAATTCTTAAAACAAGCTAGAATAGCAAGTGACAACCCACTGTAATTTTTACAGAATTTTTGGAAATTATTAAAACACTGTCGTAGTTCAAACCTACACTAGAAACCCTAAATGGAAATTAAGGAAAGGAAAATGAATAATGGAAATTAAGGTCATCCTAAGACCTTTGTAAATTGTCCACTGAAATCTATGAAGACAATGCAAATCCACTATGTTATCCTAAAAGAAAACCTAAACCTAAAGGTAATAAGTCTATGTATATATATACCACTAGAAGCCCCACATAACCAGGGAACCCTAAGTTCATTCTTGACTTAGTTTCTTTAGCTTAATGTTCTTAAATCTTGCATAATCATGACATACATGTTCATTGCATTTCGATAGACTGTAATCTTGCTGACGGAGAGTACATCCTCGTGCCGGAGCAAGGAGCTGCTCAGGAGGTAGCCCCCGATCCACCACCCGAGTCTGCACCAGAGGACCTGTCTGCCACTGCTTTGGAAGGCAAGCCCCGGTTTTATGCATAACCTGTTATTTATGCTATTTTACTTCACTTAATGATTGTAGGATTGATTGTGCACTTAGGTATAGGAATTGTTTGAAACCCTAGTTGCATGATCTCAGGAATCCTTTTGAGATGAATACTAGTATGACAGGTCGAGTAGTTGCTTTACTTAATTAGGATCTCGGTAGAAGACGAGTGATTTTTCTAGCACTCGCGCGAGATCAGGAAATTGATTGTACCCACTTTCACACTGTCATGATACCAATTGGTGGACAACAATCCATGGGGATTTGTTGTTTACGAGATGGGAAAATGGAATAAGGATTAACGTGCGGATACCTGTGTCAAGCGTTTGAACGTACTAAACACATACCGAGAAATATGGTAAATCGGTAAGACTAGTACCTGAGTGAACCTGCCCGCAGATTGCCCTCCTCACGCGACCTGAGACGAGGTCTCCCATTCCGGTTATGGTGGGTTCAAGTGCGGTCACTGCACGACGGCCAGTCGGGGTCAGTGAGGCATTGTACGCCAAGGCGGTGAGCCCCTTTCTGTTGCCAGGGAATCGATGGGGACGGTTGATATGTGTGGGGACAGAGTGCCCCTGCATGTCGTGTGTTTAGGTTTACCTTGCAAGGATAAAAACTCGATTCGAATCGTCTGCTTCTCGCAGCTAATGAGACTGCTTGATCCATTGTACTGCATTGAGTAATAAGTGAAAGTATGATGAGTTGAGATAAGATGTTGATTGTTAATAATGCTTGCTACCATGTATGAGTAGATAGTCCACTTTTAGCCTTAAGAGAGTCACACTTAACTTTGACTAAGTTAAAATCTTGATTTAGAAACTCAGCTAGTGCTTTTGGCAACCAAACCCCACAGCCAAACAGCTGCATGTCTAGAGGTAGAGGAGTAGACTCCTCACACCGGGTAAGTCTAGCTGAGTATTAGTATACTCAGGTTTGCTTGTGGCATAATTTTTACAGGTTCTCTGGAGGAGATGGTTGCTGGGATAACTTGGCCGTCCACCTTGCCACCGGGTTGGACTGTTCAGTGGGACCCTGCCTCGGCTGAGGAGGAGCATGAGGAGTGATGGGACAGGCTTCCCCATCTCTCTGTTTAATTACCGTTAGTTTTATTCCGCTGCACTTCGAACATTGATGGTTACTTTTGCAAAACTCCGATGATGATGGTGATGTAATAATCTAATACTCTGACATGTATGGTTTTATGCTTTATTGTATTTGCTCTGTGACTCACCTTCGAGTGAGATTGTGGTACTTGATCCTGTCAGTGGCCGTGTCGGACTAGATCCGAGGGATTGACGGGTTATTCCTATTTAAGTGCGGTCTAGCCTCTAAGGCGGGGCTTAGGCACTTAAGTTGGAATAATTCGGGCAGTTCCGCCACAAGGGGCTCCTTTGTTATTATATGTGGCAGCTTCGCACTCAGCGGTAAGTGCAGCACTTGTCCAGGAGAAGCTTGATGGCCAAGTCAAGAAGCAGGTCCCAGTGTATTTTGTATCTGAAGTTCTTAGTATATCAAAGAAAAACTATACAGAAATGGAGAAGGTGTTATATGCTGTTTTGATGGCATCCAGGAAGCTTCGGCATTACTTTCAAGCATACAATATTGTTGTTCCTTCTTCGCAGCCGTTGAAGGATATTATGAGAAATAGAGAAGCTACTGGGCGGATTGGAAAATGGGCTGCAGAGCTCAATGAATTTTGCATTGATTATGTGCATAGATCTTCGATCCAGTCTCAAGCGTTGGAAGATTTCATCGCCGATTGGACGCCAGGGGCTTAGGATGAAGAAACAAATAAAGATGCCGAAGTATGGACAGTGTTTTGCGATGGGTCTTGGGGAACCTTCGGAGCAGGAGCAGCCGCTGTGTTGGTCTCACCATCCAAAGTTAAAACTTGTTAAGCGGCAAGACTCGATTTTAGTTGTACAAACAATATTACTGAGTACGAAGCCCTGCTTTTGGGCCTTCGGAAGTTAAAAGCAATGGGAATCAGAAGGGCCATTCTTAAAACTGATTCCCAGGTTGTTTTGGGTCATATCGACAAGAGTTGCAAGGCTAAAGATCCGAAGCTTGAAAAATATCTAGACACGGTCCGAAGAATCGAAGCTTCCTTCGAAGGATTTTCTGTCAAAAATATCCCTCGAGGACAAAATGAGCATGCTGATTTGCTAGCTAAGTCAGCAGCATAGGGGCTGCCCTTACCTTCGGATGTGTTCTTCGAAACAATAAAAGCACCTTCAGTGGAACTTCTTGAAAGAGTAGTCCTCAATATATCTCCTGTTTATAGTGAAGACTGGAGAACTGAGATCATCTCTTACCTTCAGGGTAAATTCCTTTCAGATGACGAAACTTATAACAGGAGGATAGAGGCAAGAGCTCGTCCATATGTCATGATAGAAGGGGAGTTGTACAAGTGTGGAGTTTGTGCTCCATTACTCAAGTGTTTATCTAGAGCCGAAGGCATAGAATTGATGAAAGAAATACATGCAGGTCTGTGTGGATCTCACATTGGATCTAGGCCGTTACTTGGAAAAGTTTTCCGTCAAGGGTTTTATTGGCCGAAGGCAGCTTCGGATGCAGCGGAATTAGTTCAAAAGTGCGAAGGTTGTCAGAAATGTGCAAGAGATCAAAAACAACCTTCGTCCTTAACTCAGCTCATACAACCCATCTGGCCATTGCAAAGGTGGGGCCTTGACTTGTTAGGTCCGTTACCACCGGCCCAAGGGAACTTAAGATATGTTGTAGTGGCTGTGGAATATTTTTCTAAATGGATTGAGGCAAAGCCTTTAGCCACAATAACTTCGGGCACCATTCAAAAGTTTTTCTGGCAGAATATTGTTTGTCGTTTTGGGGTACCAAAGGCCATCACTGTAGATAATGGAACACAGTTCGACTCCGAAGCTTTCAGAGAATTCTGTGATCAAATTGGTACGAAGATCCATTTTGCATCAGTCAGGCATCCGGAGTCAAACGGACTCGTTGAAAGAGCCAATGACATTATAATGACAGGAATAATGAAGTTAATCTTCAATCAACCCAGGGGAAAGTGGCAAGATCAATTAATCACAGTGGTGTGGAGCCACAACACAACAACATCAAGGTCAACAGGCTTTACTCCATTCAAATTATTGTTTGGTGACGAAGCAATAACTCCGGAGGAAGCTAAAACTGGATCAACAAGAGTAGTAGCTTCGGCAGAATCAGATTCTGAAGCTGTTTATTCTATGGAAAAAGATGCTTTAGAAGGGATCAGGCTTCAAGCTGTGGAGAACATTAATAAATATCAAGCCGAAACAATCAAATGGCGTGATAGAAAGGTTCGGCTAAAGAATATTGAGCCGGGACATTTGGTGCTTCGGAGAGTGGCTAACCCAGATACAGTGGGCAAGTTGCAGTTGAAATGGGAAGGACCTTTTTTGGTAGTATCTTCGTCAAGACCTGGTTCATACAGATTGAAGGATATGGACGGCAACGACATTCCTAGATCTTGGAATGCGGATGAGCTTCGGCGATATTATGTATAACTTGATGTAATTTTTTATATATTTTTTATTTTTTCTTTCATGGCACCCTTTTCCTTTCTGAAGGGGGAGAAAGGTTTTTAATGGGGCCATCATATGTAATTTCCTTTTTTTAGCTCCATAAGAGCAAAATCCCCCAAGGATGTAAATGTAAAAGCTGAGAACGCACCATCGAGTGCCGAAAAGAAAACAGGGAAGAAGCTCCAAAGTCGTTCCTAAGGGAATGCAGAGCTTACAGCGAAAAATAAACGCTGATTCCGCCGAAAGTAAAAGGCGAAGAAGCTCCAAAGTCGTTCCTAAGGGGATGCAGAGCTTACAACGAAAAATAAACGCTGATTCCGCCGAAAGTAAAAGGCGAAGAAGCTCCAAAGTCGTTCCTAAGGGAATGCAGAGCTTACAGCGAAAAGTCAACGCTGATTCCGCCGAAAGTAAAAGGCGAAGAAGCTCCAAAGTCGTTCCTAAGGGAATGCAGAGCTTACAGCGAAAAGTCAGCGCTGATATGTGATTGTTTCAAAGGAAATAACGGTTGTGATTATGGCTTCGGATATGTGTTTGGACATTCATTTGCACATCACATTACATCATAACATTTGCATTCATAAACATTCATCCAGGCATATGTAGGATAACCATCATCATAGCATAAGTGGCTGCTTCGGCAAAAAGAAAAAAAAACTGTCTTTTGTACTTCGTCGTGTACGAAAAGAAGAGCTTCGGAAAAAAGGGAAAAGTTGTTTTTTATGCTTCGCTGTGTACGAAAAGAAGGGAAGGTGTTTTTTCGCCTTCAGCTCAAAAAGATAATTTCGTCCACATCAAAGCACCTCTCATACATTAATGGAAGGGTAAGAGCATATTACAAGGTATGAACAGAATTCATTAAGAACAAGTTTAGTCATATTTACAAAAGTTATCTCAAAAGTTTCTTGAGTCTGTCTACAGTCTACTCCTATTTGATCTTCATGGGGCCTCAGCTTCGGCGTCATTCTCTTTAAGCATCGGTCTCGGCTTCGTCATCCTACATGAATTAAGTTGTTGTAGGTCAAAACCAAGCTTGAAGGAAAAGGTAAGCACAAGGTATGATTTCTTACTGGTTCAAGATGACTCCGAGCTTCGTCTCCAGCCTTTTCTCGCCCGCCTTTTGTCCATATCATCTTTACAAATCTATTAGAAATGCTTCGGGCGAGATCAGGAATGTCATCTAGAATTGATGGTGATAGAGTGAAATTGGGCCTATTGACAATTTTCCATGATCGCAGCCAGCTTTTAGGAAAGCTGCAGCAGTGCCCCGAGAAGCTACCCAGGCGCAGAAGTCACCGTGCCCGGCTATAACTTCGTCAAGCTCATCAATTTCACCCTCAATATGTTCGAAGGTCTTTGGTAAATCTTCAGCTGACGGGGTGAATTTCTCACTGCTAGCTCCAACTGAGTGGAAGATTTTTCTCAGTCGTTGAATACATTTGTTGCTAAATTCCAAACATTTGTCTTGAAGGCTTGCCAATAATTTTTTCAAATCTGAATTTTGTTGGACTTCGGCTTCAAGTTTTGCATTAAGTTCTTGCTTTTCTTGTTCAAACTGTTCAGATTGGCAGAGAAGCTTCATATTCAATTCTATTATTTTAGCTTCGGCTTCTGCCAATAAGCCTTCAGTTGCCTGAAGCTCGAAGTTCTTCTTTTCAATAGTAGCTGATTGCTCTTTTATTTTGCTTTCTAAATTTTCAATTATAACCTCGTGTTTTTTGTCTTCCAGATCTTGCTGCATTTTCAAAGCTTTGCTCAACAGCATACTCTGCACGTAAACAACCTTCGTTAGACATGTCTTCATTATTAAAAACAATAAAAGTCAAGGGAAAAGTAGTTCACCTTGAAATTGGAATAAAATAAACTACCAACGATATGTTGTCGTCGGTAGCGGCTAATGTCCGTTTCCAGCTTCGGAAAACCGATACTCTTTGACAGAGTACCGATAACCTTAGCTCCAGTTTGATCCCGGATACAGTCTAATTTTTCATCATCAATACCTCCGAAGAGGAGTGCTCCTGGTTTATATCCGCAAGATTTGGCATACTCTTTAAGCTCTTCTATTTTGGTTTTTGACAATTTTTCTCCAACTAAATTTTGAAACATGAAGGCCTCGTCCTCTGAAGCTTCGTCAGCAATTTCCTTTTCTTTCCCAGATACTGCGGCCATGGCCTCTTCGGCGGCAGTAGTAGCTTCTTCTGTGGCCATGTCTAGCAGCATTTTATCGATGTGTTCGATTGTGCTTTCCAAGTTCAAATCTTCAATTGAGGTAGCTTCGGCAGCCGCGACCTCCGAAGGTGTGATTTCAATATTTGTTATTTCCTCAGCCGCTGGTATCTTCTGAGCTGAAGCTCTCGGTGGTGTCTTGTCAATGACTTCTGTCACTGCGATGATTCTTTGTCTCTTTGTTTTAGTCGTTTTCTTCGTTTTTTCGGGCTCCTTTTCCTTCTGAAAAAACTTTGTCAGTTGAGGCCCCAATGGACTTAGCTTCGCAGGCAGGGATTCAGTCATTACCTTCAAAATTTCTTCCACGTTAGTGGCAGAGCGTGATGCGGGAGTCTCCTCTTCGTCGGATACTTTTTGCTTCGGAGATGATACTTTCCTCTTCTTCGGAATTTTCTTCTCTTTTGATGGTTCTTTCTCATCTTCATTTAAGGCTTCGGCTATCCTTTTCCTTTTCCGGCCTCCGACACCTTTATTCAGATTTTCGTAGGCAGGGTATTCAAAACCCAAGGCGTCCAGCACTCGATTCAGTCTTCGCTTCGGACGGGTGCCGAAGGCCGCAGTCATCAACTGATCTTCTTTTTTGGAGCAATTGCCGAGTATTTCATTGCACATTATCTCAATTGTATCCAGCCACTCTTGGCAAGGTGTTTTAAAGTATTTCTTAAACTTGTAATAGTAAGGTAACCGCACAAGTTCCCCTTCTTTCTTCTCCCCCTCTAGCTTCGGCATTTCCCATTCTTTTAAACTAGGAAAAACCCTGAAAGCCAAACACTCCTGAACCAGGTCTCTTGTACTGATATGCTCTGCAATAATTCTGAATTCATCCAACGCTTGTTGGGTTGGACCTTCTGGTGTCATGTTGCAATGAGGTCGGGTTTCTCCGAAGATTAGTTCAAGCGGACTCTGCACAAGCTTCTCCTTGTCGTCATCAACCTTGACATAGAACCACTCCGACTTCCAGCCTGCTGCCCATTTGCTTCGGTAGCTGATTACAGGAAACTTTGTGGTTTTCCGATAAGCAAAATTATAGCAACCAAAGTTATCATGCAATCCATCTTTTCTAGCCTTCGTCTGATAGTGCAGCTCGTGAACTCGACAAAAGCTGTCCGCAAACGGCTCCATCACCTGGCTTCGGAGGGCCCAGATATAAACACTAAGCCTAACGATAGCGTTAGGAGTCAACTGATGAAAGTAGATACCAAACCTCTTCAATACCTCTGCAATAATCCCATGCAGGGGGAATCTTAATCCAGCCTTTAGAAAGCTCTTGAAAATGACTATTTCATCCTTCTCCGGCTTTGGGGTAGTTTCTTCCCCCCCAAAGCGTAGTAGCTTCTTCTGACTTTCACTGAAATAACCCGACTTTACCATCTTGGAGAGATCAGCCTTCGAAACAGTAGACTTTTCGAAGTCCAAGTGGCTGGGCTTACTTGGCATGGCAATACGATAATCATCTTCGGGATCAGTTTCCTCAATGTTTTCTTCTTCTGCTTCGGCAGTTGCTTGTTCTGCATCAGCACTGGGGATTTTTTCCGAAGTTACCAGCCTGGATCGTTGCATCGCTTCGGAGATGGGAATAGTCTCCGAACCTTCAGCTTCGCTTCCCTCACGCTCAACCCTAGCGGTAGAACGCACTCTGGCCATTTAATTTTGAATTTGTGGGAATTAAATACTTTTTCTTCCGAAGTTTTTCTTCTGACGAAGCAGGCTTCAAGCTGGAGCTTCGTTTGATTCCGAGAGTCAAGCTTCGGCTATGGTTAAAAATTTTGGCAGCAAAACTATGCAAATAGCAATGAATGCTGTGGTAACTTCACACCTACTCGTCTGTTTATATAGTGCTGCAGGTAAGAAGGCGAAGCGCCAGGATTTTTACACCAGGCGGACAGCCGCTTGCACTCGCTGCGCGGTGGACCGCAGAGACCAAACAGTAACTCTGCAAGGTGGGACCGCTACGCGCTGGGAAACTGAATCGTTTCTCGACAACGAGCTCAGGGAAGGTGTTTTTTGGACCTTCGGCTTCCCGAAGCTTAAGAGACTTTTTTCACGGATCAAGCTCGTTACGAAAAACGATCTAGCGCCGCGAAAGGGGCTACTGTTGGGACTATGCTTCGTCGCCGAAGGTCTTGTAGGAAGAAGCAGTTTCGACTGAAGCTGTTCGTATGAGATGACCGAAGGTTCCTCTTCATGAAGCTTCGGAAGTACAAACCGACTTAAAAGTAGAATGACCCTCTAGTCCATAAATGCTTAGGTCGCTGTTGTAATCCCTTATGAGGGGCATAATTGTAATTCCTCACAGGCTGTGTCCCATGCCTATAAATACTGAACAGTATTCCCTTACTGTTCACGCATCCCTGTATTTACAATCGCATTATTCGGGAACCAACTTTTGCCAAGGCAGAGGTATAATTGTATTCAACACTTAAATATACTGAATGGATATAATATGGTTTATTTATGATTCATTTACCTTTGATATTCTATATTTTATGTCATCTTATACAATCTGTTAGAATTCAATTACGAAGATTTAACCTTCATAATTGTATTGCCATCAACCTTCGTCCAAGGCCCATTAATCCCCAAGGGAATAATGCTTCGTTGGACGAAGAACATTAACATTTAACATTTTATGTTGTCTTGTTCTTAATTCATAGCATTTGAGAACAAGTCCCCAACATGGCCAAATCGGATTCACTTAGGCAAAACCAGAGAACTAATACATCTTAGATCTTATCCAAAAGCTTAAAACTTCTTAAGCAACTTCATCTCTTCTCTAGACAAACTTATCTCCTTTCCAAAGCACTAACTCACTCTTGATTAGGGATTAACCATTTTATTTTGGGGCTTACAAAGTTTTCAGAGCAAATGGATTCCAAACAGCCTCAAACCTTTACCACACAAATATCCTTATAACAAGTCTCTCAAAAAATTTCCATAATTTTTGGTGTTATATTCTTATCTCTAAAATTCAAATAGGCCTTCCAAGAGCACTATTTAATCGCCTAAAATTTGGTAACCGCCCTAAAAATCTTAAAACCAACTCTAATACGAAGCTCCTGATTTTAGGTATCCAAAACAATTGGTCTCACTATTTTGGACTTTCCTACTATTTTTAGCACAATTTACAAGTTTGTTCATAAAAGAAAAGGCGAAATGGGTACAGTTCTTGGTTGGAACCTAGCCCAGCCGGCCCAGCAGCATGCAGCGCCGGCCCACATTGGACAGCCCGCGCCCACACCAGCACTTTTGCAGAAATGACCCCGTGCTCTAACTGAATTAACTCGAGCTCTCTCCACTGTTTCGTTGTCTCGCTGACCTCTACGCTTAAGACCCTCGGTTTGCTCCCATTCCCAAAATGTCAGCCATGACGCCCGCTCTGGCGACCTGGCTCCCACGACCAGGGCAGCGCTGACTCTCGGCGCTTACCGACCACTACTACACGTGCCCATAGCTAGCAGTAATAGACTACAACCTCACTACATGACGGTTCACTTACAGCGACCTATGGTTGGTTGCTAAAACGGCCTTCAGCGACCTACGGTTGGTCGCTAAAAACTTTTAGCGACTCATAAGGATGGTCGCTGTAAGTGCCGTCGCTAAAGGCTTTAGCGACCGACATCTTTTTAGCGACCGACCCTCCGTTGCTAATATTGTATATTTAGCGACCAACCGTGGGTTGTTGTACTATAGATTTAGCAACCAATCGTGAGTCGTTATACTATATATTTAGCAACCAACAGAAAGTTGCCCCTAATTATAGTTGTTAATAATGATAATATACCATTAATTAGCATTCAACAACTGTTATATATACAAAAGCATCACAAATCACCAATTTTTATACACATAATCACATAGATATACAAATTTAATTAGTATTACACAATGATAGATCCACATCACATAAACCATCAACAAGCACCACAACAAAATCATTCACAAAACCTACAGATGTTATTATGTTTTGCACATATTTGCAAACACTTTACAAAATCATTCACAAAAGTACTAATGCTTCAAGTGATTCGCAAAAGCCTTCACAAAAGCACTCCAACTTCTTGTATCCTCTTGTTTTAATGCACAAGCTTGTAGGGGTTGTGATGTCGCCACTTACTTGATGCTAACAAGATATTTCCTTCACCAAAGCCATCTTCAACACTTTGCCCATAAAAAAGATCAATTCTCATTTTCAATTGTCTGTGTGCAAGACAAGTGATAATTATAATAAGTAAATTATAATATACATCTATATAATCTAGACTACCAAACAGCTACATATAGTAGATTATAATTTGGATTATATAATTTAGATTATAATCTAGATTATATAATCTATAAGCTGAAACAAACGGGTCCTAAGGCAATGCAGGCACGATAAATTCAGCATAACATAAAGGCAGTTCTTCAACCATCAGAGAGCACAATATTCTCAGTCAGCTCCCTTTAACACAACAAAATCTTAAACAAGAGCTTCCTAGCTTTTGCAGATCTCTATCCTCCACAAGCCGGTCATGATACAACATTACACACTTAGGTAAATTTACAGTAGCTATTATAGAGTACTGAGTACTTACCTTATATTCATCAATTGCATCTTGAGCAAAATCGATATCTGTATCTTTTTCCCTGAAACAACGCGCCAACAGCAAGGTCTGTCAGACTAATGCATACTAATTAAACAGTAAAGGTGTATTCCTATTTCCTACAATAAAAAATTAACATCCACCAGATAGAATATAAAATGTATGAAAGATCGTCACATATAATCATACTCTGAATCAACAGAGGTAGAGATATTGTGTATATGTCAAAGCTCATCCATGTGCAAAACAATAATCATAACCACAAAACTGGATACCATGCCATGAAAATTACCAGGTGGATTCTGCATAAGGAAGTCCTTGCCATTTGACTAAATATTCAGGAACCAGATCATCTCCATCAGCTTTGATGACCCTATCAGCAAATATCCGTTCAACCTGAAGATTTAGGGCATGTTTGGATCGCAGCCTCACTAGCCACACTTTGCCTAACTTTTGTGCCTAAGGTTAGTTCTTCAATTCGAACGACTAACCTTAGGCAAAGTATGGCATAGTTAGCCACGAACCAAACAGGCCCTTAATGTCAGAAGATATGCAAATCGACAATAAACAGTGTAGATCAATAGTCAACCTGACTATATTTTTTAATAAGATCCAACTCCATCTCCTTGCCCACATCATGCACCTCAACCTGATATATGAATATGTTAGCAGAACCAGAGAAACATATCAAATTAATGCCAATATGTTACCAAGTAAAGAAGCCTATGGACGCAAGCCAATATCACACCATAATCACTAATTAATAGCAGCAAATTTAACATAACAATGACTTAATTTTGAACATCATAAAAAGAACTACTGTGTAAAAAAACAGGGACCTTCCATACAGAAAGAGGCACCAACATTTCCTTTACATTTTGAAGTTTTCGGCGCGGGAGGTGATGGCGGCGTTCTTGGCGCGGGCTGGCGTCAGCTCGCAGGGGCAGGGCGCGGGTGGCCGGGGTCGCCTGGCGACGTAGGGTCTTCCTGGGCGCAGGCGGGTCGAGGCAGTCGGGGCGTCGGGCGTCGCGTGCGCTTGATCCTTGGCGCGGTCGCGGTAGAGAGAAGAGAGAGGGAAGAGAAGGGAGGATTGAGAGAGAGGCCGGGTGGGAGAAGCAGGTGGCGGCGGCCAGAGGAAGGAGGCGCGCGCGGCTAGGTTAGGGTTAGGCGGCGGCTGCTTGTTGGGCCTTGCGCCGTTAGTTAGGTTAGGTTTTAGTTTTTTTTCTATTTCCTTTTTCTAAATTCGAAATCTATTTTTAAATAACCCTAAAATTCATAATGATGAAACCAAAATTATTTATAAATAAAATAGTTATTTTTGGACTAGTACCTATTATATTATTTATTTGGATTTTTACTTAACAAGAAATGCTATTCGATATCCAAAATCAATTAAGAGAAATCAAAAATCATTGAGTAGTTAAATCATTGAGTAGTTAAAACAGTCACATATCAATCAATAGCGACCAACCGTCGGATGTCCACCTGTCTCTATAGCGACCAACCTTGAGTAGTTAAATTTCTAGATTTTTAGCGACCGGTGGCCCGTCGCTACTGTTAGGATTTATGGGCTAGGCCCAATTGAGAAATTCAAATAAATCACAGGAAAATCACAAAAGCCCATATAAGTGGATGGCTAGGGAATATGTGGAACCAATAGCACCATGTTGCTAGTTCTAGTGGAGTAGAGCTAACTTAAATATGGAAGCCACACTCACTCACCAAGTCATGGATAAGAGGAGAGAGTGTGGAGAGCCACACGCGCACGCGCGCTCGCTGGCCTCGCCTCGCCTGGCCGGGCCGGGCCGGGCCAGGGCGGGGCGAAGGGCGCAGGCGCACGACATGCGCGTGAATGGTCCGCCGAAATCCGGCCCCTCGCCTTACGGGGGCGCGGCTACCTTTTGTCGTTTGATTTTTTGGTTTCTTGGCTTTTACGTTTATCCTAACCGATCTCTATAAAATCTCAATTGATCGCGAGATTTTTGTGGGCGGATAAGATCGGGGGTCGCGGACTCGGCCCTATAAAAGGAGCCCGGCAGCCAGCCTCCAAATCATCCCAGTTTCGCTTTCACCTCTCTTCATAGCTGAGCCGCCTTTTAGTTCTCTCCGTCCCGACCGCAGAGGTGCATCTTCAATCAGGAGAGCAGGTCTCTGGAACCCTTCGTCTTCTAGATCCTGCACCGGGAAAGGGCGAATAAGGTTTTTGGGAAGCGTCTTCACGCGACTGCTCGTGATCTTCTGACCTCGTCGACCCTGCTGAATTCGCTACTTCGACATCGTCGACCCTGCTGATTCTGACGCGTGCCATCTATCAGTATGTCTAATCAGTACGCATCATCTGATTTGGCTTTTTATTTCAGTTCTTCTGATTTGGTCATGATTTAAATTCGGAATTTAATCTGGAATTTGTCTAATTATTCAACAATCCAAAAACCTTATTGTAGACAATTTCCTAGTTTTTCTATGGCTGCTTTTGCCGATGCACTCAAGCCAGAAAAGTTCAATGGTACGCACTTTAAGAGATGGCAAGTCAAGGCCACGCTCTGGCTTACTGCTATGAATGTCTTCCATGTTAATAAAGGCAGACCTGAGGGTCCACTGACTCCTGAATAGGAGAAAGAGTACGACCATGCCAATACTATCTTTACGGGAGCCGTTCTTAGCGCCCTTGTTGACCGTCTGGTTGATGCGAATATTCAGTACACAGACGGGAAAGAGTTGTGGGATGCACTTACTACTAAGTATGGTGCATCAGATGCTGGCAATGACCTGTATATCATGGAGAGCTTTCATGATTATAAGATGGTTGATAATCGCTCTATTGTAGAGCAAGCTCATGAAATACAGTGTATAGCCAAGGAGCTCGACCACCTTAAGATAGTCCTTCCTGACCGATTTGTAGCTGGGTGCATTATTGCAAAGTTGCCTTCTACATGGAGGAACTTCGCCACATCTCTGAAACATAAGAGACAGGAGATATCAGTTGAAAATCTGATAGCGTCTCTGGATGTTGAGGAGAAAGCTCGGGCTAAGGACACGGGATCTAAAGGAGGCGAGGGCCACTCCAGTGCCAACATGGTTCAGAGGAACCACAACAAGGGCAAAGGAAAGCCAAAATCTAACAAGCCCAACAAAACTACCAACTTCAAGAAGAAGAAGAACAAGGCTGAATTGACATGTTTCGCATGTGGCGAGGCGGGTCATTTTGCCAAGGATTGTCCTGATCGAGCGGATCGCCGTGGCAAAAAGGGCAATGTCAACACAGTGGTCGCTAGCAATGAGGAAGACAAAGGGTATGGTAATTTACCTTTTATCTTCTCAGTATTTCAATCACCTAGCTGGTGGCTTGATACTGGTGCTAATGTTCATGTGTGTTCTGACATTAACTTGTTCTCTTCTTATCAGGGCGCCCGGGATTCTTCCGTACTAATGGGGAATGGGTTACATGCTTCTGTTCATGGCACTGGCACGGTGGATCTGAAGTTTACTTCGGGAAAGATCGTGCAGCTGAAGAACGTGCATCATGTCCCTTCTATACACAAGAATCTCGTTAGCGGAACCCTTCTATGTAGAGATGGGTTCAAGGTAGTTTTGGAGTCCAATAAATTAGTTGTGTCCAAGTCTGGACAATTTATTGGTAAAGGCTATGATTGCGGAGGCTTGTTCCGCTTTTCTCTGTTAGATTTTAATAATAAGTCTGTGAACCATATTTGCGCTAATGTTGATGATCTTGCGAGTATTTGGCATTCTCGTTTGTGTCATATTAATTTTGGCTCTATGTCTCGGCTTGCAACCATGAGTTTAATTCCGAATATCACCATAGTCAAAGGTTCTAAGTGCCATAGTTGTGTGCAGTCGAAGCAACCTCGAAAGCCTCATAAGGCTGCTGAGGAGAGACACCTGGCACCGCTAGAACTCATACATTCTGATCTTTGTGAGATGAATGGTGTGTTGACAAAGGGTGGTAAGAGATACTTCATGACATTGATTGATGATGCGTCTAGATTTTGCTATGTATACTTGCTAAAAACTAAAGATGAGGCTTTATACTACTTTAAAATCTATAAGGCTGAAGTTGAAAACCAACTAGAGAGAAAGATCAAACGTCTTAGATCAGATCGTGGTGGCGAGTTCTTTCCCAAAGTCTTTGATGATTTCTGTGCAGAACATGGCATTATTCATGAGAGGACTCCTCCCTATTCACCCAAGTCAAACGAGATTGCTGAAAGGAAAAACCGTACGTTGACTGACCTGGTGAATGCCATGTTAGACACTTGTGGTTTATCTAAGGCATGGTGGGGGGAGGCAGTCCTGACTTCATGTCATGTTCTGAATAGAATTCCTATGGGCAAAGAAGAGAAAACCCCTTATGAGAAGTGGGTTGGGAGAAAACCATCACTTTCATACTTGCGCACTTGGGGGTGCATGGCGAAAGTCAATGTACCAATTAATAAAAAGCGCAAGCTTGGTCCAAGGACAGTGGATTGTGTCTTTCTTGGATATGCTTCGTGTAGCATAGCATATAGATTTTTAGTAGTTAAATCTGAAGTTCCTGATGTGTATGTTGATACTATTATGGAATCACGTGATGCTACTTTCTTTGAACATATATTTCCAATGAAAGACATTCATAGCAATTCTAGATACTCTTCTGAGATAACTCCTGAACATAGTACACCTATTGAGAGTTTTGAACAACCACATGAAATTGTCCTAGAGGAGGATGACAATGATGCTCCTAAAAGGAGCAAGAGACAAAGGGTTGAAAAATCCTTTGGTGATGATTTCATTGTGTACCTTGTGGACGATACTCCTACTACCATTGCAGAAGCATTTGCATCTCCAGATGCAGATGATTGGAAAGAAGCAAATCATAATGAGATGGACTCCATTCTTTCAAATGGTACGTGGGAAGTCACTGATCGACCCTATGGATGCAAACCTGTGGGTTGTAAGTGGGTGTTTAAAAAGAAGCTCAAGCCTGATGGTACAATTGAAAAGTACAAGGCTAGGCTTGTGGCTAAAGGCTATACTCAGAAAGAAGGAGAAGACTTCTTTGATACTTACTCACCTGTTGCTAGAATGACCACTATTCGAGTACTACTTCCTTTAGCTGCCTCGTATGGTCTCCTTGTTCATCAGATGGATGTAAAGACAGCTTTTCTTAATGGAGAGCTGGACGAGGAAATCTATATGGAACAGCCTGATGGATTTGTAGTAAAGGGTCAAGAAAGCAAGGTGTGCAAGTTATTGAAATCTTTGTATGGTCTGAAGCAAGCACCAAAGCAGTGGCATGAGAAGTTTGACACGACTCTAACGTCTGCAGGCTTTGCCATTAATGAGGTAGACAGGTGTGTATATTATCGCTGTGGTGGGGGCGAAGGAGTTATATTGTGCTTATATGTTGATGATATATTGATATTTGGCACAAACATTGATGTGATCAATGAAGTCAAGTCTTTTCTATCAAAGAGTTTTGATATGAAAGGTCTGGGAGAAGCTGATGTGATTCTAAACATCAAGCTGATTAAGGCAGATGGTGGGATTACTCTCTCGCAATCTCACTATGTTGAAAAGGTTTTGAAGCGATTTGGCTTCTCTGAATGCAAACCTTCTCCAACACCTTATGATTCCAGTGTGATTGCGAAAGAACAAGAGAATTGGTTTAGACCAATTGAGATACTCTCAGATTGTTGGTTCACTCATTTATCTTGCTGGTGCAATAAGGCCCGATATCTCGTTTGCTGTGAGCAAATTGAGTAGGTTCATGTCAAACCCCGGGACTGATCATTGGCATGCACTTGAGCGGGTTATGCGCTACCTGCAAGGTACAATGAGTTATGGAATTCACTATTCTGGTCAGCATGCAGTACTTGAAGGATATAGTGATTCGAACTGGATATCTGATGTAGATGAGCTTTATGCCACCAGTGGTTATGTCTTTACTATTGGTGGAGGTGCGGTATCATGGAGGTCATGCAAGCAGACCATCTTGACGAGGTCAACCATGGAAGCTGAGCTAGCTGCACTTGGCACAGCAACCGTTGAGGCAGAATGGTTGTGTGAACTCTTGATGGACTTGCCGATGGTTGAGAAACCAATACCAGCTATCCTTATGAACTGTGACAATCAGACAGTGATTGCTAAAGTGACGAGTTCTAAGGATAATGGAAAGTCATCAAGACATGTCAAAAGACGATTGAAGTCTGTCAGAAAGTTGAGAAACTCCAGAGTTATAAGTGTGACTTATATTTCAACAGATAAAAATCTGGCAGATCCTTTTACCAAGGGACTACCATGTAATGTGATAGAAATCGCATCGAGAGAGATGGGTATGAGACCCGAATAAAGTTGCCATGGTGGAAACCCAGTCTATGTGATCGGAGATCCTGTGAATTAGGTCATGGGAAGAACAAGCCATTGGTGAACTGAGGAGAGTAACTTTTGACCCTCTCTAAGTAAAGATGCAATACTCTCAAATGTTGTAAGGCAGGTTGGCTTTGTGCCTTAATGTGTTCTGTTGGCTTGTATTAGCGAAGATGTTGTCCTGCAGAACATTCTTTGAAAGAACACACCTATATGAGTTAGACTGTCTAACGTCACAGTCTATGAGATTTGGGTGATCTCTAGTAAACTCATGAAGAGACCTTGGAGTACGACGTATATGCTCCACCCGAGAAGGGGACTACTGGTAGCCAAGTACTGGTCATGACTTCAAGTGAAACCCATTCACGCAAAACTTGCAATTCAAGGCATAGTCCATTGTCCAAGTTGTGGGTTGGTGTAGCTTGGAGTTCTAGGCGGAAGTTCAACTTAACAATCTCTTCTGAAAAACTAGTATATTAAACAGTAGTGAACAGTGGCGAAAATTGCAGATGGGCATTTGAGATCTGGTGGGGGATTGTTAGGATTTATGGGCTAGGCCCAATTGAGAAATTCAAATAAATCCCAGGAAAATCACAAAAGCCCATATAAGTGGATGGCTAGGGAATAGGTGGAACCAATAGCACCATATTGCTAGTTCTAGTGAAGTAGAGCTAGCTTAAATATGGAAGCCACACTTACTCACCAAGTCATGGATGAGAGGAGAGAGTGTGGAGAGCCACACGCGCGCGCTCGCTCGCCTGGCCGGGCCGGGCCGGGGCGAAGGGCGCGGGCGCACGACATGCGCGTGAATGGTCCGCCGAAATCCGGCCCCTCGCCTTGCGGGGGCGCGGCTACCTTTTGCCGTTTTATTTTTTGGTTTCTTGGCTGTTACGTTTATCCTAACCGATCGCTATAAAATCTCAACTGATCGCGAGATTTTTGTGGGCGGATAAGATCGGGGGTCGCGGACTTGGCCCTATAAAAGGAGCCCGGCAGCCAGCCTCCAAATCATCCCAGTTTCGCTTTCGCCTCTCTTCATAGCTGAGCCGCCTTTTAGTTCTCTTCGTCCCGACCGCAGAGGTGCATCTGCGATCAGGAGAGCAGGTCTCCGGAACCCTTCGTCTTCTAGATCCTGCACCGGGAGAGGGCGAATAAGGTTTTTGGGAAGCGTCTTCACGCGACTGCTCGTGATCTTCTGACCTCGTCCACCCTGCTGATTTCGCTACTTCGACATCGTCGACCCTGCTGATTCTTGCGCGCGCCATCTATCAGTATGTCTAATCAGTACGCATCATCTGATTTGGCTTTTTATTTCAGTTCTTCTGGTTTGGTCATGATTTAAATTCGGAATTTAATCTGAAATTTGTCTAATTATTCAACAGCTATAAATACATTTAGCGACCAATTGTCGGTACATAACTTTTAGCGACCAACCGTCTGTCTCTAATAAAAGTCGCTAGAGATCAACCGTCGTATAGTGTCTTTTGCTGCCCGAGCCGAACACCTGCCTTTGCTGGCCATGACACAGGTGAAGCATCGGCTCGACAAGCGCGATCCCGAGGCCGTCGAACAGTAGAGCCTTAATCAAACGCGTGGAGAGTATCACTGGTTTACCTGAACCTTGGTGCCCGCACAAAATAGCTCCGGAAAACGGGGTTCGTTCGGTCGATGATGGGGTAGTTCTTGACGGCGCTCCGCAACGTTGCGAACGCGTTAAGCCTGCAAACTTCTGAGGTGGCCCGACCATGGCGATGTGGAGAGACGGTGGCATGGTCACCAGACAAGAAGAAGATAACACGCGATGGACTTAGGCAAAACGAATGGCGAAACCAGGACCATTACTGATTGTGAGGGCATGAGTGAGAGAAACCCACAGCGAGCCTAGCCTAGTGAGCATAAGGTGACGAAAGGCTTCATCAAGCCGAGTAATATGGCACTGGAGAAAACAAAGGCCGCCAGCTGCATGCCCATATCGCGACGGGGAACGCTCTCGAGGGTGCCAGCTCCAAGCAAAACAAGGCACGTGGCCGCAATGCAACGACGCACGGATAACTGAATTTCAGCAAAGCGGCAAATTTTGGACACGCAATGCTCAAACAAGAGACAAGCTGGCAAGGGAGGTCTCCAACTCTGGATAACCATCGCATTCACCAATTAGGACTAGAAGCACAGAACTCACTCGGCCTTACGTATCATCCATTCAAACCTCAACTTGCCTTATGCACGTGGAGCACAGCAGGCGTGGAAATCCTTCTGCTCCCAAGGACTAACCCAAGCTTCGCTCACCAGAAACTGAGCTCAATTTTCAGCCATCGATGCCACGTCCACCCCTGCGTGTCCCTCCAACCTTATGGCCATGCACAGCTCGGCACTCAACTATAGGAAGTAAACAAGCAGCAGTAGGCGACATGCAAATGGAGCACGCCGGCCCCTTCCTCTCTGTCCAAACTGAAGCAACGTTTGGTTAGACAGCATGCCTGACCATGACTTGGATCAAAGCTTTCTCCCAATTATCAGTGGTCATAGGTCGACCTTGGTTCACAAAGTTTGTTCACAAAACCAAGCTCAACAAGTTTTCTGCAATAGCCCTAGGCCAAAGACTCACATATCAAAAGTTATACGGCTTCAAAGGGGCAAAAATACTGAAATTCACTTTTCAGTTAACATGTCTTTGAGCAAAACCTGACAGTCCATCTTTAAATGAGATTTACTCCAACACCAGTGCAGCAACCTACAACCGGCCTGTACCAAGATTGCTCACTGATACTCAGTCTTCAACTTTTTTTTAATGGTTACTAGCAAAAACTCAACTGACCTCAAGTTATCGAGCACCAAATTTGGGGCAGCACCAGCGAACTCAACAATTCAGCCTAGCTGAATTTGGTTCAGCACACCAATGTCTGACAGAGCGACTTGGAGTTCTCCCCTTTCTAAACAAGATCAAGGAGATGATCCTTAATGGAAATTACTCAACACACTACCCTTGTTATGGATAGTGTTGGGGGCCTTCGGCTTCCGAAAGTGCTCAAAAACATAATTTGACAATGTTTTCCAAGTATGCGAGCAGGTATCTTCGGAATCAGGTCGCGGATATACAAAAGCATGGTCAAGACGAAGCTTGACTGAAATGGAAGACGATCGTGACGAAGGATGAAACGATCACGAAGCTATGTGCAGAAAAGCTTCGGCATGACAGCAGAAAAGGGGAACCGACTTAAAGATGAAAAGCCAAATTAGACCTCGGAGAATTACTATAGAGTTATTGATAAAAGCAAAGGGCATTAATGTAATTTTACATGGGCTGCGTCCCGTGCCTATAAATAGATGAACAGTACTCCCGTACTGTTCACGCTGACTTGGCATTGACATCACGCTTGTACCCTTACTTTCCTTCAAGCCGAAAGTACATTTGTAATTTGTTGTCGTTTATATAAGTAAAATAAAGAGAAATGAATTAATGTTCAAAGTAATCATATTATTTTATGTATGAACCTTTCTTACCTTTCATTACGATTATGAAGGTGTGACCTTCATAACCTTCGTCCGAAATTTATTATATCCCAAGGGAAATAATGCTTTGAAGGACGAAGGGCTTTGATATTTAACATTTTATGTTGTCTTGTTCTTAATTCATAGCATTTGATAACAAGTCCCCAACAGATAGTGTAGGCCATAACGTCATAAGTTTATCACAACAGAGATCGGAAGTTTGCTAAAAACGTTGAAACTGCACTTCAATTTCTGAATCAAAGTCCAGAAATCACAAGTCTGACAGCTCCACTTTGGACCACCTTTTCTCCAAGTTGTATATAGTTCCAGGGCTGTGACACTCAATAACAGTTGTTCTCTTATACTTATTCTACAAGTTTGCTATAGTAGTCATTAACCAAAACTTTTTGGATTCCAAACCACAATAGCCCAAAGTTTGCTCCAAATGCTGAAATTCAGACTCAGAATTTCACTAAGTCTGAAATTCACAATTTCTGACAGCTTTACTTTAGACCAGTTTTTCTCCACGTTCCAAATAGCTTTAGGGATAGGTTACTTAACAAAACTTGTACTCCGCATGTGGCCCTATAACTTTGTTATAATGATCATCTTTAAACTGTTTATAGACTAAAAGTTATGAAGGCCAAAAAACAACTAGTTGATATTATTTTCAGCGAACTTCAAGTCTGATTCAAAACTGAATTAAGCTTTTTACTCCAACTTTTCCTCTAAAACTTGGAATTCTCCATACATGAAAGTTGTTCAACTTTCCAAAATCTACAACTTTGATATATGGACCACTAGCAAATTCTCTCTAGATTTAAAACTCCACTTTTGGGCTAGTTAAGGGTTTCAAATGTGACTCCTTCTCATCTAGTGATTTATCAACTCAATCCATACTCCTAAAAGCCAAGTGACTCCCCTTAATCTCAAATCCAACTCTAGTATATGAAGCTCGTGTCCAAAGTGTCCTTGGTTTAGGAGTTGTTTTGTTTATCCACAATTCCAAGCAAGGTTTTCCAATCTCACTTATGGTTTTGCAGGCTAATCCAGTTCCTCAATTATTTCTTCTAGTTAATCTATCTTTGAAAACAAGGTTGCTATAGACTCTAAGACTTGCCTTTAGCACTCGAAGACTTCAATTTGCTACTTGCTCAAGAGATGACCTACTCTTGTCTAGCTTAAGCCAAGTCCTTAAACTAAACTCTAAACCCAACACACAACATCACACTTTTGAAAAAGTTTAACCTAGTGAATGCATTCTAGGTATATCAAACAAGATAATGCAAGTGCTTATGATGACATGCCAGCATTTTAGTTATCGTAACACCAGGGTTGTTACAACCACATCATTGATGTAAGCCTCCATGCGCTTGCCCTAATTGTCTGCTAGACACATCTTCATTGCTCGCTAGTAGGTCGCCCACCATTCTTCAAGCTAAAGGGCATGGAAGTGTAGCAGAACGCGCCCATAAGGCATGATAAAGGCGTCTTCTCCCCGGTCTTCCTCCACTAGACTAATCTAGTTATACCTCGAGTAACAATTTAGGAACGAGAGCAAGGAACATCCCGCAGTAGAATCTACCACCTAGTCTATTCTAGGGAGCCCAAAGGGATCCTTCGGCCAGTGTTTGTTGAGGTCAGTATAGTAGATGCACAAGTGCTAGTCCACTTTATTATTTTTAGTACGAGAACAAGGTTTGCAAGCCATTCAGGGTGCATAACTTCTCTAATGAATCTTGCAGCTACTAGTTGAGTCAATTCTGCTCTAATTGCCTCCCTCTTGTCAGGGGTGAACCGACGCAGCTTCTACCAGATCGATTTCGCCTAAGAATAGACCTTCAGCTTGCGCTCGGTCAGCTCCCTGGAACCCAGGCATGTGCGCAGGTTGCCATCCAAACATGTCATGGATATTCTATAGGAACCGAACGAGCGTGTCTTCCTATTTGGGAGTGAGGCTGGAGCTGATAGTCGTCGTCTCACGCACGTCGGGGATGCCAAGGTTGGCCTTATTGGTCTCCTCTATTGGCTACATATCTAAAGTTGGGGTCGCCTCCAGGGTCAGGATCAAGAGGTTGTGCTTTGGGAGCATGTCTGCGTCCGTCACAAGTCACTTATGTGCCACCAAGGTGCCCGCCGCGAGGGCCATCTGAATGGCCCCTCGATAGCACTCTACGGCGCCCTGAAAGTTAGCCCTCATGGCAATGATGCCCTAAGGACCTGGCATCTTGAGCATCATATAGGAGTAATGCGAGACGACCATGAACTTGGGCAGTCCCAGTCTCTCGATGATGGAGTTGTAGGCGCGGTTGAACCGAGCCACCTCGAAGTACAGAAACTCGGTGCAGTAGATGTTGGGCGTGTCGATGGTCATGGGCAAGTAGGTATGGCCTAGAGGGTACTCCCCCTTTGTCGGGACATTGCTGAAGAAAGAATTGTCTGACTCATGGTGGTCGATGATAGAGACCCTGAGCGCCAAAAGGGTCCTAGGGAAGGTGACTATGAACACAATGTTGACATGTCCCTTGTTGTTCAGGTTGATGATGAGTGATTGTCAACGGGTAGCGTCTCGGGTCGAGTCGTGGACTGATCGAGGCATGAAATTTTGTTTGTGCAACCATGTCGGTCATCATGTGGTGTGCAGGTGTGGAGCACAGGTACGGTGGTCGACAACGAAGGTGAAGGTCATGAGGTTCATTCCGATGGACCGGGAGCGGTGAAGGACGGGCGCTGGAACTTGACTAAGGACTATAGTCGCCTAGTGACTAGCCGTGGTGGTCGACACCTATGACACTCACTCGCGTGAGGATGTGGCGAAGTGGGCCGTGTTGCCGGCGTGGTCAAGGACTGGTGGGACACGTGTCCAGGACGTGGGGGTGCGCACGTGGTGCGCTACTCATGGCGGTTTGGTAGTTGATCCTCGAAAAACCACCCCACGCTGCGGACAGTGGGGTTTGCTGAGTTTGGGCCTCAAAACTCGACGATGGTAGTTCTAGAGGGAATCTATGGCAGCACATGGCGTCATAGTGAAGTATCACACCCGGATTTAGGGGATAAAGCCGGGTGCATCTCATATATGCGCCAAAGAAGACAACACATATAATAACAGAGTGTATAGAGATAAATGTCACAATATCATCAAAGTACTTATTATATAGCAGAAGTCTTACAAAATAAATATAAATATAAAAGGAACTAAAGTCCATCCTTGGCGTCATAAAGTCGACTAGGAGATGCCACCTAGATCAAGTCGAACTCCTCGTTGGGTGGCTCCTCTCGAACCACCAGTTCTTCTCCTGTGGGGGTGTAAGACAGCAAGGGTGAGCTCACATATGTTCATCGCTCAACAAGTTGTGGGGAATAATGTGCATGAACTCACCAAAGATGGGACTTCATGTGATGTGTAAGGCTGATCAACAATAGGAGTTAAAGCTGAGCATTGTTTTTAATAAGTTGGTCAAATTTTATTAGCAGTTACTAAATGTAAGTAAATACCAAACCATAATGAGAACAGAACAAAATTAATAAATAATCCCATGCAATGCAAATGACAAATTGAATTTAGTTCCATAATTTAACCATGCGAGAGTCCTGAGCTGCTCTTGACCGTGAGCTCGGTTAGTATACCAGTTTTACACTCTGCAGAGGTTGTACCCTGTACCCACAAGTCATGTTACCCATCTACCACGGGGTTGTACGGGCCCCATACACCTCTACCAAGGAAGCGAGGCAGGATAACACTACGAGGCCTTTACAAAGTTCCACTAGCTTCCGAAAACTCGCTACAGTTCTGGGAAGAGCAATTGTAGGAATCCCTCGTCTGACCGCCATCGCAGCAAAATCAACCCGAGAACCTCCCTACATGCCTACTCCCCTACTGCCCTTGCCCCTTCCGGGTAAGGTAGTCTTCCACTAGCTTTCCTAATTAGTCAGCCAAGGGCGTCCCATTCCTCCCTTGTGGTGGCACGTTTTTCTCAAGTTAAGCTCCATGTTCCAATTAAAATTAATGATCTTGAGACTAACATAAATAACATAACAGAATAATTGGAACATGGATATAATGAAATATTAACATAAAACCATATAAAGCAATAGTAAAACTACCCAAATGATTCAGGGGTAAACATGGTAAAAGATATTCAGACTAGGGTGACCTATTGGGTCCCATCAAAATTAAACCTATGCATGAATATGTAATATCCCAAAAAAAATGTTGACCAAAAGTTAATCTCTGGTGCGTGGATGAGGTAAAGGGTTGTGGGCCATTGGATGCAAAGATAGAAGTCATCTGAGGCGTCGTTTCTTTCTCCCACAAAAACCCTAGGTGGCCACCCCTTTTTTTCCCTTCACCCCCCTCTTGGCCGCCACCCCCTTTTTCTCCCCCTTGGCGGGACGCCCCCTCCCCCTATGGCAGCCATCCTCCATTGCTTCCTTCCCCAAGATCTCCCCCTACGCAGCAAGGATCGAGAAAAGGAGGGGCACGTTGAATTGAAGAGGAAGAGAGGATCAAGGAGATGTTCTTCCCCATCTCCTCTTGAAGATTTCTTGGGGAAACCCTAGGTATGGATGAGATCCTTGTTCCTCCCTGTAATTATAGGCTTTTAGAGGTTGTGGATCATGGGAATTAAAGGATTAGAGGTTGGATTTGATGTGGGGTTAGGTTTTGATCTCGAATTTAGTTTTCTGCAGAATGGCAGATTCGACAGTTTCTGTTCATGCCAGTTTTCCGTGGTCTTAGTGGCCTCAAAAAAATAAAAAGTCTATGTATGAGTCGTAGATAATTTGTAGATCTTTCCGTGGCCGTGAAGAACACCTCAATCGGACATCCGACCAGAAAGTTATTGCAGTTTTACTATAGCAGTTTTTCAGTCTCATAATTCTGTGCAGAATCTGTTCTCTTAAGATTTAGGCAATTTTATCAACAGAATTAAACTGTGGGTTGGTAAAAAAAGTTGTAGATAATTTTATAAGCTTTCCAGATTGTTAAAGAGTGCATTCATATGATTTGTGAAACTCCAGTTATGTTTGTTTTACTGTGGCTGTTCCTGTTTACCTGACAAAAATGAGTGGGTCTGTTCACTGGTGGGTTTCATCTAGTAAATGGCCGAATTGGCTCTTCCAACTATGGAGACTTTTGTAGAGGGATAAAAGTTCTTACTTCCAGCAGAATTTCATAATTTTTGGTTCAGAAGTTTTGGAGATATCGAATTTTAAAGTTAACCATACTGCTGTCTAAAACAGATTCAGTCAGTTATCTTGTCAGATGTTTTAGAACTTGTAGATGGCAGAATTTAATTATCTATTAAATACTGAAGTTGTAGAGTATTTTGTGTAGATACTCCTAGAGTATTTGTTTGATATCACCGCTGTTTTAATTTTAAAGATACAAAATTAACAAACAGCGTTGCTGCTGTATGGCATGTGGTTCAGGGTGGGAGTCTTTCCACTGGGTCTTGGTTTCAAGTGTAGGAGTGTTTTGTTGATTGATGGCAAATGTTTGTGAAATATTTGTACTAAGTTTTATGCCCACTAGCAGGTGGCTACACTCCAGATCATGTCTAGTACATTTCTTCTTCTTCGATGAAGGCAAGTGAATGTAGCGGTGGTTGCTTCCGTTCTGACCTGTTATTTCTATCGCCTACACTCTAATATTCAGAAGTATCAGATTCTTTCATAATTGGACTCTATGGTGATGCTTTACTTGCTTGCATTATACTGATGCTCAATCATATATTGATGATGATTATGATTTGAGTATGACTCATGAGATTAATTCACACCCCTGAAGGTAAATGAAGTATTATTTGAGGTTGGTATTGTATCTGAAGGTAAATGAAGTATTATTTGAGGTTTGTGTTGTATCTGAAGGAAGTGAAGTTTATTGATAAATGTAGCATGCCATATACATTGCATGACTCATTTGCATATGAAGTTTTGTCGTGACCTATGGTCCGACCGTACCGGTACAACTTAGCATCGTACGTTGCCCGAGAAGGGGTACGATGCGGCTTCATACCCTTAGAGGTATGAAGGCAGAGGACATATGCATTGCATTCATATGCATTCATTGAAGTGATATTTGCAGATGATGTGGTTTTATACCCCCAGAGGTATGAAGATAGAGTACCTACACATTGCATTCCTATGCATACATTGAAGTGATATTTGCAGGTATTGTTGACGCAGGGAAGTGTTATAGAACCTATTGTGGTTGTTCGAGGAAATAAGATGGTATTGGTTATAGTGGGACTACTGAGTTCTATATCTACAAGCATTTCTGATTTTTAATTGTGACTCTTTTAAAATGTTGATGAATTCAATTTGTGGTTTAAATATCTCGTCAGAACAATTAGCTTGCTGAGATGTTTCATCTCACTCTTGCATTACTCAATGCAGGTGCTTGTTGCTCATCAAGGGGAGTGGGAAGTAGCAGCACATCCACCTTCATTCTCATAATAATGCTGCCCAGACGCAGCCATGATTTAATTAGAAACTTCTTGTCAAAGGATGTTTGTTTTTAACTAGTCGTGCGCACTGATTAATTCAGTTCATGTTGTTATGGTTGTCTTCCCATTGCTAGCAGATTATTAATGTCTTATATGTTTTCTTATCATGATATCTATTTATACTTTGTTGCTTCCCCCGTTTATGCAATTTTCAAAGGAGATGTTGTCGAAATTTTATATATGAATATTAGATGTGTAGTTTAGTAGCATTCTGGGGTGTTTGTGGATCCCGGGGTGTTACAGTTGGTATCAAAGCATAGGCTTTAGATTCTTGGCAATTTGAAGATAAATTTGACACACTTGCACATATAGGAAGGGTATGGGTTCAAATATCTTTGATATATATTAATGTCTTTGGAGTGCAGATGACAATAGTTTCACCCCTCCCTATTCCTTTACGGTGATGTGGTAAGTTGTTTATGGCTTAATGCTTGATATAATTTATTTCTGAAATTTTGATATTGTTTTATTAATGCGGTAGATATCGCTGGTCATTGGTGAGAATGAAGTTGTTATTATGCTTGTGATATACAAGTATGCCTATGTTGTTTTCACCATGTTTTTCATGGTTGAGTTTTATTACAATAATATTGTTATATATGCTTGATTGTGGATGTTTCTAAGAGGAGTGTGAATTGCGTGTTTTGGGGTACAAGGTAATCATCAATTTGAATTTAAGTTGTTGAGCGGTTGGTGGATAGCTCCAACTATCATTGCAAAGAATGATTGTTTATGTTGAGAAACCAGTTTTGAAAGAAATGAATATTGGTACTTTATATGGATTTTTGGGGGAAGTCTTTTCATAGCCAGAATGGCTTACATGTCTCTCTCATATTGTGTGTTTTAGTTGCCACAAAGCCTAGATGTGGTTTAAAGTGGTTGCCTGTTAGTCATACTAATTGTAGAATAAATCTTTGATTCTCTTGATCCATTGATTATGTATTGATACATTGAGGATCTGATGGTTCCCTTTTCGATGCATGCTTGTGGAGCCATTTTTTTTAGACCACCTATCTATTGGTTTGAAGGAAGTCCTTGCCTAGCCTAGAGTTGGTTGGGTGTGGCTAGTCACCTATTCCTAGATCATGTGGTGTTTACATCAGCTTAATATGTTTGTCAAATGTGTGAAGGATTAGGGGTTATTATTATTGACTTTGTATGTCTGGTACTTCGAGTGCATCGTATGATAGAATGAAATGTAAGTTTCTGAACTACAGTAGATGAAGACTTATATTATGTGTAGGTTATCCTTACTAGTTGGATATTTTTCTTAGTTGAGATGTTGAATGAAGTATAGTGACATGGGTTAAGCAAGTATTGTGTTGTTGTTGGGCTATCAGTGCTCTATGTAGAGTTTTTGGCATTTCTTCGATGAACTATGCTGCACAAGATGTTATTGGCTTCTTTTGGCTTTATTGCTCCATTAGTTCTATAGATTTTCTCCCTTTTGGTGGGGTGCAAGGAATGTTAGATTACATGATTATCTTTTCATGATGGCAAGAATAAGGTTTAGGAAGATTAGGAGTTTTGTTCCAATAGAACTACTTGTTTCATAGTGCTTTAAGGTGAGGTGTTTGATCTTCTTATACATTCATCGGGTGTAGATGTTTCACCATTTAATTAAAATTAATGGTTGAAGTTGGTAAGGGTTGTGCTTGGTGCATATTACCCCTTCATAAAAGAGTGTTGTCTTAAGACATTGATGTTGATGTATAGCTGCATCCAAATTTGATGGTGTGAAATTGGAGTGTTGATTGCAACTATGACATGCTTTGAGCTTCATTACATGTTGTTTCATGCTTGATGTCAGGTCGTGTAGTTTCCTTAGACAATTAGTCCAAGGTAGAAGTTCTTGTGTTAATTAAGACCAATAATGGACCCATTTTTTGAATTGTGGTGCTATATGGGGTACCTTGGGTGTTTTGCTTGGAGTGGCCGAATTCGAGGTCGAATTCTTTTTAAGGGGGGTAGAGTGTAATATCCCAAAAAAAATGTTGACCAAAAGTTAATCTCTGGTGCGTGGATGAGGTAAAGGGTTGTGGGCCATTGGATGCAAAGATAGAAGTCATCTGAGGCGTCGTTTCTTTCTCCCACAAAAACCCTAGGTGGCCACCCCTTTTTTTCCCTTCACCCCCCCCCCCTCTTGGCCGCCACCCCCTTTTTCTCCCCCTTGGCTGGATGCCCCCTCCCCCTATGGCAGCCATCCTCCATTGCTTCCTCCCCCAAGATCTCCCCCTACGCAGCAAGGATCGAGAAAAGGAGGGGCACGTTGAATTGAAGAGGAAGAGAGGATCAAGGAGATGTTCTACCCCATCTCCTCTTGAAGATTTCTTGGGGAAACCCTAGGTATGGATGAGATCCTTGTTCCTCCCTGTAATTATAGGCTTTTAGAGGTTGTGGATCATGGGAATTAAAGGATTAGAGGTTGGATTTGATGTGGGGTTAGGTTTTGATCTCGAATTTAGTTTTCTGCAGAATGGCAGATTCGACAGTTTCTGTTCATGCCAGTTTTCCGTGGTCTTAGTTGCCTCAAAAAAATAAAAAGTCTATGTATGAGTCGTAGATAATTTGTAGATCTTTCCGTGGCCGCGAAGAACACCTCAATCGGACATCCGACCAGAAAGTTATTGCAGTTTTACTATAGCAGTTTTTCAGTCTCATAATTCTGTGCAGAATCTGTTCTCTTAAGATTTAGGTAATTTTATCAACAGAATTAAACTGTGGGTTGGTAAAAAAGTTGTAGATAATTTTATAAGCTTTCCATATTGTTAAAGAGTGCATTCATATGATTTGTGAAACTCCAGTTATGTTTGTTTTACTGTGGCTGTTCCTGTTTACCTGACAAAAATGAGTGGATCTGTTCACTGGTGGGTTTCATCTAGTAAATGGCCGAATTGGCTCTTCCAACTATGGAGACTTTTGTAGAGGGATAAAAGTTCTTACTTCCAGCAGAATTTCATAATTTGTGGTTCAGAAGTTTTGGAGATATCGAATTTTAAAGTTAACCATACTGCTGTCTAAAACAGATTCAGTCAGTTATCTTGTCAGATGTTTTAGAACTTGTAGATGGCAGAATTTAATTATCTATTGAATACTGAAGTTGTAGAGTATTTTGTGTAGATACTCCTAGAGTATTTGTTTGATATCACCGCTGTTTTAATTTTAAAGATACAAAATTAACAAACAGCGTTGCTGCTGTATGGCATGTGGTTCAGGGTGGGAGTCTTTCCACTGGGTCTTGGTTTCAAGTGTAGGAGTGTTTTGTTGATTGATGGCAAATGTTTGTGAAATATTTGTACTAAGTTTTATGCCCACTAGCAGGTGGCTACACTCCAGATCATGTCTAGTACATTTCTTCTTCTTCGATGAAGGCAAGTGAATGTAGCGGTGGTTGCTTCCGTTCTGACCTGTTATTTCTATCGCCTACACTCTAATATTCAGAAGTATCAGATTCTTTCATAATTGGACTCTATGGTGATGCTTTACTTGCTTGCATTATACTGATGCTCAATCATATATTGATGATGATTATGATTTGAGTATGACTCATGAGATTAATTCACACCCCTGAAGGTAAATGAAGTATTATTTGAGGTTGGTATTGTATCTGAAGGTAAATGAAGTATTATTTGAGGTTTGTGTTGTATCTGAAGGAAGTGAAGTTTATTGATAAATGTAGCATGCCATATACATTGCATGACTCATTTGCATATGAAGTTTTGTCGTGACCTATGGTCCGACCGTACCGGTACAACTTAGCATCGTACGTTGCCCGAGAAGGGGTACGATGCGGCTTCATACCCTTAGAGGTATGAAGGCAGAGGACATATGCATTGCATTCACATGCATTCATTGAAGTGATATTTGCAGATGATGTGGTTTTATACCCCCAGAGGTATGAAGATAGAGTACCTACACATTGCATTCCTATGCATACATTGAAGTGATATTTGCAGGTATTGTTGACGCAGGGAAGTGTTATAGAACCTATTGTGGTTGTTCGAGGAAATGAGATGGTACTGGTTATAGTGGGACTACTGAGTTCTATATCTACAAGGATTTCTGATTTTTAATTGTGACTCTTTTAATATGTTGATGAATTCAATTTGTGGTTTAAATATCTCGTCAGAACAATTAGCTTGCTGAGATGTTTCATCTCACTCTTGCATTACTCAATGCAGGTGCTTGTTGCTCATCAAGGGGAGTGGGAAGTAGCAGCACATCCACCTTCATTCTCATAATAATGCTGCCCAGACGCAGCCATGATTTAATTAGAAACTTCTTGTCAAAGGATGTTTGTTTTTAACTAGTCGTGCGCACTGATTAATTCAGTTCATGTTGTTATGGTTGTCTTCCCATTGCTAGCAGATTATTAATGTCTTATATGTTTTCTTATCATGATATCTATTTATACTTTGTTGCTTCCCCCGTTTATGCAATTTTCAAAGGAGATGTTGTCGAAATTTTATATATGAATATTAGATGTGTAGTTTAGTAGCATTCTGGGGTGTTTGTGGATCCCGGGGTGTTACAGAATAAGTGATATTAAAGAACATTATTGGGTAACAGAAGTGGTCAAGGGCACAACTTGCCTTCAATGAGCTCCTGCTCAGCAACTTCTATCTGCTGAACACGAGGATCCTTAGCCACTAGCTCTTCTACTCGCCACAATACAAACAAGCATAGTATAAAGAGGAAATTAACATCACACCAAAAATGTGTACAAAATACATATTATTAATCTACATATTAAAATAAGATCACAGAAATAGGAATCATTAATTTTGGAGTTATGGATTTTAAGTTATGAATTTCCAAAGGTTTCATGTGTTTGATACAAGATTAATTAAGAGATAAATTTTTAATGTGGTTTTCATGTCAAAACAGTGGAACTATTTGATAAACAATAATATTACAAAATTATAGGAACTGGAATGGATTAATTTGGACTAAGTATGAATTTTCTATGATTTAAACAAGTTCTAGCATTTATTTTTACATTAAAAATCCATTTCTATATTTATTTATCTGATTTTCTAACTCCCTGGACTGGGCGCATTAAAACAGAGAAGTGTAGGGGCCTCGGTATAAGAATCCCAAGACTCAGTGAACAATTGTAATGGACGGCGGGTTGAATAGTGATAACTCAGGGTCTCTTTTATAAAGTTGCCTCGTCGAAGGGGTATCCTTAGATCTGGGCCGAACGATCCTACATCTACGGCTAGGATTAGATCCTCGTTATTATACACCAGCGCGCGTTTACAGCCATCGGATGCCCAATCAACGGACCAGATCTCAAAATGGCCAAGGCGCTCGAACACCCGCCCGATCACCATCCGACGACACCAATTGACTCAGCGAAGCGGTACGCCGAGATCTAATCAGGACCGCGCACCACACATCCAACGGTGCGCAAACATCTTCTTCCCTTACCCAGCCGAGCGGCGGCGCACCCGCCATGATACGACGGCGCCATCGCGAATTGGTGTAGGGGTCTTAATTCTAGTGCAATAAACCTTAAACGAAGCGGAAGTGGCTGTGGATTGGTGTAGGAGTCTCCTTACCAAGGATCGCACGCGCGGACGGGCTGACCACGGGTCCAGGTGGCATGGCGGCGCTCCGCCCTCTCCAGCGAGCAATTAAGGGGCGCGCGGTCGTCGATTTCGCCCGCAAACGCCACGGATGGCTTCGCTCTAGCTCGGTGTAGGTCCCTGACCCCTCCTACAGCTTCTGGCGGCGGTGAATGGACGGGAAGGCACGGTGGCGCCCTCAATCTTCCTTCCCTCCACTTTTCTCTCTCTCTCGCCCGATCCACAATGAGTTCAACAGAGGCGCGATTGGTGGGGAGGGTTAAGGCTTCGATCACTTGGTACTTAAAACCCCGTGGACCTGCCCACGCGCACGCAACGAGCAGCGCCGGGATTCACGGCGAGGCTCCGCCACGCACGGCGCGACGGTTGAAGACGGGTACCGACTACCCGGGCCCACCTATAAACCAAACATGAGAAGCACAGGTGCGTGATCGGTTTACTGGGGAGTGGCCCCATGCGGCAGCCAAAAGAGTTAGCGTGCACGTGGAGGATAGCACAGTGCCGAGGCCGGCCCGTGCAGGCATGCCTACTGGGCCAAAATCAGTTTCCCCAGCCCATCCGAGTTAAGAGTTCTTTTCCTTTATTCTTATCTCCATTTTTCTTATTTCCAAATCTTAGATTTCACATTTGAATTCAAATTTCAAACTCAAATCATGTGGTAAATTATCCTCAGATTATAAGTATAATTTGAACATACTAGTATTACTTTTATTTATAATATTTATTATATATATATTTTCTCAATAGTACTTCTTTTTCTCCCTCTCCACATTTCTTTAGAGTTTTGTTTTCCAAATTAGAGTTTAAATTCTATGGTCCCATTAATATATTGTTAATGGCACTTCCATCTTTATTATCCACAATTGCACAATAAAATAAAACTTAGCATGATGCATGATTTATTTAGGTGTCTTTGGTTATTTACTCCTTTTTTTGATGGTGTTCATTTACATGTGATAGTAGGTATGGACAATACACATAAGGACATTATCTCTTCTTATGATTTACAATTTTGGGTATTACAAATCCTCCCCCCCCCCTTAACAAGAATCTTGTCCTCGAGATTTAGGAAGGATTAGGGAAAAGATGGGGAAATTCTATCTGAAGCTCTTCTTCTCTCTCCCAAGTAGCTTCATCTTCTCCATGGTGACTCCATTGCACTTTGCACATCTTTATAACTTTATTTCTTGTAACTCGAGTCAATGTGTCAAGAATCTTGATAGGATATTCTGTATAAGTCAAATCTCCCTGAACACTGAGCTCTTCCATTGGTAATTGTTCCTCACGGACACGGGGACACTTCTTAAGTTGAGACACGTGGAATACATCATGCACATCGGATAGGTTATCAGGTAGCTCGAGTTGGTATGCCATCTCCCCAACTTGCCTAAAGATTCTGATTGGTCCAATAAAGCGAGGGAATAATTTGCCCTTAACTTTAAATCTCTTCATTCCACGAAGTGGTGACACCTTGAGGTACACATGATCACCTTCCTCAAACTCCACTGGTCTTCTTCTATTATCAGCATAGCTCTTTTGTCTGGTCTGAGCTACCCTCAAGTTCTCCCTGATTATACGGACTTGTTCTTCTGCCTCTTGAATAAGTTCAGGCCCAAAGAACTGTATTTCTCCAGTCTAATCCTAGTATAGAGGAGTTCTGCACCTCATGCCATATAGAGCTTCAAATGGTGACATCTTCAGACTGGCCTCGTAACTATTATTATATGAGAACTCAGCATATGGTAGACTTTTATCCTAACTGCCTCCATGCTGAAGGGCACAAGCTCTCAACATATCTTCCAGCACCTGATTAGTCCTTTCAGCCTAGCCATCAGTCTGAGGATGATAGGCCGAACTGAAACTCAACTTTGTATTCATATTCTCATGAAAACTTTTCCAAAATCTAGAGGTAAACTGTGAGCCTCGATTAGACACGATCTTCTTTGGTACTCCACACACAATCCGAGCCATATATAACTCTGCCAACTGAGAGCCTTTATATGTAGTCTTGACCAGAATGAAATGTGCCACTTTTCTCAGTCTATCAATAATCATGAAAGGGAAATTGGGTTAACCATTTCCTACAATTAATTTTGGTGGTTGAATGTCCAACACAAACATATGGACTAACTAGTTTGCTCTAGAATTCATGTATTTCAGGTGCATAAGGCTCAACACAAACTAATAAAAGAATCAAGTTACGGACACAAATTTGGAGGCACAAAAGGACTTGAGTGCGCTGAAGAATGGCGCACCGGACAGTGTCCGGTGCACCAGGACCGTACAAGTGCCAACCAGCCACTCTCGGGAAAACGTAGGTGCGATCCGCTATAATTCACTGGACTGTCCGGTGTGCCAGCGAAGCAACGGCTAACTCGCGCCAACGGCCGACTCTACAAAGTGAATAGTGCATCACAGAAGTCAGAGCAGCGAAGTCAGAGGGCACCGGACTGTCCGGTGCCGCAAGGGGACAAAGCCCCAACGGTCGACCGAGCTCCGAACCCTAACGGTTGGCTGACGTGGCGGCACACCGGACAGCGCACAATACCTGTGCGGTGGCGCACCGGATTGTCCGGTGCGCCCATCGCCAGCAGCCTTGGCCAATGGCTACTAGGTGGTTGGGGGCTATAAATACCCCCCCAACCACCACAACCTTTGGCATCCAAGTTTTCTGAAGGTCATATTCAATACAAGAGCCCTAGCATTCATTCCAAGACACAATACAAAAGATCAGATCCCCTCCAAGTCCTAAATTCATTCCAAACACTTAGTGGCTTGTGAGAGAGAGATTTTTGTGTTCATTTGAGTTCTTGTCGCTTGGATTTCCTTTCTTCTTTTACCACTCTTATTCTCAAGTGCTTTGTAAGCGAAGCAAGAGACACCAAGTGTGTGGTGGTCCTTGCGGGGCCTTAGTGACCCGAGAGATTAAGGAAGAAGGCTGACTCGGTCTAAGTGACCGTTTGAAAGAGGGAAAGGGTTGAAATAGACACGGTCTTTGTGACCTCCTCGACGGGGACTAGGTTCTTTGGAACCGAACCACGGTAAAACAAATCCCTGTGTTCATCCGCTTGATTCTCATTCGATTTGTTTCCTCCTCTCTCCCGGACTTGATTTTAGTTCTAACGCTAACCCCGGCTTGTAGTGTGTGTTTAAAGTTGTAAATTTCAGATTCTACCTATTGACCCCCCCTCTAGGCGACTTTCAATTGGTATCAGAGCCAGTGATTCTTTAAGAGTCTAACCAACTCGAAGTGATGTCTGGAGATCACGCCAAGAGGGAGATCGTGACCGGCGACAAGCCCGCGAGCTCGGGGAGAACCCTTTCAAGGGAGTCCGACAACAAGCATAAGGAGGAATCCTCTTCCTCCATCAAGTCACATCATAGAGGTGAGAAGAAGAAGATGAAAAGGTGGTCTACTACGAGACCGACTCTTTGTCACCCTCCACATCAAGCTCCGAGTCATCCGTCACTTCTAAGCGCCATGAGCACAAGAAGTATAGTAAGATGCCTCTTCGTTATCCCTATATTTCAAAGTGTGCTCCATTACTTTCTGTACCCCTAGGCAAACCACCATATTTTGATGGTGAGGATTATTGTATGTGGAGTGATAAAATGAGGCACCATCTAACCTCACTCCACGAAAGTATTTGGGATATTGTTGATTATGGAGCGCAGGTACCTCAAGTCGGGAACAAAGACTATGACTCAAACGAGGCCGCCCAAATTAGGCACTTTAACTCCCAAGCCACGTCTATACTCCTCGCCTCTTTATGTCGAGAGGAGTATAACAAGGTGCAAGGATTAAAGACCGCCAAAGAAATTTGGGACGTCCTCAAGACCGCGCACGAAGGGGACGAGGTGACCAAGATCACAAAGCATGAAACGATCGAGGGAGAACTCGGTCAATTTGTCCTCAACAAAGGGGAAGAGCCGCAAGCCATGTACAACCGGCTCAAGATGATGGTCAATCAAGTGCGCAACCTCGAGAGCACAAAATGGGATGACCATGAAATGGTCAAGGTTATTCTTAGATCACTTGTTTTTCATAATCCCACTCAAGTGCAACTAATCCGTGGAGACCCTAGATATAAACAGATGTCACCCGAGGAAGTGATTGGCAAGTTTGTGAGCTTTGATCTTATGATCAAAGAATCCAAACACATTGTCAACTTGGAGCAAGGTGCCACCTCCACACCCGAGGTGCAACCCGTCGCATTCAAAGCGACGGAAGAGAAGAAAGAGGAGTCTACATCAAGTAGGCTTCCCATCGACGCCTCCAAGCTCGACAACGAGGAAATGGCGCTCATCATCAAGAGCTTCCGCCAAATCCTTAAGCAAAGGAGAGGGAAGGACTACAAGTCCTGCTCCAAGAAGGTGTGCTAACGGTGTGGTAAGTCCGGTCATTTCATAGCAAAATGTCCAATTTCTAGTGGAAGTGACAGGGATGACGACAAAAAAGGGAAGAAGAAGGAGAAGAAAAAATACTACAAGAAGAAGGGCGGCGATGCCCACATATGTCGGGAATGGGACTCCAACGAGAGCTCCACTGACTCCTCCTCCGACGAGGACGCCGCCAACATTGCCGTCAACAAGGGCCTTCTCTTCCCCAACGTCGGCCACAAGTGTCTCATGGCTAAGGACGACAAGAAGAAGAAGGTACTCTCTAGAGCCACCCCCAAATATACAACATCTAGTGATGAGGGTAGCTCTAGTGATAGTGAAGATAATTTGATGTCTCTCTTTACCAACCTTAGCATGGACCAAAAGAAAAAAATAAATGAATTAATTGAAGCCATTAATAAGAAGGATGAACTCTTGGATTGCCAAGAGGACTTCCTCATTAAAGAAAACAAAAAATTTGTTAAACTGAAAAATGCTTATGCTCAGGAAGTAGAAAATGTGAAAAATTAACTAAGGAGCTTAGCATTTGTCATGATTCAATCTCTAGTCTTCACTAGTAGAGATCTTATCATCGATGACGTTTGTATTGCGTCACTGCATGTGTATATATCGTCACAGATAAAGGTTTGTGACGAATTTGTGACGAGTTCGATTTGGTCATAGGGGTCGCGTCACATTTGTTGTGTTGTGACGGACTACCCATTTTCGTCAGCCGCGTTGTCATGGAAGTAAATTCATTCTATGACGATCAGTTGTGGTCATAGAGGAAGGCACTTTTCCGTCATAATTCGTCGTCTGCCCGAGCAAACTGACGGCGTTGTTAACGCCGTTTGGTTTCTGTGACGGTACGGTATCGTCATAGATAGAGCCGTGGTTTGGTCATTAACAGCCGTTTGGAAGGTGCTGATGCGTATGACGTCAGCGCTGACGTGGCTAGTGACGTGGCAGCTGACGTCAGCGCTGACGTCAACGCTGACGTGGCTAGTACAGTGGCAGCTGACGTGGCATATGTTTTATTATATGCCACCAGTTTGGTCACAGATGTGCAGAGAATAATTTTATTGGAAATTGCAAAATATACTAGAACAGAGGAATGAGCACACAATTCCATATTCCATAGATGAATACAACTAGTATTCCAGTGCGCATACAAACTAAGTGGACAACACTAAACTCAGTTCACAGCATCACCACTTGACTTCACATTTCAGTTGAGTTTGCACAAACATAACAGCATATAATCAAAAGCTGACACCCACGAGTAACTGGAGTTTTTGGGTACCCTCATGTCAAAGAACAGGCCAAAAACAGCAGCTCTGACTAGCAGCCCTCATGTCGAAGAAGAGTTACCATGCAAGGACAAGAGCTTCTTGATGAGCACATTGGTCTCCTCCATCTCCTTGTTGTTCTTCTCTGTTATCTTCTTGTACTCCTCCAACTCCCTTTGTGTCCTCGCCTGCTGTTCCTCAGCTTCTTCACATTTCTTCCTGAGCTGGTCGAGTTCACCTTGAACAGCAGTCGTCGCTTCAGCTGCAAGTTGTTCCCGAAGCTCACTATGATTTGATGATGATGCCTTGGAGGTTGCCGATGTTTTGATGCCGACGCTTTTCAGGAATTGGTGTGAGCTGCTCTAGGACAGCACCTTCGACACAAGGTGCACACTGGATGCTGGCATCTCACCTTCAGCAACAGGTTCAGCCCTCAAAGCCTCCATATGAGACTGAAATATCATGGACAGAAACAGTTACATGTTAATGCTAATGAGCAACAGCAAGATGCCAATTGTTAGTTATTGCAATAATTTGAGGCATGTAGAGATGACAAATTATAGCAGATTTGTCGCTGACAATAATGTGAAAACAGTGACTTTCATTTCTAGTGCACGGGTCCTACAAGGCATTAACAAAGACTATGAAAAATAGACTGACAGACTCTAAAAGCTATACATTTGATGGCAAATTATAGCAGATTATAGCAGTTACAAATTATAGCAGATTTGCTTAAAAGCTATACATTTGATGGCAAATTAAAAGCTATACATTTGAAAGACGCTATAAATAGACTATGAAAAATAATGTGAAAACAGTTACAAATTATAGCAGATTTGCTTAACAAAGACTCTAAAACCTATACATTTGATGGCAAATTATAGCAGATTATAGCAGTTACAAATTATAGCAGATTTGCTTAAAAGCTATACATTTGATGGCAAATTAAAAGCTATACATTTGAAAGACTCTATAAATAGACTATGAAAAATAATGTGAAAACAGTTACAAATTATAGCAGATTTGCTTAACAAAGACTCTAAAACCTATACATTTCTAGTGCACGGGTCCTACAAAAAATAGACTATGATATTTACTTTCATTTCAGAAATTTGATGGCAGACAAATGGCAGACAAAATAGACTATGATCTGAACTCCCCTGGGATGGGACAGGCGATCTCACTCATCGATCTCACTCCCCTTCGTTCCATCGACCCACAGCCAGCCTCCCTCGTATGATATCATAAAAATTACACTAAATAAAGCAAACAAATGAACTTACAAGTGCTTCTCTTGCCGGTTCACTCAGGCCACGTTTGGAGCTGGTATGACAGGTCTTGAAGGCGTCCACCGCATCTAGTTCTTCAGTCTGATCTAAGCTGGGTTCTTCTCGGTTTCTCTTCTGCTTCTGTTTCGTGGATAAACAATCACAGCGAAGTTTGCTCAGATCAAATGCAATAGAAGTTGAGTGCAAAAGTGCAGGTAGTAGTACAAGGTAATAGTTACTTACATATGCATGTAAGTGTGCCACATAGCAGCGAGAACCCGTAGCCTGATGAAACTTGACTTGACTGTGGTTCTGCTTGTTCTTTTCACTTATTTCCTACAAGAGAATGAACATGTCAGATTAGATCATAGGTTCAATATGCGAAGATCCTTTGCAAACTTATAGTGAAAGAACAATATATGACAAGATACCCATACCATGTTCTTTGGATCAGACCACTTTGCAACTAATGCCCTCCACTGTTCATCAGTCATGTAAGATACAGGAGAAGTTGTGTAATCTCATTTGCAGGTACACCATTGAAGTATTTCTGCTTGAGCCGATAACGCTGGTTTTTTTACCGCAGAGCGTAGCATATCGGTGCAAGCTTCCTTTGTTGCCTTGTCCTCAGTGTTAACGGACAAGCGCCCCTATGCATATGACAATTCCATAGTTAGTCAATTCAGGTTAAGCAGTATACAAGTGAACCATAGAATCAGTAATGCACTTACATTTAGCTGTGACACAAAGCTGTTGTAGTATTTCTGGTCGTCCTTGTAATCTTTCCAATGAGTTAGGATAGGCATGGTTTCCTGAATAATGATGCCAGCCTCTGATGCAAACTTGGCAGCTTGAACAGGTTCATGTGGCTTTTTTTGCCTTCCTCAACAGCTATGGGCAGTCTCCTTTGCATAACTTTAGTCATCCTGTCTAGTTGTTTTCCCTTGGTTGCTGCCCTGGGTCCCCTTGGTGCTCGTTGTGTAGGAGCTACAAAATATAATTCGCTTTTATTGAATAATGAAATTGTTTTGTTTCATGCAAATCAGCAAAAGAGATGCCTTATTTGACTGAAAAAATAGAACTTGCCTTCCGTTTCTTCATCTCTAGCTACATTGCCTTGAGCATCACCTGTACTGTCATGAGCAGCAGATGCCATGTCTTCCTCTTCAGCTCTGCTGAAATGATCAGCAAGTCCAGGTGTAGTACGGTTGTTGCCTTCAGCATCACCTGTACTGTCATGAGCAGCAGATGCCATGGCTTCCTCTGCAGCTCTGCTGAAATGATCAGCAAGTCCAGGTGTAGTAGGGCTGTTTGGTATGTGATCATTTCCATCTGTTGGTTCCTGTACATTGTGGCCATTTGTCTCTGTAGAGTGAAGCCTTTTTGAAGATTGCTCCTCTGGTTGTGCACCTGCCCTCACTCTCTTGCTGAACCTAATGCCTGGAGCCATGTTGGGGTCTATCTTCTTCTTTGAAGCAAGGGTTGTGTTTCTACCTCTTCTAGGATAATGTACACAAAAAATAGTCATGTGCATTTAAAAGCAAGACCATATATTAATTAAGAGGTATGAAATAAAGAAGATGAATCTAAAAGCATGAGCATATATTAAACACCAGATTAAAAACATTGAAATGCAATGCAACTATTTGGCATCCACTACTTTGAAGATAGAAGGAGCACCTTCATTGCCAGGGGTTTTGGCTGCTCATAATATTCAGTGTCATCATCAGTATCTCCTTGATCATCATTGTCAAGGAGATAGAAAGAGACATATGAATCCGAATCTGAACTATTATTTATCTTGTTTGCTGCATTTTTCCCCTTTGTTGATGCAGATGGTGAGACAGAATTATTTAGAACAGAAGTATATTTGTTCAGACCCAAATCTTGCATCTTCTTTATATTCTCCTCCACTTGTTTATCCCGTCTTCTCTCATAAGCAGTTCGCTCATGTTGAACTACATGCAAGATAGATAAGAACAAGCATACTGTGTGTATTAGATAATGTAAAGGATTTTACTAAAAGCTAAGAGGTACTACTATTTGCAGGGAAGGATTTGACTAAAAGCAAATAGATAAGATGTGTAGATTCAGTCATTATGAAGCTTGGTTATGATTGTGCAAGTTCATAATTGTGGTTGCACTATAACTGTAGTTTTTCCCCTGTTTGGTTGTGGAAATCTTTATGCAGGCTTAAACAATGTTCAAAGTACTAGCTAGTACATTGATTAGGCGATGTAGATTTACACAAGCTGATGAACAAAAAAAGTGAAGATATTCTCATCTCTTTCTACCAGCAAGGTTCAAGAAAGCACTAAGCGCTGAGCGAGCGGTATGGTGGTGAAAAAGCTTAAGCGTGATTAATCGTGCTTAATCATTTTTGTTAAAAAGAGAAAAAAATACATGATATTGGGCCACCCTGCAGCAGCCCTTAACCCCCACCTCCTCTCTTCATGAGTCTGCAGCCCACTAGGCCCACCTGCCAGGAGGCTCAACGCAAAACCCCTCTCCCGTGATGACCTAGTACTCTGCTGCCTCCTTCCACGCCCCGCACCGCCACCCTGTGCTCTCCGCCTCCCTCTCCCGAAGCCTATCCTCCTCCGTGCCGTACGCTCTCCGGCTCCCTCTCCCGAAGCCTCTCCTCCCTCGTGCGATCTTCACCTCTACCGCGAAGCCGCTCCGCCTCTCTCTCACCAATCTGCTGCCTGCAGCCATCGTAGGTCCGTCCGCTCTCTCTCTCTCTCGTCGATCCGTCGATTTGCTGCCTGCTGGATTGACCCCGGAGGTGTTCCTCCTCTTCCTCTCCCTCCTCTTCTCCCTTAAACATGCCGAATGGGCACGATTAAGCAGGGCCAGCGCTTAATTGCCCGCTTAGTAGGTAAGCGATGCGTTGACCCTCTGCTCAGCGCTTAACCGCGCCTAATCGCACACCTAATCGCGCTTTCTTGAACCTTGTCTACCAGTACTAGAAACATAAGTTCTCTACTAAAACATGGATGTGACTGCATATAACACAATGTAAGGAACCAAACACAACTGTATCAGTGCACAATGATTACATAAATCAATTTACAATATCTCTGATAACAACGAATGAATAATTAAACTAAATCTAGCGATGGTTAGGGTTTAGGGGTTGGACCTTTCTGACTTCTATGCCTCCTTTTGTTCACCATCAAGGTCGTCTGCGATGACCCAAATCCAGCGATGTTAGGGTTTAGGGGTTAGCGAGAGCTGTGGATGGGGCGTGTTAGGTGAAAGGGGCGAGAGAAATGCGGATGGTAATGAGATAGAGCGGGATGCGGCGAGTGAAGTCGGCGACGACGCAGCTCATCGACGCGATGAGAGGTAAGGGGGCGGCGGTGAGGTACCTGGTCGAGGGGGCAGGTCGTCGACGGCGGATGTGTCCCAGCGGCGGCGGTGAGGTACCTGGTCGAGGGGGCAGGTCGTCGACAGCCGTCGTGTCCCGGCGGCGGCGATTAGGTTTGGAGAAAATAGTGGGGGAGAAAGAAGAGTGGGGGAGAAATAAGAGGAGTGTGGGAGATAGAGGATGAGAGCGGAGTCTGTTTTAGTGACGACGACGAAACATGTTTTTTGGCGCCCAATGTGTTTGGCAATGCGGAGGCTAATGCGTTTAAGTATACTAGCGTTGGGTATATATCAAAAACACGTGCATAGCTCAATGGTTTGACCTGCTAACTACAAGATCGAGCTCCTAGGTTCAAGCGCCTGCAAGGAGACATTTTTTGTGTTTTGCCTACCATTTTATATTAATTCTTTGTTTTTTATTTATCTCTACGTTTTTTGCAATTATCTATTCATGGACACATTAGTTTGGTTTATGATCATGTTATATATTTTGAAATATTTTTGACATAGTGGTACTATACATCTCTCACTTGCAATAGCATCTCTCACTTACTAATTAGCCTTATATGAGAGATGTATGCCTTTCTTAGGATGTGTGTCACCACTTTGTCCGAATGAGTTGAAACTATTTTGTCAACATTGTACACCATAATGAATGGTCCATGCAAGTTTTTAGATTTTTCTAGCTAGGTTATGGTATTGTAACAAATATCTTTACGAAATACAACAAATAATTACAGTAATTAGTAAACTAGGTCTGAAAAATGCATAACTGCACACAACATCATAGGTTGGTTCAATAAACATGCCATTAAAGTTTAAAATGATTTGGAGAAAGTGGTAGTATAGATCCATCACAAGCATGAACATGTCTCACTTAGTAATTAGCCTTATATGAGGGCTGTATGCATTTTTGTAGGATGTATGTCACCACTTTGTTAGAATAAATTGCATTTTTTTTGTCAACATTGTACACCAAAATGAAGTGTACATGCAAGTTTCTAGATTTTTCTAGCTACCTAAGGTTTTTTAGCACTTATTCTTTAGTAAAATAACAAATACTTACATTAATAGTTAAACTAGTTCTAAAAATTGCACCGGCACAAAACATCATGGTACACCTCCATCAACACCCCAAAAAAAGGTTGAAATGATTTGGAGAAACTGGTGCTATACATGTAAATAAATAAAAGAAAAATTCAAAAATGATTGAAAAATGTAAACAAAACCGAAAAAAACCTACCTATCCCAAAGCTTGAACACAAGACACCAAGGTTCACAGTAGCAAGGAATTACCATTGGACTAGTCACATTTGTTCATTAGTAACAGAGCGCAGTTATATTTAAGCATAAACTGTTCTCTGTCCAGGATGTAACCGAGCGCCCAGTTCAGAGTTCTGAATGCCCAGTTCATATTCTGCATTTTCAGATTGTTCAGTTCAGAGTAAACTCTGCTGCCCAGTTCAGATTGCTGCCCAGTTCAGATTGTAAACTCTGCCCAGTCCAAAGTTCAAAGTTGCCCAGTCCAAAGTTCATAGTTCAGATTCTAAACTGCCCAGTTCAAAATTACATTATATGCATAAAAAAATCCACAAAACCAGCTCTGCCAAAACCATTTTTATTTGTTGGTTATCTATTTTAATGAATATGTAACTACAACCAGTCGATGTTGCTAACATGTAATGAGATATAACTCAAGCCTTCTGCAGGATGTCATAAATTCTCACTTAGTAGTCGGTTCTGCCCAGTTCAGATTATAAACTGCCCAGTTCAGATTGCTGGGTGTTCTGAGAACTCTGCCCAGTCCTCACAAGCAATCTGAGAACTCTGCCCAGCCAAAGTTCAGAGTTCTGCCCAGTCCAAAGTTCAAAGTTCATAGTACAGATTCTAAACTGCCCAGATGGTCATTTCATTTTCAGAGTTCAGTTCAGAGTTCTGCATTTTCAGTTTTCTGTTTTCATTTCTAGCAGATGGTCATTTCATTTTTTAGATTTTCAGATGGTCATTTTTCAGATTTTGAGATGGTCCGTTTTGACAATAAACCCAGCTTAGATTAAAACCCAGCTTAAAATTTGACAATAAATTAAAACTTGCTTAGATCACATGAACTGGAAATTTTCAGATGTTCAGTTCTGAAAATACAGAAAATACAGAATACACATTCAATTCACCACAAGTTCAGTTCACCCCAAATTCAGTATTTCAGACACACATTCAGTTCTGAAAATACAGAAAATACATTGTATCATCTAAACATGAACTGAATTTCAGACACACATTCAGTATGTTGTACTAATCTGAACTGAACAGTTCATAAATCAACTATCAATACTAGAAATCCTCATCTTCATCTTCTATGGACATGTCATCATTGTTGTCGTCGCCACCATCATTAAAATATTGAAACATTGTATCATCTTCCTCCTCATCCTCACTATCTTCAAGAATAATAGCAGCTTCCTTCTTTTTTCTTATTAGTTCCTCTAAATTGCCTTCAATTAGACTGGCTTCTCCACCTTCAACATTGTGCAGAACCTGATTATCATCACCTTCTTGCACTATATGGTCTGTATCAGAACAATAATCATCCTGATGCACATCATTACTGCCCTCATATTTTTCAGCCACATCATAAATATTCCTATGTTCAAATTTCTGCACAACTCGGAAATCTTTACATTGTGGAGTTGTGTCTTGCAGGTAAAATATCTTTTTCGCTTGGTCTGCCAAGATAAAAGGATCGGACTTGTACCAAAATGACTGCACATTGATGGATTTGAAATGGTTGTCATCTCGAATGCCCACAGTCTTTCCTACTTGGTTGTACCAATCGCATCGAAATACAACCACCGACCGACGAACTTGATAATTCGAGTTATATTGTAACTCAATTACCTCTTTAAGGACACCATAAAAATCTATGTTCTCCCCATTATGTTCACCTTCAGTCATTACACCACTATTTTGTGTCTGCATGAACTTCTCACGATCCACTATGCTAAACCGCACTCCATTAATCTTGCAAGTTGTACTAGTCTTAACTCGCCGAGCTGGGCCACATGACAGTGCCCACAATCCTTCGCTAACCAATTCTGGATTCTCATTACGCTTCTTCTCAACCTGTTGCAACAAAATTACTCAGCTGAGCAATTACATATGCATACCCAAAACTTTAGTAAACCTATAACATAAAAGTTTAGTGACTTACATGGGACATAAACCACTTTGCAAATCCTTGTTGAACCATTCGATCAACATCATTTGGACGTGCACCTTGCTGCGATAGCTCCTCCCTGTATAGACTGCATGTCATACTTTATTCATAAGCATATTTTCAAATTTAATAAACATAACATAAATTATGTAGCACATACCAAACTAACTTACGTCAAATATTCCTGTACTTCATCAGCATTATGTAGCACATACCAAACTAACTTATTCATGATAGCATCATCAATGTACTCAGTCTTAGTAGCTCCAACAAGAGTAGCACCATGCTTAAAAACAGACATGTCATTAGGCAATGGCATCTCTGTACCACTATCATCATCCTGGTTAAATCTAGTGTCAACATCCTTCATGTACCTAGAACAAAATGTTAAGGTATCACTTGCCATATATGCCTCAGCAATTGATCCTTCCGGCCTAGCCCTGTTCCTTACAAAATTTTTTAAAGTGCCTAGTCGCCTTTCTATTGGGTACATCCATCCATACTGAACAGGTCCTCTAAGCATTGCCTCATCGGGAAGATGGACACTCAAGTGCACCATGACATCAAAGAAGGCAGGTGGAAAGATTTTCTCAAGCTTGCATAGGATCAATGGAATATCTCCTTTTAGTCGTTGCACAACATCTATCCGTAGATTTCTACTACATAGTTCCCTGAAGAAGGTCCCCAGCTCTGCAATTGCTTCATATACATCCTTCCTCACCAGTCCTCTAAGGCCAGCGGCTATGATTCTCTGTAGGAGTATGTGGCAAGAATGTGTTTTCAGTTTTCCAACCACCTTTGAACCATCTTCACTTATGTATCTTGCTAGGTTATCCGCAAATCCATCAGGAAACTTGATACCTTTGAGGAACTTGCAAAACTCGACTTTCTGATCCTTCCCCAACACATATGGAGCAGGTGGAGCCCTGCAGGCCGAGTTGCCATCTTGTTGCAAGTGCAGTTCAGGTCTTATGCCCATATCATACAAATCTAGCCTTGCATTATGTGTGTCCTTGGACTTGCCTGGTATACTAAGTAGTGTGCAAAGAATATTTTCACATACATTTTTCTCTATGTGCATCACATCGAGATTATGTGGAAGCATTAAATCTTTCCAATATGGCAATTGCCACAACCCAGATTTCCGGCTATAAATCTTTGGACCGTCACTACTACGCTTCCTTTTATTTCCAGTAATGTCAGCCTGCTTCCCTGGCCTGACATCTTTCACCTTCTCTAGCTCTTGTAGGACCTCATCCACAGTGAACCGGCCAGGCACAACTTTGTTTTCACGCTTACCATTGAAATCCAAGTTATTCCGCCATGAATGTGTCCTTTTAAGGTAACGACGATGTCCAATGTAGCATAACTTGTTCCTTATTGCCATAGACAACGAATTCTTGTCGCAATAAATACATGCATAATACCCTTTTGTTGTTCGCCCAGATAACGTGGCCAGCGCTGGATAATCATGTATACACTATAGTACAGCAGCACGAAGGTCGAACTTCCTACCAGTACATGCATCATAGGTCTTGACACCCTTCCATAGCTTCAACAGTTCTTCAATTAGGGGCTCAAGGAACAAATCAAAATCCTTTCCTGGACATCTTGGACCTGGGATGAGTAAAGACATAAAGCAGTTTGTTGGATTCACTCATTCCCATGGTGGGAGATTAAGCGGTGTCACAAGCACTGGCCACATACTGTACTGGGTACTCATGTTGCCAAATGGATTGAATCCATCGGTAGCTAAGGCTAGCCTCAGGTTCCTCGGATCATTTGCAAAACCTGGGTGCTTTCGGTCAAAGTCCTTCCACGCTTCCCCATCAGCTGGATGGCTCATCACATTGGCGACTGGCTTCCTCACTTTCTTGTGCCATTGTGTTTCCTCTGAAGTTTGTTTTGAAGCAAAAATTCTATTCAACCTTGGCAATAGTGGAAAATGCCTCAAAACCTTATGTGGAACCCGCTTCGAACCAGTTTCATCTTTCCATCTAGACTCCATGCATACTGGGCACTCATTCAATTTAGCATTAACATTCCGAAACAACACACAATTGTTCTTGCACACATGGATGTTTTCGTATCCAAGGCCCAATTCTTTAAGATATTTCATGGCCTCATTATATGATTTTGGCAACTCACTGTTAGGGTATCCATCGGACATCAGCTTCATCATTGCTGAAAATGTTGTATTGCTGATTCGATAACGAGACTTCATATACAACATCCTCACCATAAAAGAAAATTTTGAATGGCTAGAACCCGGACTAAGTGCCTTCTTTGAATCTCCAAGAACTCCTGCAAATCTTGGCTCTTCTCCATCAGCCTCTGCCGCTGCAAACAGTTCACCGATCATCTCAGGTACTCCATGATCATCATCGTAAACATCATCGTCCACATCCATATGTATCCCAAAGTCATTATCATATCCTTCGAAATCCTCCTCTATACCCTCAACTTCTGTATCTGCCGACTCCCCATGATGAATCCACCTCGTGTATGTAGCTGACATTCCATAAATGTGTATATGAGAGTTTCTACTTCACTCTGAGGTCGCAACCTTTGATTAAGACAATTCACGCACGGACAACGAATGTCTGTGTCTTCTGGGTATCTTTCAGTAACAAAATTCATGAACTCTTCAACTCCTTTCACATATGCAGGTGTGAATTGTTTCCCATAAACCCATCTTCTATCCATCTATTTTGACAATAAATTAAAACTTGCATTAACTCCATAACTATGATTACATTGAACAAAATTGAAAACCACATCAAACACATGCATATATGAAATAAAATTCAAACGCACATGGAACCTTATTGTCAAAAACACAACACATCAAACCTTGTCTTTTCTCCCCGCCCTGCCGTTGTTCTGTCCACGCCCGCCTTAGCTCTACGCAAGACGCCGCTGCTTTGCCGCGCCCGAAGCTTCTCTGCCTCGCTGTTTGCAGACGACGCCGTTCTTCGAACACAGTTGGATCAATGGATCAGGCGACAAGATCGCTCGTTCGCTGCGACGCTACCCAGTTGCCGATCAAGCGGACGACGACAGACGCCGGCGTCGTTGTGTGCCGTAACCTGACGGCCGATCGCAGAAGCGCAGATCACAGCAGGAAAAATCAGAACAGGCGAACAGCCATGCAGATCGCAGAATGGCGGCTGGGAAAACCTGTTAACATAACGACAGATGGGAACACCTGTTAACAGACGGATACTTTCTTTATATACAAGAACAAGTGCGTAGTCTGGTGGTAGCAACGATTTAAAGAAAGTCGCAGGTCCCTGGTTCGAAGCTCTGCGGGCGCAACTTTTTTTTGCCAAATAACTAACTGCCTCTTCCAGTACTGGGCCGGGTCCGCGTCGCCAGGTGGGGGCTGTGTCCCAAAAAACTGCGGCCCATGTAGGCCAAGGATCCCACGCCGTCAAGTGGTGTGTACACGTGGGCCGTTTTTTACTAAAACTCATCTGTGACCAATTTATTTCATCATTACGTCAGCCGATCAAGCCAAATTAATCTGTGACGTTCCTTTCATTTTCGTCTATGACGTTCCTTTCATTTTCGTCTTTAATATTCAAGTCTAATCTTCGTCCCTTGTAATTGTTGACGAAGATGTAAATTTGGTCATAGAAATGTATCAATCTGTGACTGAAGTCACCAGCGTCACTAGAAAATCGTCACTGATGATCACATTCTTAGTAGTGCTTAGAAATTAAAATGATAGTTTAGTTTCTAAGGTTAAAGAATTGAATGTTTGCAATGATTCTATTTCCTGTATTAGAGTTGAGAATGTTAGATTAAATGCTTAGATAGAAGAAATAAATGCTTGCAAACCATCTACATCTACTGTTGATCATGCGACTATTTGCACTAGATGTAGAGATGTTAATGTTGAAGCTATAGATGATCATCTTGCTATGATTAAAGAACAAAATGATCACATAGCTAAATTAACTGCTAAAATTGTCGAGCATGAGCTCGAAAATGAAAATTTTAAATTTGCTCGTAGTATGCTTTATAATGGGAGACACCCTGGCATTAAGGATGGCATTAGTTTCCAACAAGGGAGCAATGTCAAGCTTAATGCCCCTAAAAGATTATCTAATTTTGTTAACGGCAAAGCTCCCATGGTTCAGGATAATGAAGGCTCCATTTTATATCCTGCTAACTATCCTGAGCATAAAATTAGGAAGATTCATGCTAGGAAACCTCATACTATTTCACATCATGCATTTATGTATAAAAATGAGGCTTCTAGCTCTAGGCATACCACACATGTTAAAATGCCTAGAAAGAGAATTCATGCTGCATCAAATGAGCATAATGTTTCATTTAAGACTTTTGTTGCTTCATATGTTTTAACTAACAAATCAGGCAAAGTAGTTGCCAAATATGTTGGGGGTAAACACAAGAGTTTCAAAGACTTGTGTTTGGGTACCCAAGGTGCTCGTTTCTAATGTGAAAGGACCCAAGACCGTTTGGGTACCTAAGAACAAGACCTAAACTTGTTTTGTAGGTTTATGCATCCGGTGGTTCAAGTTGGATAATCGATAGCGGGTGCACAAACCACATGACAGGGGAGAAAAGGATGTTCTCCTCCTATGAGAAAAACGAAGATCCCCAACGAGCTATCACATTCGGGGATGAAAATCAAGGTATGGTCGAAGGTTTGGGTAAAATTGCTATATCCCCTAACCATTCCATTTCCAATGTTTTTCTTGTAGATTCTTTAGATTACAATTTTCTTTCTGTTTCTCAATTATACAAAATGGGCTACAACTGTCTATTTACAGATGTAGTTGTTATTGTCTTTAGAAGGAGTGATGATTCAGTATAAAATAAGGGAGTGTTAGAGGGTCAGCTATATTTAGTTGATTTTAATGATAATCGAGCTGAACTTGACACTTGCTTAATTGCTAAGACTAATATGGGTTGGCTCTGGCATCGCCGACTAGCTCATGTTGGGATGAAGAATCTTCACAAACTTCTAAAGGGAGAGCACATTTTTGGACTAACCAATGTTCATTTTGAGAAAGACAGGATATGTAGCGCATGTCAAGCAAGAAAGCAAGTTGGCACTCATCATCCACACAATAACATAATGACGATGGACGGTCCACTCGAGTTGCTCCACATGGATCTATTCGGCCCGATCGCTTAGATAAGCATCGACGGGAGTAAGTACTGTCTAGTTATTGTGGATGATTATTCTCGCTTCACTTGGGTGTTCTTTTTGCAGGAAAATCACAAACCCAAGAGACCTTAAAAGGATTTTTAAGACGAGCTCAAAACGAGTTCGGGTTAAGAATCAAAAAGAAAAGAAGCGATAATGGGACAGAGTTCAAGAATTCACAAATTGAAGGCTTTCTTGAGAAGGAGGGCATCAAGCATGAGTTCTCTTCTCCCTACACACCTCAACAAAATGGTGTAGTGGAGAGGAAGAATAGAACTCTATTAGACATGGCAAGGACCATGCTTGATGAGGACAAGACTTCGGACCGGTTTTGGGCGGAAGCAATCAACACTGCTTGCTACTCCATCAACCGGCTCTACCTTCACCGAATCCTCAAGAAGACATCTTATGAACTCCTCACCGATAAAAAGCCCAATGTTTCATATTTTAGAGTCTTTGGGAGTAAATGTTTTATTCTTATTAAAAGAGGTAGTGAGAGCACCTAGAGGGGGGTGAATAGGTGATCCTGTAAAAACTTGAAACTTATAGCCACAAAACTTGGTTAAGTGTTAGTAGGCTAAATAGCGAGCTCTTGTGAACACAAGTACCACAGAAAAGCAATCACAAAAGACACACGAGTTATCCCGTGGTTCGGCCAAGTACAACACTTGCCTACTCCACGTTGTGGCGTCCCAATGGACGAGGGTTGCACTCAACCCCTTTCAAGTGATCCAAGGATCCACTTGAATACCACGGTGTTTCTTTCTTTTCACTATATCCCGTTTGCGAGGAATCTCCACAACTTGGAGCCTCTCGCCCTTACAAATGATGATCACAAAGAAGCACGGATGTAAGGGAGGGAAAAGCAACACGCACAAGTCTCAAAAGCAACAGCTCAAACACGCACACTAGTCACAACTTGAGCTCTAAGTTCACACACAAAGTTCTCAACTCAAGAGGAGCTCAAATTGCTATCACAAAGAATCAAACGCGCTAGAATGAAGACTTGGTGCTTAGAGATGATCAAAGAATGCTTGGGTTTCTGCTCCATGCGCCTAGGGGTCCCTTTTATAGCCCCAAGGCAGCTAGGAGCCGTTGAGAGTAATCCAGGAAGGCAATCCTTGCCTTCTGTCGGGTGGCGCACCGGACAGTCCGGTGCACCACCGGACAGGCACTGTTCACTGTCCGGTGCTGATTGCTTTCCTAATCTGGTACAGCCGACCGTTGAAGAAATGGAGCCGTTGGCGCACCAGACACTGTCCGGTGCACACCGGACAGTCCGGTGCCCCCATCAGACTGTTGGCCCGGCCACGCGTCACGCGCGGATTGCGCGGCCGACCGTTGGCTTGGCCGACCGTTGGCTCACCGGACAGTCCGGTGCACCACCGAACAGTCCGGTGAATTATAGTTGTACGCCGTCGTCGAGTTCCCGAGAGCGGCCAGTTGACCAGCGCCAGCCTAGCGCACCGGACACTGTCCGGTGCACCACCGGACAGTCCGGTGCACCCAGACTGAGTAGTAGTTGGCTGTACCCAGCCAACTCTTTTTCCTTTTGTCTTTTCTCTGATTCTAGCACTTACACAAATATGTTAGTACACAAAAACCAATGTACTAAGTCTAGAATCATACTTTTGTGTTGATTTGCACTTCTTCCACCATTTGGCATAGTTTCACACTTAAACCATTTGTGTTGGCACTTGATCACCAAAATACTTAGAAATGGCCCAAGGGCACATTTCCCTTTCAATCTCCTCCTTTTTGGTGATTTATGCGAACACAACAAAAAGCAACACATAGAAGTGCAACATCAATGCAACTGAGAACAAAAATTGTTGTTGATTCAAATTTGGCATATTTGGATCATCCTTTGCCACCACTTGATTTTGTTTTTGCAAATCAACTTCAATTTCCTATCTCTAAGTCAAACACTCTTGTTGAGGCATAAAGAGAGGCATTCCAAGAGAAATTGATCAAAGATTCAAAAACTCCCCCTTTTTCCCATAATCAAACATTCTCCCCACAAGAGACCAACTTTTGACAAAAAGAGACACTTAGAGTATTTTGACAAAACAAAAGTTCTAACTCTACTATTTTCAAAATTCTCAAGTGGTAGCTGATCCATTTGCTTTAGCCTTAATTTCTCCCCTTTGGCATCAAACACCAAAATGGGATCATTTTTGGCCCTGTTAACCTCATTGCCTCACCAAAATTGTCAATTAAGAGCAAAAGGCAATAAGAGACATGGAGATGAACTTGGAGTAAGTTACCCTCTCATCGGAGTGCAGTGGAAGTCTTTCATGGTCCAAGTCCACCTTTCCCTTTCAATACACCTTTGAGACTAATTTAATAAAACTCAAGCACATGGTTAGTCTCAAAGGATCAAGTTGTAGCACATCTCCCCCTAAATATGTGCATCACTCACACATGGACTTTTGAGGTCCGGAGATTGCTTTGTACAACTTGATCACCATAATTAAGCAACAAAATGCATAAAGGAACATGATCAAAGGCATAAACACATGTATGCTATAGATCAATCCAAGTTACGTGAATCTAAGACATTTAGCTCACTACGCAGCCTGCAAAAGGTCTTCTCATCTAAAGGTTTGGTAAAGATATCGGCTAGCTGGTTCTCGGTGCTAACATAAAACACTTCGATATCTCCCTTTTGCTGGTGGTCTCTCAAAAAGTGATGCCGGATGTCTATGTGCTTAGTGCGGCTGTGTTCAATAGGATTATCCGCCATGTGGATTGCACTCTCATTATCACATAGGAGTGGGACTTTGCTCAGATTGTAGCCAAAGTCCCGGAGGGTTTGCCTCATCCAAAGTAGTTGCGTGCAACACTGTCCTGCGGCAAGATACTCAGCCCCAGCGGTGGATAGGGCAATGGAAGTTTGTTTCTTAGAACTCCAAGACACCAGGGACCTTCCTAAGAATTGACACGTCCCTAATGTACTCTTCCTATCAACCTTGCATCCAGCATAATCGGAGTCTGAGTATCCAATCAAGTCAAAGGTTGACCCCTTTGGATACCAGATCCCGAAGAAAGGCATAGCAACTAAATATCTAAGAATTCGCTTAACGGCCACAAGGTGACACTCCCTTGGATCGGATTGAAATCTAGCACACATGCATACGCTTAGCATAATATCCGGTCTACTAGCTCATAAATAAAGTAAAGACCCTATCATAGACCAGTATGCCTTTTGATCAACGGACTTACCTCCTTTGTTGAGGTCGACATGTCCGTCGGTTCCCATTGGAGTCTTTGCAGGCTTGGCGTCCTTCATCCCAAACCGCTTGATCAAATCTTGCGTGTACTTCGTTTGGGAGATGAAAGTGTCGTCCTTGAGTTTCTTCACTTGGAACCCAAGGAAGTAGTTCAACTCGCCCATCATCGACATCTCAAATTTTTGAGTCATCACCCTGCTAAACTCTTCACAAGACTTTTGGTTAGTAGAGCCAAATATTATGTCATCGACATAAATTTGGCACACAAATAAGTCACCATCACAAGTCTTAGTAAATAAAGTTGGATCGACTTTCCCAACCTTGAAAGCATTAGCAATTAAAAAGTCTCTAAGGCATTCATACCATGCTCTTGGGGCTTGCTTAAGTCCATAGAGCGCCTTAGAGAGCTTACATACGTGGTCGGGGTACCGTTCATCCTCAAAGCCAGGTGGTTGCTCTACGTACACCTCCTCCTTAATTGGCCCGTTGAGGAAAGCGCTCTTCACATCCATTTGGAACAACCTGAAAGAATGGTGAGCGGCGTAGGCTAACAAAATGCGAATAGACTCTAGCCTAGCCACAGGAGCAAAAGTCTCCTCAAAGTCCAAACCTGCGACTTGGGCATAACCTTTTGCCACAAGTCTAGCCTTGTTCCTTGTCACCACTCCGTGCTCGTCTTGTTTGTTGCGGAACACCCACTTGGTTCCCACAACGTTTTGCTTTGGACGTGGCACCAGGGTCCAAACTTCATTTCGCTTGAAGTTATTGAGCTCTTCCTGCATGGCCAACACCCAGTCCGGATCTAGCAAGGCCTCTTCTACCCTGAAAGGCTCAATAGAAGAGACAAAAGAGTAATGCTCACAAAAATTAACTAATCTAGAGCGAGTAGTTACTCCCTTGCTTATATCACCCAAAATCTGGTCGAAGGGATGATTCCTTTGAATCGTCGCTCGGACTTGAGTTGGAGGGGCTTGAGGTGCTTCTTCCTCCATAGCATGATCATCTTGTGCTCCCCCTTGATCGCACGCCTCTTGATGAACCTGTTCATCAGTTTGAGTTGGGGGATGCACCATTGTTGAGGAAGAGGGTTGATCTTGCTCCTTTTGTTCCTGTGGTCGCACATCTCCAATTGCCATGGTGCGTATGGCGGCCGTTGGAACATCTTCTTCATCTACATCATCAAGATCAACTTGCTCTCTTGGAGAGCCATTAGTCTCATCAAATACAACGTCGCTAGAGACTTCAACCAAACCCGATGATTTGTTGAAGACTCTATACGCCTTTGTATTTGAGTCATAACCTAACAAAAACCCTTCTACAGCTTTGGGAGCAAATTTAGAATTCCTACCTTTCTTCACTAGAATGTAGCATTTACTCCCAAATACACGAAAATATGAAACGTTGGGTTTGTTACCGGTTAGAAGTTCGTATGACGTCTTCTTGAGGAGGCGATGAAGGTAGACCCGGTTTATGGCGTGGCAAGCCGTGTTCACGGCTTCCGATCAAAACCGCTCGAGCGTCTTGAACTATCCAAGAATCATCCTTGCCATGTCTATGAGCGTCCTGTTCTTCCTTTCTACCACACTGTTTTGCTGTGGCGTGTAGGGAGCGGAGAACTCATGCTTGATTCCTTCCTCCTCAAGGTACTCCTCCACTTGAAGGTTCTTGAACTCGGATCCGTTGTCGCTCCTTATGTTTTTGACTTTGAGCTCAAATTCGTTTTGAGCCCTCCTTAGGAAGCGCTTAAGGGTCCCTTGGGTTTCTGTTTTATCCTGCAAGAAGAATACCCAAGTGAAGCGGGAAAAGTCATCAACGATAACAAGACCATACTTACTTCCCTCGATGCTGAGGTAGGCGACGGGTCCGAAGAGGTCCATATGCAGCAGCTCCAGGGGTCTTGATGTGGTCATCACGTTCTTGCTGTGATGAGCATTTCCCACTTGTTTACCTGCTTGACAAGCTGCACAAGGTCTATCTTTTTTGAAAGTCACATTTGTTAGACCTAACACATGTTCTCCCTTTAGAAGTTTGTGAAGGTTCTTCATCTCCACATGTGCTAAACGGCGATGCCACAACCAGCCCATGCTAGTCTTAGCAATTAAGCATGCATCTAGACCGACCTCTTCTTCTGCAAAATCAACTAAATAGAGTTTGTCGTCTAGTACACCCTTAAAAGCTAATGAACCATCACTCCTTCTAAAGACAGACACATCTACATTTGTAAATAAGCAATTGTAACCCATATTGCATAATTGACTAACGGACAACAAGTTATACCCGGGCGATTCAACTAAAAACACATTAGAGATGGAATGCTCGGATGAAATAGCTATTTTTCCTAGTCCTTTAACCTTGCCTTGATTCCCGTCACCGAATATGATTGAATTTTGGGAATCTTTGTTCTTGACGTAGGAGGTGAACATCTTCTTCTCCCCCGTCATGTGGTTTGTGCATCCGCTATCGATAATCTAGCTTGAGCCCTCGGATGCATAAACCTGCAAGGCAAATTAGGCTTGGGTTTTAGGTACCCAACTCTTGTTGGGTCCTACAAGGTTAGTAACAATAGCCTTAGGGATCCAAATGCAATTTTTATCTCCCTTGCATTTTGCCTCTACCTTTTTAGCAATTACTTTTTCATTTTTACATGAAAGAACAAACTTAGCATTGCAAGCATGAAACATAGTGGTAGATTCATAAAACACTTTCCTAGGAGCATGAGACACAAAGTTTCTCCTAGGCCTACCATTAAAATTGGAACTTGACGCAAACATGGCATGTGAGTCATAAGCATTGTAACTCCTATTATGATGAACATTTCTAGAAAACTTCCTATCATGATACATAAAAGCATGGTTCTTTTGACTACTATTTGCCATAGGGGCCTTCCCTTTCTCCTTGGCGGAGATGGGAGCCTTATGACTTGTTAAGCTCTTGGCCTCCCTTCGAAAACCAAGCCCATCCTTAATAGAGGGGTGTCTACCAATAGTATAGGCATCCCTTGCAAATTTTAGTTTATCAAAATCATTTTTGCTCGTCTTAAGTTGGGCATTAAGACTAGCCACTTCACCATTTAATTTTGCAATAGAAGTAAGGTGCTCAATACATGCATCAACATTAAAATCCTTACACCTATTACAAATTACTACATGATAAATACATGAGCTAGATTTATTAGCTACTTCTAACTTAGCATTCAAGTCATCATTAATACTCTTTAAGCTAGAAATAGATTCATGGCATGTAGATAATTCACATGAAAGCATTTCATTTCTTTTAACTTCTAGAGCAAGAGAATTTTGTGCACTAACAAATTTATCATGCTCTTCATATAAAAGATCCTCTTGCTTCTCTAACAATTTATTCTTCTCATTCAAGGCATCAATTAATTCATTGATCTTATCAATTTTAGTTCTATCTAAACCTTTGGATAAACTAGCATAGTCTACTTCATCATCACTAGACTCATCATCACATGAAGAAGCATACGTAATGGTACTTCGAGTACTTACCTTCTTCTCCTTTGCCATGAGGCAGGTGTGATGCTCGTTGGGGAAGAGAGCCGACTTGTTGAAGGCTGAGGCAGAGTCGGACGAGGAGCAATCCGAATCCCACTCCTTTCCAAGGTGTGCCTCGCCCTTCGCCTTTTTGTAGGTCTTCTTCTTTTCCCACTTTCCGCTCTTTCCTTGTTCCTGGTCACTATCATTATCGTGACAGTTAGCAATAAAGTGACCAATCTTACCACACTTGAAGCAGGAGCGCTTTCCCTTCGTCTTGCTCTTGTTGGGATGCTCCTTGCGACCTTTCAGCGCCGTCTTGAAGAGCTTGATGATGAGGGCCATTTCATTCTCATTTAGCCCGGCCGCCTCAACTTGCGCCACCTTGCTAGGTAGCGTCTCCCTGCTACTTGTTGCTTTGAGAGCAACGGTTTGAGGCTCGTGGATTGGGCCATTCAACGCCTCATCAACATATCTTGCCTCCTTGATCATCATTCGTCCGCTTACGAACTTTCCGAGTATTTCCTCGGGCATCATCTTGATGTACCTAGGATTCTCACGAATAGAGTTTGTAGGATGAGGATCAAGGATAGTGAAGGACCTTAGCATAAGTCGGACGACGCCGTGGTCCGTCCATCTCGTGCTCCCATAGCTCCTTATCTTGTTGACCAGGGTCTTGAGCCTATTGTACGTTTGAGTTGGCTCCTCTCCCCTGATCATCGTGAACCTTCCTAGTTCGCCTTCCACCAACTCCATCTTGGTGAGCATGGTGGCGTCGTTCCCCTCATGCGAGATCTTGAGGGTGTCCTAGATCTGCTTGGCGTTATCCAAGCCGCTCACCTTATTGTACTCTTCCCTGCACAAGGATGCTAAAAGAACAGTAGTAGCTTGTGTATTTTTGTGGATTTGTTCATTGATAAACATGGAGTTATCCGAACTATTAAATTGCATTCCATTTTCTACTATCTCCCATATGCTTGGATGAAGAGAGAACAAGTGGCTACACATTTTGTGACTCCAAAATCCGTAGTCCTCTCCATCGAAGTGTGGAGGTTTACCAAGTGGAATGGAAAGCAAATGAGCATTGGAATTATGCGGAATACGAGAATAATCGAAAGAAAAGTTCGAGTTAACCGTTTTATTTTTCTCCTCGTATTTGTCGTCCTTTTGAAAAGAGGAAGATTCGTCGCTGTCGTAGTAGACAATCTTCTTGATGCACCTCTTCTTCTTTCCATCCTTCTTCTTTTGACTTGAGCCCGAGTCAGTGGGCTTGTCGTCTTTTGGCTCATTGATGAAGGACTCATTCTCCTTGTCGTTGATCACCATCCCCTTTCCCTTAGGATCCATCTCTTCGGGCGATTAGTCCCTTTTGTGAAGAGAACGGCTCCGATACCAATTGAGAGCACCTAGAGGGGGGTGAATAGGTGATCCTGTAAAAACTTGAAACTTATAGCCACAAAACTTGGTTAAGTGTTAGTAGGCTAAATAGCAAGCTCTTGTGAACACAAGTACCACAGAAAAGCAATCACAAAAGACACGCGAGTTATCCCGTGGTTCGGCCAAGTACAACACTTGCCTACTCCACGTTGTGGTGTCCCAATGGACGAGGGTTGCACTCAACCCCTTTCAAGTGATCCAAGGATCCACTTGAATACCATGGTGTTTCATTCTTTTCACTATATCCCATTCGCGAGGAATCTCCACAACTTGGAGCCTCTCGCCTTTACAAATGATGATCACAAAGAAGCATGGATGTAAGCGAGGGAAAAGCAACACACACAAATCTCAAAAGCAACAGCTCAAACACGCACACTAGTCACAACTTGAGCTCTAAGTTCACACACGGAGTTCTCAACTCAAGAGGAGCTCAAATTGCTATCACAAAGAATCAAACGCACTAGAATGAAGACTTGGTGCTTAGAGATGATCAAAGAATGTTTGGGTTTCTCCTCCATGCGCCTAGGGGTCCCTTTTATAGCCCCAAGGCAGCTAGGAGCCGTTGAGAGCAATCCAGGAAGGCAATCCTTGCCTTCTATCGGGTGGCGCACCGGACAGTCCGGTGCACCACCGGATAGACACTGTTCACTGTCCGGTGCTGATTGCTTTCCTAATCTGGCGCAGCCGACCGTTGAAGAAATGGAGCCGTTGGCGCACCGGACACTGTCCGGTGCACACCGGACAGTCCGGTGCCCCCATCAGACCGTTGGCCCGGCCACGCGTCACGCGCGGATTGCGCGGCCGACCATTGGCTTGGCTGACCGTTGGCTCACCGGACAGTCCGGTGCACCACTGGACAGTCCGGTGAATTATAGCCGTACGCCGCCGTCGAGTTCCCTAGAGCGGCCAGTTGACCAGCGCCAGCCTGGCGCACCGGACACTGTCCTGTGCACCCAAACTGAGTAGTAGTTGGCTGTACCCAGCCAACTCTTTTTCCTTTTGTTTTTCTCTGATTCTAGCACTTAGAAAAATATGTTAGTACACAAAAACCAATGTACTAAGTCTAGAATCATACCTTTGTGTTGATTTGCACTTCTTCCACCATTTGGCATAGTTTCACACTTAAACCATTTGTGTTGGCACTTGATCACCAAAATACTTAGAAATGGCCCAAGGGCACATTTCCCTTTTAGGTATAAAATCTAAATTTGCTCCTAAGGTTGTAGAACGCTTTTTACTAGGTTATGACTCAAACACAAGGGCATATAGAGTCTTCAACAAATCCACTGGATTAGTTGAGGTTTCTTGTGACATTGTGTTTGATGAGATTCATGGCTCCCAAGTGGAGCAAGTTGATCTTGATGAATTAGTTGATGAAGAGGCTACATGCGTCGTGCTAAGGAACATGTCCATTGGGGATGTGTGTCCTAAAGAATCCGAAGAGCCCACACAAGCAAAAGATCAACCGTCATCTTCCAATCAAGCTTCTCCACCTACCCAAGATGAGGAACAGGCTCAAGATGATGAAGATCGAGTATGAGCCACCTCAAGAGGAGGACAATGATCAAGGGGGAGATGATGATAAAGACAAGGAAGATGAGCAAGAAATACAGGGTCAAAGACCGCCACACACAAGAGTCCACCAAGCAATTCAACGAGATCACCCCGTCAACTCCATCCTTGGTGACATTCATAAGGGGGTAACAACTAGATCTCATGTTGCTCATTTCTATGAACATTACTCTTTTGTGTCCTCTATTGAGCCATACAGGGTGGAGGATGCACTAAGAGATCCGGATTGGGTGGTGGCAATGCAAGAGGAGCTCAACAACTTCACCAGGAATGAGGTATGACATTTAGTTCCACGTCCTAATCAAAACATTGTAGGTACCAAGTGGGTATTCCGCAACAAGCAAGATGAGCATGGTGTGGTGACAAGAAACAAAGCCCGACTTGTGGCCAAAGGTTATTCACAAGTCGAAGGTTTGGATTTTGATGAAACTTATGCACATGTAGCTAGGCTTGAATTAATTCGCATATTACTTGCCTATGCTACTTACCATGGCTTTAAGCTCTATCAAATGGACGTGAAAAGTGTCTTCCTCAATGGACCCATCAAGGAAGAGGTCTATGTTGAGCAACCTCCCGGCTTTGAAGACAGTGAGTATCCTAATCATGTGTATAAGCTCTCAAAGGCGCTTTATGGGCTTAAGCAAGCACCAAGATCATGGTATGAATGCCTGCGAGATTTTCTTATCACTAATGGCTTCAAAGTCGGTAAAGCCGATCCTACTCTCTTTACTAAGACTGTTGCAAAAGATTTGTTTGTATGCCAAATTTATGTTGATGATATTATATTTGGGTCTACTAACAAATCAACTTGTGAAGAGTTTAGTAGGGTCATGATACAGAAATTCGAAATGTCAATGATGGGGAGTTGAAGTATTTCCTCGGATTTCAAATCAAGCAACTCTAAGATGGCACCTTCATCAGCCAAACAAAGTACATTCAAGACATACTTAAGAAGTTTGGAATGAAGGATGGAAAACCCATCAAGACACCCATGGGAACCAATGGGCATCTCGACCTCGACACGGGAGGTAAATCCGTAGATCAAAAGGTATACCGGTCGATGATAGGATCTTTACTCTACTTATGTGCATCTCGACCGGATATTATTCTTTCTGTATGCATGTGGGCAAGGTTCCAGGCAGATCCTAAGGAAGTTCATCTTAGGGCCGTGAAAAGAATCATGAGATATTTAGTTTACACTCCTAAGTTTGGGCTTTGGTACCCCAAGGGATCCACTTTTGATTTAATAGGATATTCCGATGCCGATTGGGCAGGATGTAAAATTGATAGAAAGAGCACATCAGGGACTTGTCAATTTCTGGGAAGATCCCTGGTGTCATGGGCTTCAAAGAAACAAAACTCCGTAGCTCTTTCCACCACTGAAGCCGAGTATATTGCCGCAGGCCATTGTTGTGTGCAATTACTTTGGATGAGGCAAACCCTTAGGGACTATGGCTACAAATTGAGCAAAGTCCCTCTCCTATGTGATAATGAGAGTGCAATCTGCATGGTGGATAATCCCATTGAACACAGCCGCACTAAGCACATAGATATTCGGTATCACTTTTTGAGAGATCACCAACAAAGGGGGGATATCGAAATAGCTTATGTAAACACTAAGAATCAATTAGCCGATATCTTTACCAAGCCATTAGATGAGAAAACCTTTAGCAAACTTTGGAATGAGCTAAATATACTTGATTCTCGGAACTTTGATTGAAACATTGCACACATAGCTCATATATATACCTTTTATCATATCTCTTTCATTGGCACAAATGCATATTTCTTATTCTCTATGTGCCAAGGCTAAGACTAATGTACTTTCAAGTATATTTCTATGACTAGTCTTAGATGTATTGAAAGTGAAATGGAGTATTCGGCTAAGACAAGGCTTTCACTCCAACTCTAACGGTATCACGTACCCTTTTCCATTACTCGTTTATCTCTCAATTGGTATAACATTTCACTCATATTTCCTTACCAATGGGGGAGAAAGCAGATGAGGGTCTCAAAGTCTCCGTTTTTGGTGCTTAATGCCAAAGGGGGAGAAAAATATTAAGCCCAAAGCAAAAGGACCGCACCACCACCATTTTAAAAAATCGAAATAAAAGTTTTAATTGGTATTTTTCAAATTGGTACTCTTCGAGAATTAGTATCTCAATTGATATCTATATTTCACTTGATTAGAATCTCAAATTGATATATATCTCAAAACCCTCTTGAAAGCTAAGAGGATAATTTCATTCAGGGGGAGTTTTACTTAGTCAAAGGAAAAGCATTTGAAACAGGGGGAGAAATTTCAAAGCTTGAAAATGCTTCTTTGCAATCTTATTCATATACCTTTGACTATTTGCAAAAAGACTTTGAAAAGATTTTCCAAAAGAATTTGCAAAAACAAACATGTTGTGCAAAAGTGTCCAAACTATTAAATAAAAGAAAAAGCAATCCATTCATACTTAGTGAGATATTCAATTGGTTTAACTCCAAGTAACCTATGCACATCTTAAATGCAAACTAGTTAAATTTCTGCACTTTATATTTGCTTTGGTTTGTGTTGGCATCAATCACCAAAAGGGGGAGAGTGAAAGTGAAATTGGGTTAACCATTTCCTACAATTAATTTTGGTGGTTGAATGTCCAACACAAACATATGAACTAACTAGTTTGCTCTAGAATTGATGTATTACAGGTGCATAAGGCTCAACACAAACCAATAAAAGAATCAAGTTATGGACACAAATTTGGAGGAGCAAAAGGACTTAAGTGCGCTAAAGAATGGCGCACCGGACTTTCCGGTGTGCCATCGAACATTGTCCGGTGCACCAGGACCGTACAAGTGTCAACCAGCCACTCTCGGGAAAATGCAGGCGCGCTCCGCTAAAATTCACCGGACTGTCTGGTGTGCCACCGGACTGTCCGGTGTGCCAGCGGAGCAACGACTAACTCGCGCCAATAGTCGACTCTGCAAAGTGAACAGTACAACACAGTGCATCGCAGAAGCCAGAGCAGCGAAGTCAGAGGGGCACCGGACTGTCCGGTGTGGCATCGGACTGTTCGGTGTGGCATCGGACTGTCCGGTGCCACAAGAGAACAAAGCCCCAACGGTCTATCGAGCTCCGAACCCTAACGATCGGCTGACGTGGCGGCGCACAGTACCTGTCCGGTGGCGCACCAGACTGTCCGATGCGCCCATCGCCAGCACCCTTGGCCAACAGCTACAAAGGTAGTTGGGGGCTATAAATACCCACCAACCACCACAACCTTTGGCATCCAAGTTTTCTGAAGATCACATTCAATACAAGAGCTCTAGCATTCATTCCAAGACACAATACAAAAGATCAAATCCCCTCCATGTCCCAAATTTATTCCAAACACTTAGTGGCTTGTGACAGAGAGATTTTTGTGTTCATTTGAGTTCTTGTCGCTTGGATTGCCTTTCTTCTTTTCCAACTCTTATTCTCAAGTGCTTTGTAAGCGAAGCAAGAGACACCAAATGTATGGTGGTGTCACACCCGTTTCTAAGGACAGAGTCGGGTGCATAGCATATGTGTGCCAGGATCTATTTCCACACATATGTTGATGTCACAAGTGTAATATATCAAAGGAACAATGCATAAAAGCGTAAATAATGATTATATTAACATATTACACTTCGAACAGACATAATGTCTTAACCTTTATTCATCAAAGTACAGCGAAACAAGGACATCCATCCACAGGAAGATGACCAGGGGTATCACTAGACTAGCATCCATGGAGCTCAGCATCATAACTTCATCTCCAAACTTCTAATCAAAATTAAGCAAGGGTGAGCTCACTTATGTTCGGGGCTCAGCAAGTGGGGCAAAATTAATGCAAGTTTAACAAGGTGAGGCTAAGGTTGAGCAGTAAGCATTTTAGTTGGTCAACATTTTATTAACAACACCTGTCTTACCAATAAGTGTGAATCCCAAGTATTCCTATTAAATAGAGGTATAAGAGTATATCAAAAAACACTTAAGTGAAACCACTTAAGCAAACCATTGGCAGATCATCGGATCTCGATTTATTTCCATCTTCAAGTTCAATTATCATGTGAGGAGTCCAGGCTGCTCATAACCGTGAGCACGACTGATATATGAGTTTTACACTCTGCAGAGGTGGCACATCTTTACCCATGAGTCGCGATTCCCTTCTAGCCCGGGTTAGCTAGACCCGTATTCACTTCCGAGGTGAATGGCTAGGGTCTCCCTACGAGGCTTCTCCCTAGAGTCCTAATTACGCAAATGCCGAAAATGGTCAACTGCATAAGGTACACCTACCGTAACCAACTTATAGTCCAGACTACAGGGTAAAGCTTTGGGAACTATGCCCGTATCCAATCTGCCTGAGCCGGAACTATAAGCGCTTGCCAGATGCCCCCGTTCTGGTCGACCACGACCAGCACCCAATATAAGACTTCCCTAGTTATTTAGCCAATACCAGAGCCATGATAGTTCTCATGGTAGCACTGTTTTCTCGGGTGGTCACTCCATGTTCCAATTAATATGCAATAATCTTGTTTAACCATCGGGTTAACAACAATAATGTAAACTTACCATTTGGAACATTAATATCATAAGCGGGAGTGACTGCATAAAGTTAAGTTGTAGCAATAGCATAGCTACGAAGGTAAAGTATAATACCCAGGTTTGATCAAGGAATAAGGTTGAAAAGGTTAGGTGTATCCGAATAGTTAACTCATCAAATTATGCATATATATCCAAGAATAAACTTTATTAAATGTATTGTTTGGGATTGAACAGAGTATGCAGAGGGAGAAGTCCACTTGCCTTGCTTATTGAAAACTTGAGGTTCTTCCACGGATAGGAATAGATCTTGATTTCTTAACTACTAGATCAACCACTGAATATCACACAAACAAACAGGAAGAACAAACACCACTCAATAACATACAACATTCACCATATGTAAAGTTAAAAGAAAGCCTAACGAAAAGAGCGTTCGCTTTTCCAAGAACGTCGCAAGTAATGGCTATAACACGAAGGCGCACTTCTGAAAAAGGTTTGGTTCATATTTTATAAAACAAGACCTAATCTTGAATACATCTTAATTATAAATATACAATTATTAGGTTTACCAATTTAATCATTTATAAAAGTCATATGTGGTATGTCTAAGATTAAGGGCTCATAAGATGATAAATCATATTATAACATTATTAAACCTTTTAAACCTTTTAGAAAAGATATATGTTATATAACTAAGGTTAATGAGTTCACAAGGTTATAAACACTTTATTAAACATTAATTTTATGAGAAGCTAATAAATAGTCTAAACGGATTTGATATGGCAAGAAAATGATCTTCACTTCTATTTAAGAAAACTCATAGCCTATATTACTAGTTATGAACAAATTATATATAGGTTTAATAAAAAAAGATAATTAATCTATTATTTATCTTTAGTATTAATTTAGAAACTAATGATCTAATTCTTTAATAAGAAAATTGAAATTGAAACTGTTAATCACATAATTATAAAATTAATCGAACTGTTTCTAAATTGTTTAGATTCCAAATAATCAAAATTACGTAATTAAATCAGACATATGAGCTAGCTTCTATTTATCTATAACCAGCTAGAGGTAGCTGACACATGTACATTATTGTATAAATATAACAATACGAACAACTATCTCTTTTTTTTATAAAAAACACCTAAAGGCTATAATTTCTTTTAATTCCTTAATCTAAAAACTACATATTATAATAGACATAATATAAACTAGGTCAGTGCTCGTGCGTTGCAACGGGATCATATAATAGTTCGATAACTTATATATACAAATGTGTGTTATACTGTTATGAGATGGAGGACGTCATCCACGAGCCGTTCCGGATGACGTTGAAGAGAAACTCGGGCATGTGACGCACGAGCACTCTGAGTAGTGTAGTATACAAGATTTAACAAGACAATTTAAAGGCAAAAATTCAAGAATGGTCTTTCATAGAACATCATAGTTTAGATATTCAAATCAATAAATATAAAATAAACATAAGCATAACTGTTTATTTAATCTATTTTTTCATAATAGGTTGAGGTACTCTTGTATATTTCTATAAATGTTAAATCACGAGGGGAATGGAATGGGAATGGCGAACGCACGAACGTGGAGAGGACGACACACGAAACCGCTGCCAGATATCGACATCATCGGTTGGGAGAAGACTCTGAGCGTCCCTAGCGATGCGGGTGGGCCGCGAGTGGAGGTGGTTGCGGCTGGCGGAGGAAGGATTGCGCATGATTGATTCAGAGCTCGAAGGTTACAGGGCGGCGGTCAGCTGTGGGCCCATGTGATCGGACGGTCCAGATTGACCGAAGGCAGAACGACAGAACCAGAGAGGCAGGCTACCCTTGCAGCCTTAATAAGTAGTAGAGAAAAACAGGTGCAGTCTTAGTGATATCCAGAGCAGTTCCATTCTTTAATCATATATCCATTAGAGAAATTATACAATGAGTCAGTGACATTATTTCTGCAGGAGTAATGTTGCAAGATGCAAGAGTTTAAAACGAACACCACTACCTCGTATTAATATGATAAGAGCATGTTGGAAAAATATATAAAGACACATGAGTAGGAAGCTCGTTTCAATGAAGGATTTTCAATATTCTGTATAACATCCCATTTGAAATTGCTAGAAGATATGTAAGTAATCTGAGCATAATATGAGAGGTAACAAATTTAATTTAATAATCAATGTGTTAATAGATGAGGCTCGTGTGTTGCAATGAGAACATATAATATCACAATAACTTATATACAAATGAGTGTTATACTACTATGAGATGGAGGACGGCATCCGCTAGCCGTCCGGGATAGCATCGAAGCGAAACTCGGGTCACGGTCGAGTGCGCTGGCCCTATGGCGTGAGGTCGCTTGTCTAGGTGCCGCGTGAGGTGGAGGGGACAGTCTCGAGGAGGGAGCAATCTCCGAGGGCCAGTGGTGGAGTGGCGGTGCGCGGTCACCGAGCCACTCGCCTTGCGGCAGCGGAAGGATCAGATATACACACGACGCAAAATTTAAAGTTAAATGAGTAGAGTTGAATGTTGTCCATGTATGTAAATTGAGAGTTGAGACCTTTGACTCCGATTGTAAATACACGAGTCCATACAGAAAGCAAAAGTGTTGACAACAACACGGCGTCACTTCGTCGCATGACACTATGACAGCAGGATCTGATTCCTCCGGCTAAGAGCAGACACACTGTATTGGAGGGATCAGGCTCTATTGAATCATGGTCTTCAGGTTCAGAATATCATGAATGAAGGTTTGCAAGGGCTGCATTCTTTGATATGAAAAAGCAAACACATACATCAAATGAAGGTAAAGCTAAGGTGAAATTCTGTAAAAAATCTTGAAATGCCTCATGTAGCAACAAAATGAACAATTATCATCATCAATAGGCTAGAGTTCAAATTCTTAATATATGAACTTGACATATAATAGTGCCTCTAGCAGTGTCGCCTTAGTTTAAAAGCAGTAATATAGCATAGAGAGGAGTGGAGAGGAGAGGAGAGAAGAGAAGAGAGGAAATAAACAATATCTATTGCTTTCCATATAAACTCACAAAGTTATATATTGTCGGTGTTTTGGGTCCGACCGCACACCCGGGGTTGCCCCTCAAGGTGTTTTTAGGAGTAGGACGGTGTCAACGACTGTAGCAAAATGGTTCGTGCCGATCGCACGAGGGATAGTAGACAAGATTTGCAGGTTCGGGCCGCTTAGAGATGCGTAACACCCTACGTCCTGATGAGTATACGAGTGTGGTTACAAGAGGGCTCTCTGGATTGAAGGCACAGAGAGTTAATGAGGATGGCTAAGTAAAAATAGGGTCGATCGATCTGAAGGGGTGCCCCCTAGGCCTTATATACTCGACCGTGGGGCAGTACACGTGGATATGATAACAACAACTAGCTAAAAGGTAGTGAACCTCTTGAATCTATCCCTACGTAACCCTTGCCGACTTATCCTCGCATGGCTCTGTTGCATGGGGGCTTTAGCGCGGGAAAGTCGGGTCTCCGTTACGATTTACTCGCTCGATGTTGTGGGCCGTCCGGGTTCACATCAATCTGGTCTTACGTCTTCTCTGCTTTGTTGGTTGTTTCTCCTCAGGCCCACGAAGGAATGACCTTACGATTTATTGGGCCCTTGGGCCTTTCGTGAGGTCTTTTACTTCTTTAGTGGACCCGGGGGATATCCATCCCCCACAAGCCCCCGATCTTTGGGTTGATTTAGAGGTAATCAACTCAAGGATCCAAGGTCCAAAAAATGACTTCTTGCTGTCTTCTTTTGCTCCGATCACTCGTTCGACCGAAGTTTAGTTTTGTGCTTGTGCCTTAGAGGTCGGCATTTTGATTTGTAGGATTCTGAACTTCATTGGGTGCGCCGGAGGTGCACCCAATGGGTGTAGCCCCCGACCTTTGAGTAAATTTTTAGAAGATAATCTACTCGAAGGTCTTCACCAGAAATTACCTCCATTTGCGCTCCTGCGTCTCGGTTGAGGATTGGTCTTTTTAATCTTGTCCCACGCCTTAGAAGTCGGCACTATCTTGGTTTGGAATGATAATCCATGGGGTGCACCGGAGGTGCACCCAATGGGTGTAGCCCCCGACCTTCAAATGGATTTTTAAAGGGTAATCCATTCGAAGGTCTTCCTTTTGCTTGTAAAAATTGGCATGAAGCTATTTGCATTATGCTTTGGAGGTCAGCATTATGTCATCAATATTTTGCTGCAGAGGTCAGCATATATTTTGTCTTTAGCAGCCGAGTTTGCAATCCATCCATATCTTGCTAGGTAATGCAATTTATTTGCTTCTGCGACTTGATTAGACGTTTGATGGACGTTCTCTGTCTAGTCCTCACGTCGCTTCTGTCGGCCACATCTTGTACTTTGCTGGCTATATTTGGCTTTCCTCTGATCCTTACTGATATCTCATTTTTGTCTTGAGGTATTTACTGCGTGCCCTGCACGGATGTGACCGTTTTGAAAAATATACTGATAATTCCTGGGCGTCCCCCCCAATGGGTGTGGGCAAGGGACGGCTTGGTACGTTGAGTGTTTTAGCCGGCTGCTTCTGAGTAGTAATGTGATGGGACGGCTGGTGTAATCATATCCTTTGCGCTGTTGACTGGAGTCCCAATGGGTGTAGTGTTGCATGAAACGGCGTCAGCCGTCTGACGTGTCTTCAGATGGGTGGGAGTGCTTATTGAATGCTTTGCGACTGTTCAGTGACCGCGGTTGGAAGTGAGCGGTTGCCTTTCCCTTCTATAAATAACGCCCTTGCTTCTCTGGTTTTTTCACATCTCTTCACTGTTCTTTACTGCATCCTTCTCCTCCCTTCTGTCTGCTTCCGCCATGGGCAAGGGTAACAAACGCAAGCGTGAGCCGACTCCTCCGTCGGAGGATTTCGGCGACTCGGAATACTCGGAGGAGGAGTTCTCCTCCGAGTCCGAGGGATCTCCGGCTCCCGTCTCTCCCCCGGCGTCGTCTGATGATTCAGACGACTCCCAGGGGATTGCCGCGGAGGTCTGGACGTACATCCGGGCCGTCGAGCGCTCCGGGCTCGAGGGCTCGGATGAGTCTGAGTTCTCCTCGGACGAGGAGGACTCGGACGGCGGCGAGGACGAAGATGACGATGACGACGACGGCGACGACGACGATGGTGGCGACGGCGACGGTGACGGCAGCAACGGCGGCGGGGGCAGCGGCGGCAAGGGCAGCACCAGAGGCGGCAGCAGCACGGGCAGCACCAGAGGCGGCAGCAGCAAGGGCAGCACCAGGGGCGGCGGCGGCAAGGGCAGCAGCAGCAAGGCCAGTGGCTAGACGCCACTGGTCTTTAGATATTAGTATAGTGTAGTTAGAATAATGTAGTAGTAATGTAGAGTAGTATAGTGTAGTTTAGTAGTAGTAGTAATGTAGAGTAGTAGTAGGGAAGCACCAACTCGCAAAGAGTTGGTTTGTAAGCTTATTATCTTCCCCTTAATGAAAAACCGACGTTGGCCCCTTCTCGATGACTCGCTTTCCCTTATTGTTGAACTGATTCTTTTGATATAGTAGATGAATAACTTGTGCATCACACTGACGCTTCCAGAAGTAGTTGCCGAGTAATATTGTAGTCGGTATCGGCGTTTTGGAAACAACACCGAGCGATTGAAGGTCGACATCAGCATTTTGGAAGTAACACCGAGCAATCGAACACGAGATCAGCGTTTTAGAGGCAACGCCGAGTAAGTGAAGGTCGACATCGGCATTTTAGAAGTAACGCCGAGCGATCGAACACGAGATCAGCGTTTTAGAGGCAACGCCGAGTGATTGAAGGTCGGCGTCGGCATTTTAGAAGTAATGCTGAGCGATTGAATACGAGGTCAGCGTTTTAGAGGTAACGCCGAGTGATTGAAGGTCGGCGTCGGCATTTTAGAAGTAATGCCGAGCGATTGAATACGAGGTCAGCGTTTTAGAGGCAACGCCGAGTGATTGAAGGTCGGCGTCGGCATTTTAGAAGTAATGCCGAGCGATTGAATACGAGGTCAGCGTTTTAGAAGCAACGCCGAGTGGTTGAAGGTCGACATCGACATTTTAGAAGTAATGCCGAGCGATTGAACACGAGGTCGGCGTGTTAGAGGCAACGCCGAGTAATAGCCGGCCGCACGAGTTATTTTGAGGATAATAACCGAGTGATGAAGTGGCACGTCGGCTTTTTCGGAAATAACTGCCAGATGTCCACGTGGCATGCTGGGGTTTCGGAAATAACCGCCGGGTGATGACTGGGCACTTTTTGAAGCGGTATCTGGCTCAAGAATATCCCATAAGAGTTGCGCTTTTAGCCGCCTTTGCTTTCCGTGCCCTAGTTCTTGCATTCCCGCATCTGAATCTTCTCTGCCACTCGCCTCCTACTCTATCCGCCGGTGAAAAGCAAGATGGCGCCCAAGAGGAAAACTGCGAACTCGTCTGCCGCGGTGATCCCTGCAATCGACCCCAACAGTCAGTTACCCTTCACAGGTAACCATATGTCCGTTATTTCCGAAGCTGAGCTTCTCCGCCTCGTTTCCGTCGGGGTTCTTCTTCCGCGGGAACTCTGTTCTTGGCGGATTTGCCACGGGACTACTGTCCCAACAGAGGATACCCACGAGTCTGTAGTTTATGCCCCTTTTCTTCTCCGCGGCCTCGGCCTTCCCATCTCTCCTTTTTTCCGCGGCCTCCTTGATTTTTATCACATCAACTTGACCCATTTGAACCCTAATTCCATTCTGCAAATCTCCATTTTCGTCCACCTATGCGAAGCCTTTCTCGGCGTGCTGCCGCATTTCGGTTTATGGAAGTATCTGTATCATTGTCGCCCTGGGATGGCCGGGGGGCAACATCAGTTGGTCGGAGGTGCTAGTTTGGAGATGCGCCGTGGGCGGAAAACTGAGTATCTTGAAATTCCCCTCAAGGATAGTATTAAGGGGTGGCGTCTAGAGTGGTTTATAGTTGATAATTATGGAAATTCTCTCCCTTCCCGGTCGGGAAGACAGCCAGACATTCGCACTCCGAGTTGGACTGAGTCTCCCACGGATCAGGAAGTGGCTGAGGCGGGTGTGTTGCTGACTGAAGTTGGACTGCTGAAAGAGAGAGGTCTAACTGCTGAAGCGGTGTTCACTGACTTTGTTTTTAAGAACATTCAGCCGCTGAAAGATAGGGCCTATCCGGCATATCTGTATCGAGGGCAGGCCGACTCAACTCGGGTTACCAATAGGAGAATTCCTTCTATAGACTTGGTAAGCCGACTTGAAATGATCCTCAGGGGTAAAGTTTCAAATGTTGGTGCTCCAGTGGCATACTCGGCCTGGAACCTACCTCCTCCCAAAGCTTTCACCCTTTTTGTGTCAAATCCGCCTGTGACTGATAGCAATCTGGGCCTTAGAGTGCGACCCTCTGCTGAAGAAGTCAGTACTTTGGTTGCTTCGCTTGGGGAGATTCCTGATGATGAACGGCAGGTTTATTTTGAAGTGCCCCTGAACCCTAGTGATGCGGACATAAATGACATGCTTGATCTGTTAGCTGAGGATTCATCCGATGCTGCTCCTGATGGTACGTTGGCAGTGGTGCCCCTCCCAGAGGTTGATACAACTTTGGATGTCCTGAAACCTGTCAGTACTCGCCCGAGGCGTCCTAGCCGAACCAGTCAGCCTGAGCCTTCTGCTGACGAGCAAAAGAAAAAAGAGAAGACGCCTCCGGCGAGTATCCAGTTTTGATGAGGACGCCAGTACCTTAGCTCCTGCTGCTGAAGAGGTGCCTGCAACTGGCCTTACCGATGCTGACCCCAATGGGTGTGCCCAAACTGCTGCTGATCCCAATGGGGGTGCTGCTTGCGTTGCCGCTGTGGAGGATGTAGAGGAAGAAGATGAAGCTCCTTTAACTCGGAAAAACAGTCGGCAGTTCATCGCCAGCGGTGGAAGTAGTGGAGTTCCTTCTCCTGCTTTGTCTGCCCTTATTGGTCTGCAAGAACTGTCCCTGACCAACTTTGATCAAACTCTAGAGGATATGGTCCCAGAGGATTTGTTATCAGAGCCTGTGGATGTTGATGCAACAGAGATCTGCGCTGCCGTGCCGGATGCTGGGTTGAGGTCATCCCGTGCCTCGTCGACCTTAGAGCACGATCTCGAGGGTCAGGATGCTGACTTGGATTGTCCTGGTCCCATGGAAGTGGCTGAAGGCCTGTCAACCTTAGAGGTGGTTACTGCAGAAAGTCTGGGCCCCAAGAATGGTGCTGACACATGCCCAGCCCCCGAGGATGTCACCGGGAATGACTTAGCTCGGGTGAAGAGTGTAAGCCACTGCCCAGCCCCCGAGGGTGTTGCCGGAGATGATCCGGCTCGAGTGGGCAGTGGCGACTGTTACCCAGCCCCCGAGGGTGCCCGAGCAGGGTCTCCTTCCTGCACTTCCATGGACATTTATGCGGGTTCGCCTCCACACTCTGGCTGCATGGTTGTAGCCCAAACTCCGAACCAGGGAGTTGCTTTAGAGGGCAGCGTCCCCGCTGATCTGGCGTTTGGCTCTGTTGAAGGCACTGAGCTGATTCCTACTGATCCGTTGCAAGCTGCTTCGGATGGTGGTCTTGCACCTGGTTATCAGCTGATTTCTCCTGATTTGGGGATCCCTTCGTTCTTTTCCAACCTCCAGGTATTGTACTATACTTTGGCTTGATCTTTACGCTGTATGAGCTTTTGTCATTATGTTCATCTGTTCTTCTTATCAGGCTTTGGTGGATGGAATGGCCAGCCAGCTGAGATCGCAGGGTGCTTTCATCCCAGAAGTCGCTTCATCTCTTGAGCATTGGAATCCAGTGTCACTTCATCGTCGTGTATCTGAGTTGGAGGCAACTAACGCTGGTTAGTGCCCTTTTTCTTCTTCTCCTTTGCCTTTGTTCATGGACTGTTCTACCTTCTGACCTCATTTTGTTTGATTACTTCTTGATAGGAATGACTCGGCAGATTGCCGTTCTTGAGGAAAAACATTCCCTAGATCGAGCTAAAATGGCTCAACGGTGCGCTGACTTCGAGGAGAAGTATTCTCAGAGCCAGACTGAACTGAATCAAGTCTCTGCTGCTTTGGATGACGCCAACGCTCTGAGTTCTTCTCTTCATGCTCGGCTTGATTCTGAAAAGGTAACTTTCGAAACCGTGCCTCGCCTTGCTATGCTCTTATTACTTGCTTGGATTCCGAAGGAGTTGATTTTTGTTTGTAGGAAGAAAAACGTACCCTTGCTGCTTCTCGTGACAATCTGGACAGGTTGTATCGTGATTCTAGCAACTCGCTGACCATCTTGGAGAGGAGCCACCGCTTCACAATGGAGGAACTGGACAATCAGCGTTGTAGGTTGCAAGAATCTGTGGATGAAGTGACCAGCCTTAGGCGATTGATATCAGCGAAGGATGCCACCATCAAAGAACTCCGAGCTTCCAAGAAAACCATTGCCCAGGAGTTGGAGGCCGCTCGGCTGGCTGCTAAGGTTGCCGAAGAAACTGCAGCTACTCTCAAAGCCCAGCGCGATAAAGCCATGGACAAGGCTATTCGTGCTGGACGAATCTTAATGAGGAGACCCGGCGTGGTTGTTCCTGAAGACATAAAGGCCGATGTGAATGCTGCCCCCGATTCCTCGAATCGCCCTTCTTCGTCGGTCGTTTCTGAGAAAGACATTGGAAAATAAAGAAACATTTTGCGTGCTCTGAGCGCGCGGTTAGCATGATCAAGTATTCGTTAGAAGGTATCAGCTTATCATTCAAATGACATGATTACTCTCTTATTGTATCAGAATTTATTGGTTCGCAAGTTTGTGGTAACGCTGTATGATGATTATGAAGTTTGTTTGCGAGATATGGAAGTCATCCCCCGAATTGCATAAGCGCGAGTATGCTGCACCGGCTTAAACCACTACTGACTTTAGCCGATAGCTCCGTTAGTAGGGCATAGTGGTCACCCTGGGTTAAGTGAGCGTGAGCATGTTGCACCGCCTTAAGTCGTTGCCGACTTAAGTCGATTGCTCCGTTAGTAGGGCATAGTGGTCACCCCGAGTTAAGTAAGCGTGAGCATGTTACACCGCCTTAAGTCATTGCCGACTTAAGTCGATTGCTCCGTTTGTAGGGCATAGTGGTCACCCCGAGTTAAGTAAGCGTGAGCATGTTACACCGCCTTAAGTCGTTGCCGACTTAAGTCGATTGCTTCGTTTGTAGGGCATAGTGGTCACCCCGAGTTAAGTAAGCGTGAGCATGTTACACCGCCTTAAGTCGGTGCCAACTTAAGTCGATTGCTCCGTTTGTAGGGCATAGTGGTCACCCCGAGTTAAGTAAGCGTGAGCATGTTACACCGCCTTAAGTCGTTGCCGACTTAAGTCGATTGCTCCGTTTGTAGGGCATAGTGGTCACCCCGAGTTAAGTAAGCGTGAGCATGTTACACCGCCTTAAGTCGTTGCCGACTTAAGTCGATTGCTCCGTTTGTAGGGCATAGTGGTCACCCCGAGTTAAGTAAGAATGCAAGTCAATCATGAATAAGCTGAGTATCTTTGAAATCCCTCTTTATTGATGATATACTTCCACTTTACAGAATACATTGTCGCCCCGGCAGTTTTGAAATACAGCCTAGGGATAAAACTTTCTGAGGTGCTCTATGTTCCAGGAGTTCCCAACTTCTGTGCCATCCATCTGAGTGAGGCGATATGATCCGGGCCGAGTGACTTCTGCCACCATGAAAGGTCCTTCCCATAAGGGTGATAACTTGTGTCGTCCCTCTCCCGTTAGAATTCGGCGGAGGACGAGGTCTCCTATCGAAAAGAATCGTTGCCGCACAGCTTTGTCGTGATAGCGCCTTAGAGTCTGCTGGTACCGTGCTGATTGGATTACTGCATTCAGTCGTTCTTCCTCAAGTACATCAACATCCTCCAGCCTGGTGGCCTCGGCTTCTGCTATGCTTTCGAAGATCAATCTTGGCGCCCCAAACTTGAGATCAGCAGGTAGCACTGCCTCCGATCCATAGACCATAAAGAAAGGAGTGTTTCCATGCAGGGCTCGGCTTGGTTGGGTTCTCAGACTCCAAACAACATAAGGCAATTCCCTTATCAACTTTCCTGCGAATTTTTCATTCTTATCGAAGACCCTTTTCCTGAGTGCCTCCAATATCATTCCGTTGGCTCGCTCAACCTGTCCGTTGGCTCTTGGATGTGCTACAGATGCGTACTTGATCTGAATGCTCTTTTGCTCGCAGAAGTCAAAGAATTCTGAACTGGTGAAGTTGGATCCCAAGTCAGTGATGATACTGTTTGGTATCCCGAATCTGAATATTATGCCTTGTATGAATTCCACGGCTTTAGCAGAAGTTAAAGAAGCAATGGGCTTGAACTCTATTCATTTAGTGAATTTGTCAATCGCCACCGATACATGGGTATATCCCCCTTGAGCTTTCTTGAAAGGTCCAATCATATCCAGTCCCCAACATGCGAAAGGCCAGGTTACTGGTATGGTCTGTAGCTGCTGTGCTGGCATGTGTTGTTGCTTTGACAAGTATTGGCAAGCTTCGCATCTCTGAACTAATTCGGCTGCATCGTTCTTCGCCGTCGGCCAATAGAATCCTGACCTGAAAACCTTCCCGACTAGTGTTCTGGATGCTGCATGTATCCCACATTGCCCTGCATGGACTTCCTCCAGAAGTTGTTTCCCGGTGGACGGGAGAACGCACTTCATGAGGATGCCTGACGCGCCCCTTCTGTACAGTTCCTCCCCAATGAGTGTATAGTGAGCCGACTGCCTGGCAATGCGCTCTGCCGAGTTTTTGTCGTCTGGTTCTTCTTCATTCTTTATAAACTTAATAATCGGTCTTCTCTAGTCGTCAGAATCTGACTCGAGTTGATTTATAATGTTGCACTCTTCTGTTTGATCCATTGAGATACTCGGCTGCAAAATTTCTTGCACGAAGACTCCGGGTGGGACCTGAGTTCGACCGGATCCGAGCTTGGACAGTACATCGGCCGCCGTGTTCCGATCTTTTTCTATATGATGAAATTCCAGACCCTCGAATTTATCTTCCAGCTTTCGGACGGCAGCACAGTATTTTCCCATTGAATCACTTGAACAATCCCATTCCTTGTTTATCTGGCTGATGACTACCAGAGAATCTCCGTATACCATCAATCTCTTGACGCCCAGTGATATGGCGATGTTTAATCCATGTATCAAAGCTTCATACTCGACTGCATTGTTAGAGGTCGGGAATAGCAACTAGAGAGCGTACTTGAGGTGTTCGCCTCCAGGTGCAGTGAAGAGAATCCCTGCTCCTGCTCCCTGCAGCTTCAGCGAGCCATCAAAATACATTCGCCATACTTCTGCCGTTTCTGGATTGTCTGGTACTTGCTGTTCTGTCCACTCTGATACGAAATCAACTAGTGCTTGAGTTTTGATGGCAGTGCGAGGCCGGAACTCGATATCGTGGGATCCCAACTCGCAAGCCCACTTGGCTATTCGGCCAATGGCTTCCTTGTTGTGAAGAATGTCCCCTATTGGAAAACCAGTAACTACTATGACTTTGTGGTCGTCAAAGTAGTGACGCAGCTTGCGGGCAGTTAGAAGTACTGCATATAATAGCTTTTGAACCTGAGGATACTTTTTCTTCGAGGGGCCTAAAACTTCACTGATGAAGTAAACAGGATGCTGTACTGGATAGGCATGCCCTTCTTCTACTCGCTCGACTACCAACGCGGTGCTTACCACGTGAGTCGTGCAAGAGATATACAACAACAAATCTTCAGTCGGTTGAGTCGGCGTAGCTCGCCAGGGTGGTTTCAGTACTGGTGGTGTTGTCAAGAATTTCTTCAGAGCGTCTAGAGCTTCTTGTGCTTCTGAAGTCCATTGAAACTTATCCACCTTCTTGAGTAGCTTGTAGAATGGCAAACCTTTTTCTCCTAGCCTGGATATAAATCTGCTCAGAGCTACCATACATCCAGTGAGTCGCTGAACCTTCTTTTGTGACCGAGGAGCTTCCATCTTCATGATAGCTTCAACCTTATCTGGATTAGCCTCAATTCCCCGGTGGCTGACGATAAACCCGAGCAACTTTCCTGCTGGTACCCCGAAAACACATTTTTCAGGATTAAGCTTCCATCTATATCTTCTCAGGCTGTTGAAAACCAGCTGTAAATCCTCGATGAAGTTTTCTGAATTCTCTGTTTTGATTACTACATCATCTACGTAGGCCTCCACACGCTTGCCCCAGTGATCGGCTAAGCATGTTTGAATGGCTCTCTGATAAGTCGCTCCAGCGTTTTTGAGGCCGAACGACATGGAGGTATAACAGAAAGCACCAAACGGAGTGATGAACGCCGTTTTTTCCTCGTCTTCTTTTGCCAAACTAATCTGATGATACCCGGAATAGCAATCCAAGAAAGACAGCACAGAACACCCAGCGGTGGAATCCACCACCTGATCTATCCTCGGGAGCCCGAAAGGATCCTTCGGACAGTGTTTGTTGAGATCAGTATAGTCGACGCACATGCGCCAATCCACTTTATTCTTTTTGAGTACAAGAACAGGGTTGGCTAACCACTCGGGGTGTAACACTTCTCTAACAAATCCAGCCGCGACCAAGCGAGCTAACTCGGCACGAATGGCCTCTCTCTTGTCGGGCGTGAAACGACGTAGCTTTTGCCGGATCGGTCTCGCCTAGGGATAGACCTTCAATTTGTGCTCGGCCAGTTCTCTTGGGACTCCCGGCATATCCGCAGGTTGCCATGCGAATACGTCTCGGTTATCTTGCAGGAACTGGACGAGCGCGCTTTCCTATTTGTCATTCAAACTGGAGCTGATGATGGCCGTCTTGCGCTCATCAGCGAACCCCAGGTTGATTCGCTTGGTCTCTTCAGTCGGCCGCATAGAGGTCGCGGCATGAGCTTCGTTTGCCGGTACTACGAGGCCCTCCTCAGGCTTAGAGTTCGCCAGTGTAGAAGGAACCATTGATGGCTTGGTGGTGAGGGCTGCCTGGATGGCCACTCGGAAACATTCTGCGACGCCTTGGAAGTCGGCGCGCACTGTTATGATTCCTTGCGGTCCTGGCATCTTTAGTATCATGTATGTATAGTGCGGAATGGCCATGAATTTGGCCAGTCCCGGCCTCCCGATGATGGCGTTGTACCCGCAGTCGAAGTTCGCCACCTCGAACCTCAGGAACTCGGTTCTGTAGTTCTCCGGAGTTCCGAAGGTGACCGACATGTAGATGTGGCCCAGCGGGTATTCCCCTTCTGTCGGCACGATGCCGAAGAAAGGAGTGTCTGACTCGTGGAGCTCTTTGAGGTGAACTCCCAAGCCTTGGAGCGTCCGGGGGAAGGTGACGTTGATGCTGCTCCCCCCGTCCACTAGCACCTTCTTTACCCGGCTCTCTCGGATCACCGGATCAACGAGGAGCGGGTATTTGCCTGGATGGTCGAAGTTGAGCCATTGATCCTCCCGAGTGAAAGTGATTGGGTGCTCCGACCACCGGTATGGGGCGGGAGGACCGGTGGTCGCCACCAATATCTGGCGGTCGTTGAGCTTTTGTTGTCTTTTGTTCTCCTGCGACCCATGTCCGCCGAAGATGACGTTGACCTCCCTGTCAACGCGTGGGAAAGCTCCTCCTCCCCCCTCCTCCTGCTGATGGGGATGTCGTGGTTCATCTGGTCCTCCCCTCAGCGGAGGAGGCGGTAGGGGTTGGAAGGGTCGGTCGTGCCCGACAGAGTGCTTGAAGTCCCGGCAGTTACGAAGAGTGTGGCGCATGTCCTTGTGGTACGGGCACTGGGCGTCGAGGATGTCGTCCAGCGTGCGCTCGCCTCCACGAGGTCCTCCTCGGGCGCGAGAGGCAGGTGGTCCGGCGGCGTGTACTTCCTCGCGAGGTCTCTTCTCCCATCGTTTGTCGGGTTGCTGGTTCGTGTCACGTCGTGGTGCTGCTGGTGCAGGTTTTGCTCCTCCGATGAGATCCTGGGCCCGCTCGTCGGCGGTGATGTAGAGGTCGGCTTCCCGGAACAGCTCCTCGGAGGTAGTTGGCGCCTTCTGTAGTATGGCTCGGACGAAAGCCGAGTCATTGGATCCTCTGTAGAAGTCTTCGATCACGGCCGCCTCCGTGACCTCGGGGATGCGATTTCTCATGGTCTGGAACCTTTTGAGGTACGACCGGAGAGTCTCATCCCCTCGGCGCTTGATGGATTTGAGGTCCCATGGTTGCGCTGGCTTGTCGGGGAGGGACTGGAAGTTGGCGGTGAAACGTCGACTGAAGTCTCCCTAGTCGTCGATGCAGTGTCGGGGTAGATGTCGTAGCCACTGTAGCGCATCTTGCCCAAGGACGATGGGCAGATACGCGGTCATGACGTCCTCAGATGCCCCGGCAGCCCGAGCAGCGGTGGTTTAGACGGCTAGCCAACCCCCTGGATCCTGCTTAGGTTCATATTTGTCGACATTGGATACCTTGAAATTGGGAGGCCATTGGATGGCCCTAAGGCGCGGAGTAAGAGCGGATACTCCGCACGTGTCCTCCTGTCGTCGAGGACGACGTCTGTCCCGGGGAGGGGAGTGGTGGTTGTGGTTCCTCGACCGTCCCCGGGTGGTACCGCCAGTTGAAGCTTTTGCCGACTCAGTCCTGGTGGCCTGGCTTTGAGTCGGGGAGCCATGATCTCGGTCATACTCCTCCCGACGGCGAATTTCGTTTTCATGCTGCCGTTCGCGCGAAGCATTGATAGAGCTTCGTGCGTCTCGGCGACTGTTGATGGCGTGTCGTAGATCGTTCGGCGGGTGAGCGAGCCGTAGAAGATGGTTGGCCGCCTGAGTGAACAGGCGTCGGTATCCTCGGCGTCGGGAGTCCGAGGAAGTCCGTCAGCTATCCGAGCTAGTACACCTCCGACTTCGCTTGGCGTATTCATAGCTCGGGCGAAGTCGGGGTTCAGGTTGCGCCTGAAGAGCGGATTCTCCCGGCGTTGCCTTGCATCTTGCTCGGCTTGCTCCTGAGTCCGTCGGCGATCACGTCGTCGGGAGTTTCTTCGTTCCCTGAAGACGCGTTCTTCCGGAGTTTCTCCTATCTCCGAAACCTCGTCTCGCGAGACAGGCTGCTCCGGATCCCGTTCTCCGGCCGCGTGATGTCGTCGAACGTTCCTGCGTCGGTTCCTCCGTCGGCGGGATTCTCGTTGAGGTGGTTCTTCTCCAGGCATGGTCGGTTCGTCGTCAGAGACGGCGGGCGACTCCACTCTCCCGATGAAGAGGACGTCGGGGTAGAATGGTGCTGCTGTCGTGGCGACTTTCTTTCCGTTCTCCTTTGAGGCCGGAGGAACGGAAAGAACGACTTGCCTTTCCCTGGTCTCCTTCTTCCTCGCGATCCGTGTCCATTCTTTTGTCGGGGAAGTAGACAGCGGAGTCTCCCGGGTCAGCGAGCTTCCAGCTCCAGCCTTTCCAGAGACGATCTTTTTCCGAAGAGCCGGAGGTTGCGTCTTTCCAGCATTTTCGGAGTTTGTTGGAGGGGACTTCTTTTCCGGCGGATCTGCGATGCGGTGTAGAATTCCCTCTTCATCCGCTACAGATGAGATTGTCCCGAAGCAGAATACAGATCCGGGACGCACGGTGATCTTGCTGTGGAAGGTGACGGCCATTGAGCTAGCTTGGATCGTCGACACACCCCCTACCTGGCGCGCCAGCTGTCGGTGTTTTGGGTCCGACCGCACACCCGGGGTTGCCCCTCAAGGTGTTTTTAGGAGTAGGACGGTGTCAACGACTGTAGCAAAATGGTTCGTGCCGATCGCACGAGGGACAGTAGACAAGATTTGCAGGTTCGGGCCGCTTAGAGATGCGTAACACCCTACGTCCTGATGAGTATACAAGTGTGGTTACAAGAGGGCTCTCTGGATTGAAGGCACAGAGAGTTAATGAGGATGGCTAAGTAAAAATAGGGTCGATCGATCTGAAGGGGTGCCCCCTAGGCCTTATATACTCGACCGTGGGGCAGTACACGTGGATATGATAACAACAACTAGCTAAAAGGTAGTGAACCTCTTGAATCTATCCCTACGTAACCCTTGCCGACTTATCCCCGCATGGCTCTGTTGCATGGGGGCTTTAGCGCGGGAAAGTCGGGTCTCCGTTACGATTTACTCGCTCGATGTTGTGGGTCGTCCGGGTTCACATCAATCCGGTCTTACGTCTTCTCTGCTTTGTTGGTTGTTTCTCCTCAGGCCCACGAAGGAATGACCTTACGATTTATTGGGCCCTTGGGCCTTTCGTGAGGTCTTTTACTTCTTTAGTGGACCCGGGGGATATCCATCCCCCACATATATATTCCAATCCCATGGAGAGATGAGGGGAGGAGAGCTATAAAAAACAATCCTGTTCTGTTTCTCCTTTCAGGCCTAACCCTATGCAGCAGCATATTCATCAAAGAAACCAATAACCTGTAACATATCCCTTATTATCCTACCCATTACAAACTTGTCATTAAAATTAAATTCAGTACTGACTAATATTATCTCGATCAATCTTCAAGGACATCGAGCTCGATTTTGCTATGCCACAGAGAATGGTGCATGTGGACCCTTCTTCCTTATATGCATCAGGTGGTCTAAAGTTGGCTTTAACCTTTAGCCCACCTTACATTAGAGATTTGGACATCAAAAGAAAGCTAAAACATTCTAAAGCTTTTAGATCTCTAAGTTTAGAAGAGGGAGGCAAACATGCCCTAGAACATTGGAGATCGCAGCTGCTGCTATCACCAAGTAACACACTAAGATATCGAAGACCGCAACTGCTGCTATCACCGTTTAAAGTACATGATTCAGTGGTGGTGCTTTTGCTTCTACCTTAACAACTAAGATCTCAATCCATCTTTATTTGTCCAACCGAACTCTGAATGAAAAAAAGGAATCGCATTTCAGGAATGATTGACGAGTTAGCACAATGCAGGTTCAGAACCTTAGGTTATTTCCAAAATAAAGACTTGCATGTATGGCTATAACAATTTATACTTTTAAAAATGGATACTTATTGAGACCTGATAACCCCATTCAGCTAGCTTAGCAGGAGGGAGCATGCTAACTCATAATGCCTTGTAATTACTGAATACTGATGAACCAGCGGAGCCATACCTCATTGATATCCTCAAGTAGCTCTAACAAACAAATTAGGGGACACTACCTCTGCGTATCTGCACAAGGGCCCAAGAGAGGTGGGGCCCGGCCATAGGAACGGATCTCTCAGCTCCCACACCGTGCACCAGTGAATGCGAGCAGCTGGTCTGGCCTTCCAGTAATCCGATCTGCATGCAAGGTGATCCAGGATTCACGTGGATAAGGATGAAATCAAGAGAGCGCTAGCTAGGATCACACGCCAATAGCACAAGGAAGGAAGGAATGAGCGAGCTAACCTTGAGGAAAACATCGCCGACATGCTTCTTTGTGTGGCTCTCCATCATTGGTCGCAACCCCCGCCACCGCCCTCACTCGTCGCACATCGCGCTGTGGTCACGGTCGGGGCTGCCCTTCCGTCCGGTCGACCGGTCGAGCATGGGGCGATCAAGCAGGACTCGAGGAGGAGGTAGCGGATTTATGGCGACGGATCGGGGTAGCGGGGCCGAGTGTGGGTTGTTGGCTTGTTGCGCCCGTGGGCGTGGCAGGCGAGGGGTGGGGGCGGGCGGAGGGATCATGAGCTAGAGGGGGAGATCGTGGAGGAAGTGGGCAGTTTGGAGGGAGATCGTGGGGGATTCCTTTGCGCGGGCGTCTGGGAGTGAGCGGGTGCTCCTGAGATGGCTGAGATCGACGATGAACAGGCGAGCACGGGACGGAGACGACGTTAGCAGGAAGAGCTAGAGGGCGAGTGCTCGCTGGGTAGAGAAAGCAAGGGAGACTAACCTTAAAGCCAAGCTGGGTCAGGGTAAGAAGCGTGCGGTCTCCTGGCAGCTACTTGGGCCGCACCAAAGAAACACAGCCCATGCGACCTATGTCGTCGTCACGGCTTGCACATTTTTTGACCATACCGGCCAGCCAACATAGCTTCTACCGGCTTATAAGCCTTCCTTCTTCAGAGAAAGCAATTGTGGTCAAATGCTCCTGCCAGTGTCAAATTGAGGCAACTTTTTGCGCGAGCAGACGTGGGTCCGGTGTGTGCAAAACTAAGGGTGGCTGTCACGTGGGCGCCCGTAGTCTGCAATGTGGGCCCAACGTCCGGAGTGTGTGATGGCTTGCACGATAGGAATGGATGAATGGGAATGGGGGATTTTGTCACATGGGACCGGACTGCCCCAAGTCAGGAGTTGCTCGACGTCCCGCGTCACAGAATGTGATGGTTTGCCGGACAGCAGCGGCGGAGGAGCCATTATGGCTTAGTGTGGCATCAGCCATACCTTACTTTTAATAACTCTCATATCTTCTACTATAACAACAAAATAAGACATGGTGTGGTGGATATGTTGTCTCTAATCTAGCAGCAGGTCTTGAGTTTAATTCACAATTCTTGCATATTTCATTTTTTGAGCCATACCACATTTTTTCTTTGCCCTCCGCTATTGCCGGACACGGATGAGAGCAAAACAGGAAATGAAAAAAGGCAGAACAGAAAATGGTAGGCTACCCTTACAGCCTTAATAAGTAGTAGAGATTAATTGAAAAACATGTAAATTGTTGCAACTATAAATTTAAACAGGTTAGCGCACTAAAACAAAGCTAACAAAATATTATTAAATTTATTTGGATATCAAATACACATTTTTTAAATAATGCAATGTCGCAAGAAGTAATACATTATCAACTATAGCTTTTAGGAGTTAGATTAAAATATGATCTTCTTCTACCTTGCTGTCGTGCACAGAGAACAGCAGGAGCAGTGGCAGAATCCTCGCCGCTAGGGAACTAACACGGCTTAGGCCTTGTTCGTTTGTGTCGGATTGCAGCCGGAATCGTTCCAGCTAATCAAAATTTATATAAATTAGAGAAGTAATCCGGTTAGGAATCGTTCCGACCCACCAATCCGGCACAAACGGCCGTTAGGGAAATCAATATGGGCGTCGGGAACCGGAAGCTTCGCGGTGACGATTGACGACGCGAGCAGAGGGCAACTGAGGGCGTAGAGTCTTGGTGAGATACTCAGCACAGTCACCGGCGAGACTCGACGGTGAAGTGGGCAGCAGCAGCACACAGGCGACCGGGGCAGAGGCGAGTAGAGGAGAACGCGATAGAGCGAGCAACAGGGACAAGGAGAGACAGGCTCGCGGGTAGCTTATATAGCCGGAGGAAAGGGAGGAATCGGCCGTATTCAATGTGGTTGAAGTCATTGAAGTCGCTTAATTCCTCTAGGAAGAAACGGACGTCTTCAACCTCCATTATTGACCGCGAGCAGCTACAGATTTTGAAACAGCGCGATGGAGAAAGGGGAAACGTCGCGGGTGGGGAGCGAGACGGACGCGACGTCCACCACTATGCGGAGATGAGGCGGTGCGGTGCGCATAGGCCACACGGCGGCGGCGGTTGGCCAAAGCGAAGCGACGGAAGAAGAAATGGCTGCAAGAAAGGGAACATCGGCTGGCAAAAGGGCCCGAGATGCAGAGACCGTGGGGAGAGGACGTATAGAATGAATGGGCATATGGTCGGGCGTGCAAGACGTTAGAAATTTGATTTTGCTTTTCATTTTTTTCTATTATTTTTCCAACCTCTTTTCCCCTTTAGGCTGTCTCCAGCAATGTCCTCTATATCCATCCTCTATATTCGTTTTTTACAGTCTCCTCTAAAAGATTCTATCATCTATATCTTCTTTCTCTCCAACAACGTCCTCTAAATCACGTCCTCTATACTCAAATACCTATATTAAAGATATTTTTTATTTTAATTTTTGTACATACATATTTGTCATACTCTAAAATGTATTGTACATATTTTAGTTTTGCTAAATCGATTATTTAAAGTATTGAAATGGATAGAGGATCGTTTAGAGAACCTCTATATATAGAGAATCCAGCAGCGTCCTCTAAATTTAAAGGACCGTTTAGAGGACGCTGCTGGAGAGCGTAGAGAACCATTTGATACTCTATATTTAGGGTAGAGGACCCTTTAGGGTTCCTTGTTGGAGGCTAAACTCTCAAAATAATATATATATTAAAAAATATATAGAATAATTCAAAAAATAATATTAACAAAATAAAATATATTACTTTCAGAAACCATTTAGCAATTCATTATATTTGTATAAAAATTCCACACCAAGAAATAAATCCATATATATATATATATATATATCTGAAAACAAAATAATCTCAAGATTATTATTAACAAATCAAAATGCATATACCAAAACAATATTTTAATAATGCACTATTATTTTATTAAAACGAGATCTTTCTCACACAATCAAATCCAAAAATTGGATTCAAAATTCAAATAAAAAAACATATACTTCGGCATGAATGCATCAAACACTTGATAAACTTTTATCTACCAAAGAAACTGTTCAATTCATTTATATCATTGTTTCCACCCATATGGAATCATATCCTTTCGGGGTGCGAGGCAATCCAGTAATGAAATCCATACCAATTTCTTCGCACTTTCATTCGGGTATCTTTAACGGATGCAGTAGTCCAGTTGGTCTTTGGTCTTCAGCCTTGACTCTTTGACACACATCACACATAGCCACGTGTGCAGCCACATCTCTCTTCAGCCCATACCAACAGTACTTTTGCTTCAAATCCTGATACATCTTAGTGCTACCAGAATGAATAGAATAATCAGAGTCATGGGCTTCCTTCAATATAGTCTCACGAAGGTTATCAATCTCAGGAACACATATCCTGTCCTTGAACCATACGGTGCCTTGCTCATCCTCCGTGAATTTCGGACCTCTACCTTCAGTAATCAGATCCTTGATCTCTTGGATTTTAGCATCACCAATCTGACCTTTACGGATTTCCTGCTCCAAGGTAGGTTCCACATCAATAGTGACTCCTTCAGTGTGTGCAACAATTCCCAGGTTGAGTCTCCTAAAATCCTCAACAATCTCATCGGGTAGCTGGACAACAATAGCTGAATGGACGTGTTCCTTCCGACTCAAGGCATCCGCAACCAGATTCGCCTTACCCGGGTGATAGTGAATCTCCAAATCATAATCCTTTATGAGTTCCAACCATCGGCGTTGCCTAAGATTGAGATCCTTCTGAGTGAATATGTACTTCAAACTCTTGTGATCGGTGTACACTTGGCACTTGGTCCCCATAATATAATGTCTCCATATTTTAAGCGCATGCACTACGACTGCCAGTTCTAAGTCATGAGTGGGATAGTTCAACTAATGTTTCCATAACTGACGAGACGCGTAGGCAATCATGTGTCCTTCTTGCATAAGCACACATCCCAAGCCTTGGCCACACGCATCACAATAAATGTCAAATCCCTTCTGTAGATCTGGCATAACCAACACTGGGGGTGACATCAATCTCATCTTTAATTGATCAAAGCTATCTTGGCACTTCTCGTCCCACTTAAAATCTCTCCCCTTCTCTAGAAGTGAGGTCATAGGCTTAGCAATCTTAGAGAACCCTTCAATAAATCGCCGATAATAGCCTGCAAGTCCCAAGAAACTCTGGACCTCAGTAACTATAGTGGGTATGCTCCACGCCATTATCTCCTTGACTTTAGCAGGATCTACTGATATCCCACCATTAGAAATGATATGTCCAAGGAATGGCACTTCATCAATCCAGAACTCGTATTTGTTGTACTTGGCATAGAGTTGATTATCCTGTAGATTTTGTAGCACCAATCTCAAATGTTCCTCATGATCACTATCACTCTTGGAATAAATAAGAATATCGTCGATGAATACCACGACGAATCTGTCAAGATACTCCATGAACACCTTATTCATCAGATTCATAAAATAGGTTGGTGCATTAGTGTAACACCCTGATTTTGGGGGTATAAAATTTCTTTCTAATTATCATCCAAAATCATGTGTTACTCTTCATTTTCTCACTCTAGGCTTTCTCTCTCTCTAGATCCTCTCTCCCTTTTTCCTTTTGATTAGAAATAGCTTAAACTAGTGGAGATTAATTATTTATTTTTGTCAAAACCTTATGAGTCATGACATGTTGCATCATGCTGAGCTTAAAATATTCTTTGAAGTGTTGCACAAGTTTGAATTTATTTGAATTTGAAACCTAGTTTGAATTTGGATTTGAAAAACCCTGTAGAAAAAGAAATAGAAAAGGAATTAGAAAATCGAGAGAAAAAGAATAGGAGAAAGCAGCCCAGTCGACCCACTAAGCCCAGCCAGGCCGTGTGCCCGCGCGCCCGCGCCGCCTGACGGGCGGACCCCGCCTGTGAGCGGCAGTTCTCCCTCGCGCGCGCCCTCCCTCTCTCGCTCGCTGCCTAGTGGGGCCGATTTGTCGGCGCCAAATTCCTTCACCCGCGCGCTCCCTCTCTCTCTGTCTCATGGGCCCGGATCGCCAGCCGCCGAGCCGTTGCTCCGCGCACCCCTTTCTTCTCTCTCTGCGCCATGGGCCTACCCTGTCAGTTCTGCCCCCTCCGTGCTCGCCGTGGACCGGCGCGTGCACACTCGCGCACGTCGCTGGATTTCTCGGCCACGACTCCCGCCCACTCGCTCAGCTCCCTTCTTAGAGCCCCACTAGTGCCTCGCACACACCTCTTGCCTCATTTCGCACAACTTCACCCTCTCTCGCGCTCTGCCCACGCCGCTAACCGCCGCCGGAGACCCGCGCCCGCGTTTCCGGCCATTCAGCTCGCCGGAGACCGCTCCAACCCTCCTCGAGCTCCGCCCCGAGGTGAGACACCCGTCCCCATGCCCAATTTCTCCTATTGCACCCTGTGTTCGGCCAATTTCACCTTCGCTGGTGCTCGGCCGCGGTGGTCTGCCATGCTCGCGCGGTGGCCGGTCGATTTAGCCCGGTCTAGTTCACCGGAGTAGGTCCCTGTGTCGCCCCTGCCTCTGCTGAAGTTAGCCAAGGCCTTAGCGCACCTTAAGCCCCCTCCCCGTGGCCAGAATGGCTCATCGGAGTTACTCTGGCCCGCCCGAGACCTTCTCACCGCCGTTCTCCCCTCTCTGCTCGTGGATTCATGTCCCTTTCCCCGCCATCGAGTTCGCCGTGACACCCTCTTCCTCTCTGCCCAACTCCGGTGACCCCGGAGCCACCCTAGCCCGCGCGAGCCTCAACTCCGGCGACCTCACCGTCGCGGAGAGGAACAGCGCCGCCCGCAGCCGTCTGTCCCCCTGGCCTGATCCCCTCCATCCGATTCAGATCGCATGGCCCGAACCGCGGGTACCGCTTCGCGCACGCGTGCCTGACGCCCTAGCCCGCCTATCAGCGCCGCCTGTAGCCGTCTATCCCCCTGGTCTGATCCCCTCCGTCCTATTTAGATCGCACGGCCTAGACCGCGGGTACCGCTTTGCGCCCGCGCGTCTGACGCCCTAGCCAAGGTTGGGGTGCAGAGGGTGGAATGGGACACCCTTAGCTGATTAATTAGATGAACCTAGGGGTGTAGTTGGCTTTGCCGGAGGGCCGTCAATGGGGGCCGGGGCGTAGTGCTCGCTCTGCCAAGGTTGGGGTGCAGAGGTTCTTTCGATTTGGTTTTGTTAGTCACCCACCTTGGGGAGGTGTACTGCATTTGTACGACTGGCGAAATCTAACAAGCAGCTATGCACCAGGGGAGTCTTCGTAAAGGCTACGTAGTGCATCCCTGGCCATTCACCTTGGTAGTGAAGATCAGGTCTGTACAACCCAGGCTGGAAAGGGATCACGACTTGTGGGTAAAGTGTACAACCTCTGCAGAGTGTTAAAAAACTGGTATATCAGCCGAGCTCACGGTTAAGAGCAGCCTTGGGATCCTCTTTGATTAGAAGAACTTTGGATACTATTATGTTGATGATTAACAATGATGTTATAAAATTTGATCTCTGGTATTTCCTCTTTTGAGGAGGTACTTCTGGGTAATAACTAGGTTATTTACTAAAACTTGGCTCTACTAATAATAATAAATACTTGACCAACTAAAAGCAACTGCTTGACCTCAACTCCATATACAACTAGTCCACTTTAGCCAAACGGGACATTTGTTGAGTACGTTGATGTGTACTGACCCTTGCTTTACCAACCACCCCACCCCAGGTTGTCCCCAGTGTACCCAATGCTCAGGAGGTTATGCTAGCAACATGGATGACTTCGAGGAGTTCCAGGAATATGACGAGTTCTAGTTCTTAGTGGCAAACCCCCAGTCAGCTGCCTGTGTAGGCTTAGCATCTACGTTTCGTAATTCCGCACTTTGATAATTATGTTGAACAATGGTTATGTAATAGACTCTATGGATGTCTTGGACATCTTGATGTAATCAAGTACCTTTTTGTTATTTATTTCGAGCAGTGTGTGATGATGTCCAATTATGTAATCGCTGTGTACGTGAGTTTCTGATCCTGGCACGTACATGGTTCGCATTCGGTTTGCCTTCCAAAACCGGGTGTGACATAAGTGGTATCAAAGCCTTGCTGACTGTAGGACCGCTAACCTAGACTAGAATGGTCTATCAAAGGACTATAGACCCCTACTCTTACCTTGACCTTAGAGTTCTTTCAAAAGTTGGTCTTCTTGACCAACTCTATGTTACTTACTTATCTCAAAAGTTTTGTCTCACTTTTCTTTCTGTTTACTTTCTGGTCTAATAGTTCTACTCTTACTCTTGTGCTTACGATATCTTCTATAGATGGCTCGCATCAGGTGCACTACACGTAAGTCTGTGATCCCCTTTTTGCCTTCTCGCCTGGTGGAGCGTCCACTGCGTCGCACGGTGCCAGGTCAGTCCAGTCACCTGGAGAGACTGCATCGTCGCCTGCACGAGGAGCAGGAGCACCGACGCCAGGAGCAGGAGCAGGACCAGGAGCAATAGGACTCTTCCCCCTCACCTCAGCAGGAGGTGGAGTCTAAGAGGCCGCCTTTCCCTGCACCTCAGCCAGAGATGCCCCCTGCACCACATCAGGGCATCCCAACTGCTGGAGGAGACCCTGACGGAGACAGAGACGACGATGACACCGGTGGCAGTTCGAGCCACGACACGGAGCTCTCGGAGGAGCCGGAGCCGGAGGGATGGATCGCTAGACCCATCACTCGTGACGCCGCTCGCGGTGTCACTTCCACGACGCTCTCGATACCCTGCTACGTCGAGCCTTCGATCGACACACATGGTCTATCGAGTACCGTTGTGTAGTCTACCAGCATCGTCGCGGGCTATACCCGGACCAGTGGGAGGCTACTTGCTTGGTGTTCCGTCCGGACGATGATCTTCGGGGTGCAGAAGCCTTCTCAGAGCACTATTCTATTACTAAGAGGGATACTGCCGAGCCAGCCATGCAAGATGCAGCACGAAGGGCACTTTCTCAGTATTGCTCGTTGTTTAGCAGGGTAGCTGATGGCCTCGACCTGAAGTACTACCCTCGTTGTTCGACCGACAGTGTTGGAGGTGTGATTGCCTCGCCAGTTGGTGAGGGCAATCCCAGGCTGAACAACATGGTCAACTTGGCTACCGTGCTCAACACAGAGTTGGACCACGCCCATGACGAGTTGGGCAAGGTTTGGGCGGAGGTTGCGGAATTGCGTGCTGAGTGTGCAGCACGCCACTATCTGGATGGTGGTTCTCCCGCCCCTATCGAGATTCAGCACCCTTACCATTCACCACCTCGTCGTTGCTTCGACTATGGTACCCCAGACTGCAGGACCCGGGTAGATTTGGATCCCTAGATCGACAAAGTCAGAGTCTGTAATAATTCTTAGTTCAGTGTCTCAGTCTAGTCAGTCTAGTTAGAGTTAGTTTGCTTATTTTATGTTGGATGCTTGTTATGATGGACATGTACTAAAGTTGGATTTTTGTAATGATTGTCACCAAGCTCTGGGTATCCCCTGCAACTTGGTCTAGTTATTAATAAAGTCAGTTATTTAGTTGGGTAATCCATTTATATCCACTTTCCTCTTTATCTGAGAAGCTGCCAGTGAAGTTGGTCAATTGTTCAGTTCTATGAAGATCTTATATACATCTTTTCTTATGTTGAAAAACTGCAGAGTCAGATTTGATATATGTGTGTGATTTGTACAGATGTCTGAGAACAGGCGCAGACGTGCGAGGCGTGCTTAGCCTGAACAGCAGGCACCCCAAGAGGAAGCAGCCCCGCAGTAACATTTGCCACCGCCACCACCGATGACTATTGAGCAGATGTTCTTGATGCAGACCCAAGCAGTCCAGGCAATTGGTCAGACCTTAGCAGCCATGCAGTAGGTGCAGCAGCAGCCACCACTGCCTCAGCCTCATGTGCAAGTCCAGATGCCTCAAGTGCCCAGAGACAAGCGGGCAGAGTTCATGAGGGGCCATCCCCCAGTCTTTGCCCACTCTGCTGATCCCATGGACGCTGAAGATTGGTTGCGTACCGTGGAGCGTGAGTTGCACACTGCCCAGTGCAACGATCGTGAGAAGGTGTTGTATGGTCCCCGACAGTTGAGGGGAGCAGCACAGTCTTGGTGGGAGTCCTACCTCGCCACCCATGCCAACCCTGAAGCTATCACTTGGGAGGAGTTCAAGGACAACTTCCGTCGCTACCATGTGCCCGAGGGACGATGATAGTGAGGAAGGAGGAGTTTCTCGCCCTGAAGCAAGGTCCCCTATCCGTCAGCGAGTACAGGGACAAGTTTCTGTAGCTGTCGCGTTATGCCCCAGAGGATGTCAACACGAATGCCAAGAGGCAATATCACTTCTTGAGAGGATTGGTCGATCCCCTCCACTATCAGCTGATGAACCACACCTTCCCTACCTTCCAGCTTCTGATAGACAGAGCAATCATGACAGAAAGGAAGCGTTGGGAGATGGAGGACAGGAAACGCAAGATTGGTGGACCTCAGGTTGGGAGTAGCAGCCGTCCTCGCTACTCAGGCAACCCACCTCAGCAATTCAAGCAAGGTCACCAGCACCAGCACCAGCATCAGAACCAGCAGCAGCAGTAGCAGAGGCAGTTTCCTTAGCAACAGCAGTACCGTCAGAACAACCAGCAAGGAGGAAGTCAATACCAGTGTCAGAGCAACCAGGCAGCCCGTCTTCCTGCCCCAGCAACCAACCAAAACAATTAAGCAGCGCCAGCTCAAGGAGGAAGTCGTGCATGTTTCCACTATGGGGAACAAGGCCATTGGGCGAATCATTGCCCAAAGAAAGCAACTCAGCAATAGCCAGCTCCCAATGCCCTAGTCAGACAGAATGCAATGCAGCAAGGAGGCAACAACTGTGGGCAATCTCGTGCCCAGTATGGAAAGGTGAACCACTTGGAGGCCGACACAGTCCAGGAGACTCCAGGAGTGGCACTAGGTACGTTTTCAGTCGATTACCATTATGCAAATGTCTTATTTGATACTGGAGCAACACATTCCTTTGTGACTGCAACATGGGTAGAATCACATAATATACTAGTAGCACCCATGTGTCCACCTATGAGAGTTAGTTCAGTTGGTGGAAGGACCCAAACTGATAGATTTTGCCCTAGTACAAAAGTTCAAATAAGGGGGATAGAGTTCCTCGCTGATTTAATAGTTATGGGTAACCATGATACAACTATAGATGTCATCCTAGGGATGAATTGGCTAACCAAGTATCAAGCCAGTCTTAGTTGTGATAAGAGAACGATGAAGTTAGTATCCCTATCAGGAGAAGAAATGTTAGTGGAGTTGGTCTTGTCAGGACCAAGGAAAGGGAGTTGTTACCAAGTCACCGCTCATATGGAGGAGATTAAACCATCAGAGGCTATCAGTGTAGTATCAGATTTCCAGATGTGTTTCCCGAGGAGTTACCAGGTATGCCACCTGAAAGGAAGGTTGAATTTGCCATAGAGCTTATACCAGGCATCGCCCCTATTTCCAAGAGAGCCTATCGAGTGTCCGAACCGGAATTGGTGGAACTCAAGAAGCAGATTGATGAGTTGTCAGAGAAAGGTTATATCAGACTGAGTACCTCACCTTGGGCAGCCCCAGTGCTATTTGTGGAGAAGAAGGATGGAACAAAGAGGATGTGCATTAACTACAGATCCTTGAATGAAGTTACTATCAAGAACAAGTACCCCTGCCCAAAATTGACGATTTATTCGATCAGTTGAGAGGAGCCAGTGTGTTCTCGAAGATAGATCTGAGGTCAGGCTACCATCAGCTCAGAATCTAACCTTCGGGCATACCGAAGACAGCATTCATCACCAAGTATGGACTGTATGAGTTCATGGTCATGTCATTCGGTTTGACGAATCTGCCAGCCTACTTCATGTACTTGATGAACAGTGTGTTCATGGACTATCTCGATAAGTTCGTGGTGGTGTTCATTGATGACATTCTTATATATTCCTAGAATGAGTAAGAGCATGAGGAGCATTTGAGGAAAGTACTCCAGAGGCTACGAGATTGTCAGCTGTATGCCAAGCTTAGCAAGTGCGAGTTCTGGATTAGTGAAGTCCTATTCTTGGGTCACATTATAAACCGAGAAGGATTGGCTATAGATCCGAAGAAGGTAACAACTATCTTGGACTGGAAAGCACCAAAAGATGTCCGAGGAATCAAGAGTTTCATCGGAATGGCCGGTTATTATCGGCGTTTCATTGAAGGTTTCTCCAAGATTGCCTGACCAATGACAGCATTGTTGGCAAAGAAGGTTGAATTCAAGTGGACCCCAGCATGCCAGAAGTCCTTTGAGACATTGAAGGAGAAGTTGACAACGACACTAGTACTGATTCTGCCAGATGTTCACAAGCCATTCTCAGTGTATTGTGATGCTTCGTATACCGGACTGGGATGTGTGTTAATGCAGGAAGGGAGAGTAGTGGCATACTCGTCCCGACAATTGAAGATTCATGAGAAGAATTATCCTACTCATGATCTAGAATTAGCAGCCATGGTTCATGCATTGAAGACCTGGAGGCATTATCTTTATGGGCAGAAGTGTGATATCTACACGGACCACAAGAGTCTCAAATACATATTCACTCAGTCAGAGTTAAACATGAGACAACGAAGTTATGCTGACACCAGAAGAAGGAAACTCAGTTTTGAAGTGGGAGACTATGTCTACTTGAAGGTGTCACCCATCAGAGGAACCAAAAGGTTTGGAGTCAAAGGCAAGCTAGCACCTCGATATATTGGGTCGTATCAGATTCAAGCAAAACGTGGAGAAGTGGCTTATCAACTCAGCTTACTGGAGAACCTGTCCTCTGTGCATGATGTGTTCCATGTGTCCCAGTTAAAGAAATGCTTGAGAGTGCCAGAAGAGCAGTTGCCAGCAGATGATCTTTAAGTTCAAGAAGATCTGACTTATATTGAGAAGCCAACTCAAATTCTGGAGACAGCAGATCGGGTTACCTGGAGAAGTACCATTAGGATGTGCAAAGTCAACTGGGGTCACCACTCAAAAGAAGAAGCAACCTGGGAAAGAGATGATGAATTGAAAGCCAAGTACCCTGAGCTCTTTTCTAGCTAGCCCTGAATCTCGAGAGCGAGATTCTTTTAAGGGGGACAGGTCTGTAACACCCTGATTTTGGGGGTATAAAATTTCTTTCTAATTATCACCTAAAATCATGTGTTACTCTTCCTTTTCTCACTCTAGGCTTTCTCTCTCTAGATCCTCTCTCCCTTTTCCTTTTGATTAGAAATAGCTTAAACTAGTGGAGATTAAATATTTATTTTTGTCAAAACCTTATGAGTCATGACATGTTGCATCATGCTAAGCTTAAAATATTCTTTGAAGTGTTGCACAAGTTTAAATTTATTTGAATTTGAAACCTAGTTTGAATTTAGATTTGAAAAACCCTATAGAAAAAGAAATAGAAAAGGAATTAGAAAATCCAGAGAAAACGAAAAGGAGAAAGCAGCCCAGTCGGCCCACTAAGCCCAGCCAGGCCGTGTGCCCGCGCGCCGGCGCCGCCTGACAGGCAGACCCCGCCTGTTAGCGACAGTTCTCCCTCGCGTGCACCCTCCCTCTCTCGCTCGCTGTCCAGTGGGGCTGATTTGTTGGTGCCAGTTTCCTTCACGAGCGTGCTCCCTCTCTCTCTCTCTCTATGTGTGTGTCTCGCGGGCCCGGATCGCCAGCCGTCGAGCCGTTGCCCCGCGCACCCTTTCTTCTCTCTCTGCGCCGTGGGCCTGCCCTATCAGTTCCGCCCCCTCCGCGCTTACCGTGGACCGGCGCGTGCGCACTCGCGCACATCGCCGGATTTCTCAGCCACGACGCCTGCCCACGCGCCCAGCTGCCTTCTTAGAGCCCCACCAGTGCCTCGCGCACACCCCTCGCCTCATTTCGCATAGCTTCACCCTCTCTCGCGCTCTGCCCACGCTGCCAGCCACCGCCGGAGACCCGCGTCCGCATTCCCGGCCATCCAGCTCACCGGAGACCGCTCCAAGCCTCCCTGAGCTCTGCGCTGAGGTGAGACACCCGTCCCCGTGCCCAATTTCCCCTATTGCGCCCTGTATTCGGCCAATTTCCCCTTCGCCGGTGCTTGGCCACGGCGGTCCGCCGTGCTCGTGCGGTGGCCAGCCGATTTAGCCTGGTCTAGTTCACCGGAGTAGGTTCCTGTGTCACCCCTGCCTCTACTGAAGTTAGCCAAGGCCTTAGCGCGCCTTAAGCTCCCTCCCCGTGGCCGGAATGGCTCACCGGAGTTACTCCGGCCCGCCCGAGACCTTCTCACCACCGTTCTCCCCTCTCTGCCCGTGGATTCATGGCCCTTTCCCCGTCATCGAGTTCGCCGTGGCACCCTTTTCCTCTCTGCCTAACTACGGCGACCTCGGAGCCACCCTAGCCCGCACCAGCCTAACTCCGGCGACCTCACCGCCGCGGAGAGGAACAACGCCGCCCGCAGCCGTCCGTCCCCCTGGCCTGATCCCCTCCGTCCGATTCAGATCGCACGGCCTGGACCACGGGTACCGCTTCGTGCACGCGTGCCTGACGCCCTGGCCCGCCTCTCAGCGCCGCCCGCAGCCTCTGTCCCCCTGGTCTGATCCCCTCCGGCCGATTCAGATCGCACGACCCGGACCACGTGTACCGCTTCGCGCCCGCGCGCCTGATACCCTAGCTCGCCTGTCGGCGACCAAACCCCCTGGCGCTGGCCCCGCTCGGTTAGCGCGCTCTCCCTCCTCTGTCGCTGGCACTCCCTGGCCCGCCTATCAGCGCTCGCCCACTTGCGCGCGCGTGCCCTCGGCCACAGATCTAATCTCAGCCGTTGGTTTTAGATCTGACGGTTAGATTCACCCGATACCCCTTCGCGCGGTAGTTTTCTTAAAGAGACCCTCGATTTATTGGAAGTCAACCCGTCATCCCTGGTTTTCGCGCGCAGGCCCCTGTAATCTTGCAGATTTGGCCCTGGACTTTTAAATATTCACCGAATTAGCCCTAAATTCATATTTTGAATTCCCAAACTTGTTTATTTCATAACTTTTGCATATGAACTCCAAATTTAGTGATTCAAATTGCAAAATGTTCATAGAATTATTCTCTGTTTAAATAAAATAGGTTCACTTACTGACTGCACACTCTAATTTTTAGGATTGAATATGAACTAATGTAGATGCATGTCTATTTATGCAATAAAATAAATAAAAGGAGAACCTTAGAGATTTAAACTTGTTTAAGCTTGTGAGATTAATAATATGTATTACATAAGTTCATCCCTGTTCTAAATTTTAGGTCACAATAAAATAAATTAATCTATGTTTATGCACTTGTAAGTAACACTTAGGGAAATAATAATCTATTTCCAAATAAAGTTAATGTATATTATAGTTTATGATTATACTTTGAATTCACTATCCCTTATGTAGTATTGTGTCCTTTTGAGATGTGTTCCAATGTTTGTACATGTTTGGTGTGGTGTTCATTTGTACTTTCCAAATAAAGTTAATGTTTGATGTGCTCGCTTTATTTAGACAACGAGCAGTCTGAGGTTCCTGATTGTGTTGTTGGAGACCTCCATGAGCAACCACCTGGTGAAGGCAAGTGTCCTCTGACCCATTATGTCCTACATACTTTATGATTCACTGTCCCGCATTACTTTATGAAACCTAAGGATTGACTAGTCTGTATTCACTTATCCTTGTTTACCTTTTTGGGTTATCATGGTTAGCATGTTGCTATTGCCTTAACTTAATCAATGAACATGTGAACATTTATGATACGATACTGTTATCCTGATTACGTGGATGATCTTGTGATACCTTAGGGGGCTCAGGCCTTTTTCCTGAGTACCTCTCCGTAAGGACCTGTTCGTGGAGTGACCACCCGGGATAACAGTACAACCATGAGGGTGGAATGGGACGCCCTTAGCTGATTAATTAGATGAACCTAGGGGTGTAGTTGGCTTTGCCGGAGGGCCGTCAATGGGGGCCGGGGCGTAGTGCTCGCTCTGCCAAGGTTGGGGTGCAGAGGTTCTTTCGATTTGGTTTTGTTAGTCACCCACCTTGGGGAGGTGTACTGCGTTTGTATGACTGGCGAAACCTAATGAGCAGCTATGCACCAGGGGAGTCTTTGTAAAGGCTACGTAGTGTATCCCTGGCCATTCACCTTGGTAGTGAAGATCGGGTCTGTACAACCCAGGCTGGAAAGCGATCACAACTTGTGGGTAAAGTGTACAACCTCTGCAGAGTGTTAAAAAACTGGTATATCAGCCGAGCTCATGG